>NW_028227257.1:24865000-25267500 GCF_978045245.1 Mus caroli | reverse complement strand
ACACTTTGACCAGGCCCAACCACCTGCCTCAACAATTCCACAAGTGTTCATGCATACTTACATAATACACATATACCTACATGTATATGTATGTACATATATATAGTCAGATACATACACATATTGACATATTCTGCATACATTCAGATATATATACAAATATATATATTTGGTGGATGGGGCAGAGGCCCAGATGCCACACTTTATTTCTTCTCTCTGGCCTTTGTAGACCTTCTTAGACAAAAGTTCTTTACAAAATTACCTCATAGATAAAATGTTACACAAAAGGGAGTTACAGAAGGATGTCAATAGTAAGTTCAAAGCAGTGTTTCATTCTGTAAGTTCATTATAAGTTCAAAGCAACAGTTTCACATGGCCTTGCTTTATCACATGGCCTGTGGCTTCATCCTTGGACCTGACCAAGAATGATTTCCTTGATCACAAATCTGTACCAAGCCTATTTTCTTATCCTAGAACAATTAGCCTATGACATATGAAGGTTTACAGAGCGCTATTTGCAGCTTTTAAAGGGCTCAAAATAAATTTAAGAATTATAAAATCATCAATTTGTCTACACAGCATTACTACATGAGAGTGTAAATTCATGTTGATCTGCCCAATAGGGTAAGCTGATGTCCAGGAATCACTAGGCTATGTAACAGTGACAGGAAAGGCATATCAGCAGCAAGAAGTAATCCTGGGACGAAGTCTCTACGGACCCTACATTCTTAGAGCTCACCTGTCACAGGCCATCCAAAATGGTGGGCCATCTCCAGAAAAGTCACTTGTTAGTCTTGGCCCCTCCTAGATGGCTTCTGTCACTCAAGTAACAGAAGTCTCAAAATGGAATAATCTGAAAATAACTGGATACCTAGAATCCCAATCCTCAGAGGTACTCGAGAGCGTGGTCGCTTTGTCTTCAGGACTTTCAGCTGATGTAAACGGTTCCAGATGGTCTGCTCAGCCTTCTCCCTGCAAAGATCCAAAGTGGTGAAAATGAGCCAAAAATAAACTGCAGAGCAAAATAGAACAGGACAACGGAAAGAAAAATGAAAGCCATCTGAACCCTTTCACAGGTATCTACCTTTAACTCAGGGAAACAAACTGGAAAAGCACCACTTGCTATCATTCTTTTACCCTGATGATATCCTCCCAATACTTGTAGAAATCCAGACTAGCCTTAAACAAAACTCAAAAACCACGTTCTTCACAAACCCTTCCCCAACTCTTCTGAGAGTCTCCTCCCTTTAGGTACACTCCATCTTAACTCTGCTTCTCCTGAACTTGAAAATCTGCTTTTGTTGTTTCAAACATTCGGTAGCCCAAGCCCACCTAAACCTCATTGTGTAGCCTAAACTGTCCTCAAACCATCTTCCTTGATCTCCCAGCTACTGGAATTGGCTACCACCCTGGCTTGTTTGATGTTTACTTCGTATTTTCTGTCAGATGTTAGTGGGCTACTTATAGATTTGCCTTAGTCCCAGTATCAGACCAAGCTCTTAAAGCCTGGCTTGGGCTGGTGAGATGGCTCAGTGGGTAAGAGCACCCGACCGCTCTTCCAAAGGTCCAGAGTTCAAATCCCAGCAACCACATGGTGGCTAACAACCATCCGTAACAAGATCTGGCGCCCTCTTCTGGAGTGTCTGAAGACAGCTACAGTGTACTTACATATAATAATAAATAAATCTTTAAGAAAAAAAAAAAAAAAAAAAAAAGCCTGGCTTTATGGAAGGTTCATTTCTGAATCTCTCCTAACAACCAGCTCAGCATCAATCAACAGAGGCCCCATAAGAAACACGTCAGATCAATGAGTCAATGTTAAAGGCAGCTGTGGAAACACTAATAGTAACAGGCCTGAACAACAACAAACAGAAGAGGGTGTGTTTGCTTGTTTTTAAACTCATTTCTTTAATTTGGTATGCATATGGGTGTTTTGCCTACATGTATGTTTGTGTACCCAACAGCTGTGTGCCTAGTGCCTGTAGAGGGATCAGATCTGTAGGGGGTGCTGAGGTCCTATTCCCCAACTGGCTCTTGATCAATAAAGATGCCAGGGACCAAGTGCTGGGCAGAAGGAAAGAGATGGGATTCCAGGTCCTCACAGGAAGCTAAGAGATGCAGGAAGAAAAGGGAGATGTCACCATGCTTTGGAGGGAGAAAAGGTGACCAGTCATCATGTGGGATCTCAAGCTGAGTAACCATAGCCCGATTCCCCAGGAGGGAGATTAGAAGTGCACAGCAACTGAGACAATAAGGCAGGTTCAAAATAAGTTTGTGTGTGTGTGTGTGTGTGTGTGTGTGTTTCATCCACAGATCTGAGGGAACATGAACAAGGCTGGTAGCACAGTCTGCCAGGAGCTTAAAGCAGGGTGGCAAAAACTACATGCTACACAGATGCCCTGGAACTGGAACTGAAGATAACTGTGAGCTGCCATGTGGGTGCTAGAAACTGAAGAGCAGTCAGTGCACTTAACTGCTGAGCCACCTCTACAGTCTATCACTTTTGATGAACTTATGACCAAGTACTTCCTAGCCACCTATGAAGATGCCACTTATCTCTTTTCAGAATTCTATTTCCCAACCATCTGGCTACACATCAAATCAGGTACATACATTACAAGAATATGCCATTAGGAGCCAGAAAACATCAGGAAATGTAGGAGCTCAGCACTTTTGGTTTAAAAACTCTATAATGTATAGATCTTGGTTTGGGCATTTTTGTAGCTATTCTTCACTTTTTAGGCAGATCTCACTGTGTAGTCCAGAACTCACACTCCTCCTCCTCAACTTCTGCAGTGCTGGGATTGTAGTGTGTACTACTATGCCCAGATAGCATGGGTTTTGTAAGAGAAACAACCTCACACATAGCTATTGTGAGAATTAAATTAATACATCCATGTATACTGTTCACATGGAATCCAACACACAGGTCATGCTCAGCAAATGTCATCCAGTTATATCAGGACTATCTCTAATATAGGAAAAAAATCTTAACTCTCACTGACCTGCAGCCATTGGTATATCGCCATAAGCAAGCCTCCTTGGCATGATTATACACAATATATTCACTTCTTATGGAAAGAACAAATGTGTAGGGGCTAGAGAGATGGCTCAGTGGTTAAGAGCACTGTCTGCTCTTCCAGAGGTCCTGAGTTCAATTCCCAGCAACCACATGGTGGCTCACAACCATCTGTAATGGAATCTGATGACCTCTTCTGGTGTTTCTGAAGACAGCTACAGTGTACTCATATAAATAATAAATAAATAAAACTTTTAAGAACAAATTTGTACCTGATAGAACACGTGACAAGAAGGATCACATCAGCCTAGTAGAGAGCAAGAAAAAGAAACTTAGAAACTTTGAGAAGAGCCTTGCAGAATCACTACCATGCAGTCCACCTGCTTTTTTTCTATTATTATGATAAAATAAATCCTATCATTTTAACCATTTTTAAGGCTATAGGGCTATAACAAGAACACTTGAATGCTATACTGTAACCACTCCCACTGTCTCCTTTGAGAACTTCCCAATGAAAGTTCTTTATCCATTATGCATTAACTTCTTAAGCCTTACCTCCACTCTCCACAAGCAATCTTTCTCAAATTCTACATCCTCCTGCCTCCACTTCCCAAGGCTAGGATTACAGCCACATGTAATCACAACAAGTTTGATAACTCCTTTCCTGAGGATGAACACCATCACGAGAACTCAAAACAGCTGAACTAGAATATGCCTGTCCTGTGGTACACGTCACTAAGAGAAATTAACACGTCACTCAAAGGAACTAACTCAGCAGACAGCAACCTCTTCCTGAGATTCACTGCATCTAAGAACCTGCACCAAAGCAGAGGAGCCCAAGCCCAGGAAACAGGGAAGCAAGGAATTCAAGTACCTCTTGGAGGTTGCTCGTCCGAAGGTAGCCACTCTTCTGTAAAATGGA
Source organism: Mus caroli (assembly GCF_978045245.1). NCBI lineage: Eukaryota > Metazoa > Chordata > Mammalia > Rodentia > Muridae > Mus > Mus caroli. The sequence continues at coordinate 25,263,559 of NW_028227257.1, read as the reverse complement.
CCAGGCTATCTCTGTGTCGTTCACGTTCATCTGACAGCCATAGGTCTCAAGGTAGACTGCAACGAAAGGCAGGCTGATTCCAAGGTAGGCAGAGGGCCACATGTCTTGGGCCTCCCAACCAAAGCCCTCAGAAACACCCAAAGCAACTGATTATCCACAAAGTCCAATGTTGCCTCAACCCTAAAACACCATCAACTGCCAGAAATTAGTAACAGCCTTTCAGAACAAGAAAGTACCATATCACATACACACGCCTATTATGTGCATAGTATCGGAAATATAAGGGAAGTGTGCCCCTTTAGAATCAAGGAAATAGGCCTATAGAAGCAACTAAAACAGTAAGGGCTAATGACCCTTTTTATTCATCTAAGGAAAACCTAAATTCAAGTCCCTGTATTACATACAGTCCTCCCTCTAAACAAAGGGTTCTCTAGCCTCTGGAAGCAGCAGCACTGGCCAGAGGGTACACACCACAGATTAAAAATGAAAATGACATGGTCACATTATGAAGTAAAAATACAAATTTACACAAAGTTCGAAAACATGAATTTCACACTTCAGTAGGCTCTTTCAAATCATATTTCTAGTTACAACCCCATTACCACCAGCAGACTATAATTCCAAGTGGAAGCCAGGCATAGTGGGTCATACCCATAAAGCCAACACATAGGAGGCCAAGGCAGGAGAACCATGGATATGAAGCCAGCCTGAGCTACACAGTAAGCTCCAGGACAACCTGGGCTAAAGAGACATATTATTTCTCAAAAAGCAAAACAAAAAATGAAACAGAAAACATCGGGGTTTTTGTTTTGTTCTGGCGGAGTCTCAACTAGATAGCTTTGGCTAACCTGGAACTCATTTTGTAGACCAGGCTCGCCTTGAACTCACAGAGACCCCACTGCTCTGCCTGCCAAGTGCTGAGATCAAAGGTGGGTGCCACATACCTAGCCAATTTTCTTCATATATATTTTGGAAGATAGTAGGCACACATGCCATGGCACCAGTTCGGAGGTCAAAGGACAACTGTGGCAGTCAGCTCTCTCCTACCATGTGGGTCCCAGGGATCAAACTCAAGTCATCACACTTAAGAGCAAGCAACTTTACCTTCTGAGTCATCGTGCCCAAAGGAAAAAAATTCTAAATCAGAAGAGGTGGCAGACATCAGTGATTCCATCAGTTAGGAGGCTGAGGCAAGAGGGTTGAGTTCCAGACTAACCTAGGCTACACAAGACCCAGCTTCAAAAAACAGGGAATAGGCTTGGGCAAGATGACTCAGTGGATAAGGCCTCTGCCACCAAGCCTGATTTTAACCTCTCAACTCACATGGTGGAAGGAGACAACACAAGTTATGCCCTGACCTCCACAGCTGCTGCACACTGACAATAAATGATGTAATTTAAATGCAATCCTAAAAATTATAATTAAAACGGGGATTGCAGTATCTCCATACGTAACCAGTGAGTGGACTACAATTCACGTGTGCACAGCTTTGAGTGTTTTCCTGAGGAGATGAGGATGCTGTGGATGGAGCTCAGAGCATCACAGATGCTAGGCAACCACCCCACCACACAACTCGCCCCCAGCCCAGCCCTTCAGTTTCTTTAGAGTAATGCTACTTCGTGGGCTCTGATGGTTTTATATTAATCAACCTACCCACACTATCAACTTCCTAAAGCCAAGAGCAATCAGGCTACAGAGGCTGCAGGGGAGCAAGGAAGCCAAAGGGAAAAAAATAAAGCCAACCTTTTCTCTGCCTTCCTAGAAGTTCATCCCCTGAGAGATAGGGAGGTGGGTCCTCCACCTCTGGAGAAGATGGTTTCTCTTGAGGAACTGAAGCACTTCTTAAAAAATGCTGAAAAGTCGGTCCAGTGGCTAGCCTGGAGCTGAAATCCTTCTGAGCTTCTGAGCTCTTCCCCTCTGGACTGGGACAGGGAGTGCTGGACACACTGCTTTGTGCTCTGCAGGTCTTAAGCAACACCCAGCACATGGAGGTGAACGGTGCTGACAACCTCTGTGCTTGGAGGACACACTGTAAAGGATGCATGGCACCTGCAGCCCCAAATCTGCAAAGGAATGAAACACACCAGTATTTACAGCACACTCCATACAGGACTGCTCTGGACACTCCTCCTCGATAAAACAGAAAAAATGCTTTTTGGGGGGGGGGGGGAGCAGGGCTCATAAGAGGTGTTGAGACTTAAATCTCAGGATTGTTCTGGGCTGGCCTGGAACTCAACTTCCTACGTAGTCCAGGCTGGGCAGATTGTGAGGTTAGGTGGTTGGTTGGTTGGTTGGTTGGTTGCTGTTTGTTTGTTTGTTTGTTTGTTTTTTGAGATCTTCTTATGAAGTCCATACTGACCTCCAACTTTTCTCATTGCTCTCACCTCAGTCTTCCAAATGCCAGAATCACAACCCAGTTCCAAGGTACTGTTTTGTTTTATTTTGTTTTGACAGGGTTTCTCTGTATAGCTGACTGTCCTAGAACTTGCACTGTAGACCAGGCTAGCATGAAATTCAGAGATCAGCCTGTCTCTGCCTCCTGAGTGCTGAGATTTAAGGTGTGCACCACCACCTCCCTTAAGGTACGTTTTATGATAGTTTACCTTAATCTAAGCATGGTAAACCTATATTCCCAGTAACCTGGGAGGCTAAGGCAGGAAGATCATTTGAGCCCAAAAGTTCCAGGACTGCCTGGACAACAGTGAGGGTTCTTAAAACATATCATATCTCTAATTTACAGGTGAAAATAAATAAAGGCGGCCCAGTGCCATGGCTTAGTGGATGAAGGCACCTGCCACCAAGCCTGACTCCCTGAGAGCCACACAGTAGAGAGAAAGAATTCTTTGCCATAGATTCTTCTATCTCTACACACACACTATGTATGGCACATTCATGTGCATGAGCACAGGAACAAAAACCAAATAAATAAAATGTAATTAAAAAAAAAACACACACACACACACACTAACCTACTCTCTTGTCGGAGAGGAGACTTTTGGTTTGAGTTTTAATTTTTTTCACATTTTTTATGCATATTATGGTATGTGAACTTTCAAATCATCTACCTCTGCCCTTTAATTGTTGTGTGACCACGTTTTTACAAGTCAAATTCCCACCTCTGGACTACAAATGTCACATCCATTTTGGAAAAAAAAAAAAAAGTACAATAGGACCTTACCCCTTGCCAGATGTTATAAGAATCACACATTAAAAACCTAGATTGGGGGTGGGGGTGCTCTAAGTAACCCCTTAGAGCCACTATCTTCCAAAATATACTTAGAGCACTGACTGTTCTTCCAGAGCCTGAGTTCAATTCCCAGCAACCACGTGGTGGCTCACAACCATTCACTAGCAGCCCATACTTCATTTCAAAGCATGGATCTTGGCCGGGTTCTGGGCGCGCCTTCATGTCTGAGTGTTGGGGTGGGGAACGGTCCTTTCTGATGAACCTGGTGGAAGGTTCAAAAGCTTCAAGTTTTTACACAGCACAACGCGGAACCACCTACCACATCCAAGCGTGTGAGTGCTAGGCGTTGCGGCGGCACTTCGTGAGCCCCGTAGCCCCCCTCCGAGGCCTATCAGACCCCATATCTGCTTCACAGGGCAAACAAACACTAGGGCTTGGAAGGACGCTGTGACTTGGCCAAGGACACACAGGAGCCGGCAGCGGGGCTGAGCTACACTCGCAGCGGTCCTACTCAAGGCCTAACACTGCCCAGTGATACCTTCTCCTAGCGCTTCTGGCTTTTCCTGGACGGTGCGAGCCCGCCCTGCGCCACCGCAGGTCACCCGCAGGACACTAAACTCCATCTCAAGCCTCTCACCTCCCACAACTGCAAGGTCCACGTCCGAAACCGGAAACTGTCGATCTGCGTGGGTTCCCTTCTCAGGAGTCCTCCGCTGCGCGCCTAGGCGTGAAACTTCTGTTCCGCCGTGACTTCGCCCGCGGTGTTCTAACGGAAGTGTTTCCTGCCGGCCTCGAGTCCCAGGACCCTGGCTTTGAAAAATAAAGACTTGAGACCTACTACTTCTTTAAATGCTAATACCCCCTCCCCCCCCCAAAAAAAATAAAATAAATAAAGCTTAAAACCAGGTAGGCGGGCTGGAGAGATGGTTCAGCGGTTAAGAGCACTGAGTGCTCTTCCAGAGGTCTGGAGTTCAATTCCCAGCAACCACATGGTGGCTCACAACCATCTGTAAAGAGATCCAATGGATGCCCTCTTCTGGTGTGTCTGAAGACCGCGACACTGTACTATTATGCATAAAACAAATAAATAAATCTTTTTCTTAATAGAAAAAAAAAACAGGTGAGCAGTCTCAGAGTCTGTATCTGCCTTTGCCCCAACAGAGTAAGGGATTCTTAGGGGTGTTCTGCCCCCCGGAAAATAGGAGCTCTGACTTCTCCTCAAGCCTGTCACCCGTTAGCTCCCTCCTGCCATATGTACTTTCCTTCCCTCTCCTCACCAGACCCTTTAAGAAAAGGGCCACCATGGGGCTGGTGAGATGACTCAGCGTGTAGGACACTTGCTGTTTGACGACCTGGGGTCTAATCCCCAGAACCCACAAGGTGAAGGGAGAACTGGCAAGCCCTCTGAACTTCACAGATAGGCCATGGGACATGCGACGTCTCACTCACACACACACACACACACACACACACACACACACACACACTTCTCCGGACGCTGTAGCACACTTTCGTTTTCTCAGGAGGCAGAGGCAGGCTAATTCGAAGCCAGAAAGAGCTACATGGTAAAATTCCGTAGTTGATGGATAGATGGATGGACAGACAGACAGATGGGATAGAATAAATGTAAAAAGAAATAGAAAAGAAGCTAAACAGTGGTTTCTGTGGCTAGCTCTGAACGGCCTCGCCTTTCCTGGATCTCCCAGATGGCCCTGAACAGCCTAATTGTTCCTCACTACCTCCTAACCCTACTCCTGTCACATTCCTGCCCTGGCCCTCTCAGCCATTCTCCCTTCCCTGGGGATCCTGACTCTAGCCAAACATACCTCTTCTCCCGCAGACCTAACCCATAGTCCCTACACTCAGGAAAACGCTGAGGACAGGATTCAGCCAGATCGGAGCCCTGAGGTCAGAACCACCCTATGTAGCATAAGTGTTTTTCCAAGCTTCGCCATAAATCCTAGTTTTAAAGTGTAAGACATTTAAGTGTAAAACATTTGGTTGAAGCACAAACTGCAGGTGGACAGTTCAAAAATCTACAAGCATAGAATGAGTAGCAAAGAGGCGCCCCCTCCTGGCCTCTTCCTGTCATGACTCTCACCAAGAGATTGGATTTGGAGGGAAGGAGTGGGGGGCATTCCCAGCCTTCCTCTTTGCCAAGGGGCTTTTGTTGTTTTGTTTTGTTTTGTTTTGTTTTGTTTTGTTTTGTTTTGTTTTGCTTTGCTTTGCTTTCATTTATGTGTTTATGTATCTGGGCAAGAAGCTGGAAGTACTTCTGTGTGGAAAGCCAGAAGCTAGAGTTGGCTCAGTCTGTAGGACACTTCCAAATGAAGCTGAAGTTACAGGCAGTTGTGAACCACCTAATGTGGGCCCAGAATCAAACTCTAGTACAATCCTCCAAAAACTGCTCAGCTATCTCTCCAGCCCTCCAACAGTTTCTGTAATACATTACCTCTGCATTCTCTGGGTAAGGCATTTTGGACCTCATTCTCCTGTTTCAGAGACAGTCTCAATGAGCGTGTCCCCTCCATACCATAACCTTCAAGAAAGTGGACATAGGAGGTAGGGTCTTCACAAAGTGACTAGGTCATAAAGGTAGAACCTCATGGTTACCTTATTTAAAAGAGCCCAAGCTGGGCACAGTGGCACACACCTTTAATCCCAGCACTCAGGAGGCAGAGGTTGGTGGATCTCTATAAGTTCGAGGCCAGCCTAGTCTACAGAAAACGTTTCAGAACAGCAAAACAGAGAAAGAGAAAGAAAACCCTATCTTGAAAAAAAAAAACAAGTTTTTGAAAAGACTCACTCATTTTACAAATGCGAGGGTGAAGTGGTCATGTGCAAAGGCTCATACAGCAGTCCTCGGGACCAGCCGCAGTTCACTCTGATCCCAAAGCCCTATTCTTAGCACTGACTCACTCAGCCTCAGACTGGCTGGGTTCCCTCTGGGGCTGTGCTGGCTGACAGTTGAATAACCATAGCCAAGTAGTGACTGCTGACTCCAGTCTCCTTGCCTGTAGGGTGGCAACTGTGTGGTGAATACATTGCAGTGTGGGGAAGACATGGATAAGGAGTGGGGCCGAAGGATCTGGGGCTGTGGCAGTAGTCCACTGTGCGTTCCCGGGCTAGTGTGGGATTGAGGGACTGGTGAAGGTTAGAAAAAGAAACAAACTCCTCTGATTCCAGAAGTTTGGGGACGCCGTGTTCTGCCGGCTCTAAGACCTGAATGTTCTACCTGCCACGATCATCTTTCATCTAATTCTGCTACTTGGTGAAAGTGGCCACCGTGAGCACTCCTTCCCCCTCCACCCCACTGTGACTGTATGTTCTCTTCACCACTGTCAGGCAGAGGACCTGAATGGCCCATGTCATTGACTGTTCTTTGCATTCCACAGACCTACCCACGGGGCAAGCACACCCTAAGAAGCCCAACCAACAGCCCAGAACAAAAGCACCCTGCCCAGCCCAGTCGTAAAACTGTCAATGCACAGCCCAGGCTCATGAAAGGAAATGTCTGCTGTTGCAGGCATAGAGACTGGACTGGGTTTGTCCAGGGTGGGGGTCACTGGTGTCACAGGAATCTCAGGAGAAGCTGACTGAAGCATGTCCCCCTCCACTGCATCCATTCCAGTGTCTCCTCCTGACAGAAATGAAACCAGGTAAGGGAGCCTGGTCCCACTGTCCCCTCTGCTAACTCCCTGTGTCTGACCAATTGGAATCACACTTTTGATTGCAGGGGATTTTGATGGATTTCTTCCTGCTGAGGATAAAGACCTCTCAACGTTGCTCTCTGCCACATCACCGGGGACTACAACAGATGTATCCTAGATGCTTCTGGGTGAGCAATTGGTTGGTGGATATATAGGTGAGATAGATGGGTAAGGAAGACTGGAAAATCTCTACTTAACCACATCTCCCCATTTCCTAGTGCCTAATTTCTAACCAAGCTAATTAAGTAACTTTATGGGACAGTTTCCTCATTGGCTGGAATTTCATAAGAGACCTCAGACAGGAAACAATCCAACTCAGCCACTCTCAAATTTCTGACCCACAGAATGGAAGACAGGATGATCTGCTAGATTGTAGGGTCACTTACCACAGAGCACAGATAAAGCCAGTACTCACTTGAAGACCCAGTTCTCCAGGAAAGGGGTCTCACACCTTGTTCTGGTTCCTCTGGGACTACAGAGCCACCTCAGAGTCCCAGTGTAAAGACACAAACCACAGACATGGTGCCAGGCTGCCTATGTGCTCACAGGCTGTTTATTATTCAAGATGAAGGAGAGGAGAGAGGAGGAGGAGGAGAAAACCCAGATGCCCCACGGGGCTCAAGGGGAAGTGAACAGAAAGGCTCCTCTTCTTCCTCTTGCCACTGACCCAGAAGACTCCGGCTGCAGAGATCTCAGGGTGGCTTAGGGCCTCCAGGAGGCCTGGCAGCTCTGCTGTTGGCTGGGGACGGGATCCACACAGGGTCAGGTCCCAGGCTCGGAATGGCTTCTGTGTACACAAAATATCTCTCTTGGAAAGGCACTGGTGGAGGTGAGCAGTAGGAAGGCTGCCCATCACAAGCCAGACTCGCTGTCCCAGGTCTGAGTTCTGCTTCCTCAGGCTGGTCTCTGAGGCCCTAGTTCCCCTCCTCTCCCTTCCCTCAGCCCACAGACGAGCAGGCAGTCAGCAGAAGGACAGGTCAGGCCACAAGATGAACGATCCTCTTCAGGGCTGGTGCATCTGACAGCTTCTAGGCCAAGAGCCCCAAGCGGGTGACCTTGGCGGACAGGAAAGAGTGGATGATAAAGACCATCGTTTTGGGACACGAGTGCAGGTCCAGCTGCTGCAGAGTGGACAGAGAGAAGGGTCAGGAATTCTGTCCAGACTGGCCTCCAGAAGAGCATCCCCACCCCCAGGATGCAGAGGTGGTCCTCCACTTACGATCTCTCCTTCAGCACCCCCAAAGTCCAGGAAAAGGAGACTCGTGCCGTCATCTGATGACATCTGAAGTTTCTCGAAGGGCTGTCGGAGCAGCACGGCTCGGGCTGCTCCAGGCTCAGCTGCCCACAGGGTGAAGCCCTTGTCAATGTGCACAGACAGGCTGCAGGGACGGCCATTCCATGTGCAGGCTGCAGGAGAGCAGTGAACACAGACCCTGGCACCTCAGTGATCACAAAGCCCACTCAACTCCTAAAGCAGCTCCAGAACCTGCCTGCCGTTCCTCCATGGATGGGAGGCTCCCTCTGTCATGACACCGAACAACTACTGGCCCAGCCACCCTATCCTAAAATACAGAAGGTGGGCCTTCGAGGACCCACTGCTGCATCTTGCTTCGTTTCCAGCAAAGCCACCTGTGTTAGGGAAGCTTGGACTGGGGTGTGGCTCAGTAGAAGAGTATGTAGCTATCATGTACAAGGACTTGGGTTCAATTCTCAGCACAATAAAATAAATGGGAGTTAAATTCTGTGATGGACACCATGTTTACCCCATAAAGGTGCAAGATTAGCAGGCTAAATTTAAATTTTATATAAACTGGATAATTTAGATTGACATAAGAAAGTATTCACGGTTTACCTGAAATTCAATCTAACAGGTGCCCTATCTTACCTACAGCCTCACCCCCAAGACAGGATCTCACTGTGTAGCCCTGGCTGGCTTGGAACTTGCTATATGGATCAGGCTGGCTTCAAACCCACAGAGATCTACCTGTCTCTGCCTCCCCAAGTGCTGGAATTAAAGGTGTGTACCACCTCGAATCCTCGCCAGCAGAATCACAGGAATAACATAAGAAAAGACACCAGGAAGAAATGTCTCCCTTCCTCCCAGAGCATCTGCATACGCCAGACAGGGGCCCCTGGAAAAGCCCAACCTCCCTCTAGAAGCACCATAAAAGAAGAAACTTGAACTGAACGCCTCTAGGCACAAGAGGCTCCACCTGGCACACCTGTAGACACTTCTTGTACGCCTTCAGCAGCCCGATGACAGCCATCCACCAACTGTCGGGTCCAGGCTGCCAGCTCTTGCGGCGACTCCACACTGAACAGGTGAGTGTCCACACCGTGCCGTGTACCCGTGCGCAGGGCAAAGGAGAGTTCTGCATCATAGGGCACTGAGCCCTTGGAGGGGCCTGAGTGCACCAGCCTGTGTGCAGAGCAGAGGGCCAAGCATGAGGCCTTGGAGCAGGGTGGGGCCGAGGCAATGACCTGCATCCTTCAGCATCTTACAAGGGACAGGAGTTGCGGGGGTTCATCTCCTCCATCTTCCCCTGACGCTTATTTCAGCCTTAGTCATGTCCTCCACACATGTGCTTTCTCTGACTGAATACTCACGCTCTCCCTCGCACTTGGCTCAATCCCACTTCCTGTAGATCGCTGTTCATATATCCCCTACTCTGTCTAAAGGAGCTCTTTGTCACTACCAGCTTACTTTTCACCAGGGTTGCAGAAATTGTACACTCTGAATGCTTTTGTTATTTGGATGGGGTTTCACTCTATCACCTTGGCTAGCCTGGAACTTGCTATATGTAGATCAGGCTTGATTCTTCAGCTCCTACCCACTGAGTACTGGGATTACAGGCATGTGACCCACACCCAGCTGAAATTATATGTGTATGTATATAATTTGGCCCAGCCAAAATGATACATTTTACTTATTAGTTTTGGTAGGCTTTTGGCTGACCTTTTCAAGAGCTAGACTAGGGTAAAAGTTCTTGTCTATTTTATATAACACTATATTCCCAGTAATTTAAACTATGGGCACACAGTAGGTGTTTAATAAATACCTGTCTTAATTAACAAGTCACTAGATTAGACAGACAATCTAAAACCTATTACTTGTCAGCTGGCACAGAAACCAGGCTAGGCAATCATGGTAACCATGGTAACAAGGGCCCCAGACCCTGCAGCTTGATTCTCACTTGCTGTGTGGCCTTGGGCAGCTCACTGTCCCTCTCTGGCCACCAAACCTCTAAGTTCTGGCTCTGAGCCTCTCTGTTCCTCACTCCACCCACTCTTAGTTTCCCTTGCGAGTGTTAACTGAAGCTCCCACATTCCAGCCCTGAGCCTCAGACCATCCAGCCCCCAGACTTCTGAGCCACATTCCCTATGTTTCCCACATTTGCTCTGGACATGACTCAGCATCTCTGGAACCTCCTCTACAGACACCCCAACTCCATTCTCGCTGCCCCCAGCAGCGCATGCGCGCGCACACACACGCACTCAGAACCTCCTACTCACCCACGGCCTCCTGCCCATCTGGCAAGCACTGAGCCTGTGAGCTCCCACCCATGCGATTTCCACTGCAAATGCCACAGTTCTCCATCTGTGTCCCCACCCACCTGCTCCCCTCAGCCGCAGGCCTTCCCAAAGCTATGGCAGCCTCCCAGCTTCTGCCCTTCCCTTCCCAGTGAATGTTCTCTGTGGCAATCGCAGAGCTTCCTCTACATCACAGCCCCGGTCTCCTGACTCCCAGCTTAGCCCCTCTGGCACAGCTTGCCACACGTGTTAAGATAGTGCTGGGGCTGAAGAACGGCTCAGTGGGAAAAGTGACTGCTGCCCTAGCATGAGGCCTGAGTCTGGGTCCCTGGCATCCATGTAAAGCCAGGTATGGCAGCAGCCGTTCACAGTCCCAGTGCTATGGAAAGCAGAGACAGGGACGCTGACCCTTAGCCTGTCAGTCTAGTCAAAACTTCAAGCTCTGAGTTCAATGAGAGACTCTGGGTTTTTTTCTTGTCGTCGTTTTGGTTTTTTTCGAGACAGAGTTTATCTGTGTAGTCCTGGCTGTCCTGGAACTCACTCTGTAGACCAGGCTGGCCTCAAACTCAGAAATCTGCCTGCCTCTGCCTCCCAAGTGCCGTGATTAAAGGCGTGCGCCACCACGCCCGTCTGAGACTCTGTCTCAAAAACATAGTATGAAGTGGCAGTGACAACACATGCCTTTAATCCCAGCAGCTAGAGGCAGAGGCATGCAGATCTCTACAAGTTCAAGGCCAATTTGGTCTGTGTTACAAGTTCCAGACTATCCAGGGATACTTAGACTCTGCCTCACAAAAATTATATGTATGTTTGTATGTATGTATATGCACAGAAATATATGTGTGTGTATACACACAAACATATGTGTGTGCTTACCATATATGTATATATACATACATATGTACATGGACATGTTCTAGCACTTCATACCTCTATACCTCTGACCACTCCAAAGATGTTCTACCACCCCTCCTCAAAAGGCACACTCCTCACTCATCACGGTCCATTGCAAATGTCACCTCCTCCTTACATCTCCCTTGGCCAAGTCAGACAGTAAAGTATCTCCTATAACCTTCAATGTAACGGCTCTTCGGTGTCTGTCTCCCAACTCTGGATTCTCTCAGAGGTAGTAATTGTCCCCTGAACCATGCAGTATCAGATGTAGGTGTCAGTAACTAAGTGACAATTGTCACTTTCCATTTGTCTGCTCTGAGCCTCAACTTTATAAATGAGGAAAGTGTGGCCGAGAAGGAGTGGAATGAGCCTCAGATCACCTGGGGAATAACTGGAGGCAGAACAGGGCTAAGGTTTGGGGCTTCTGGGGCCTATCTGGAATACCACCTTCCCAAGCCTGCGAGCAACACAGTTCCCCTGCTCCTCGGTACCTGGTGGCAATGAGCGGGGCAGTGCGGGTCGGCCTGCTCAGGGCCTCTCGGCTCTGAGGGAGAGAGCAGTAGAAGAGCAGCTCCTTCTCAGTCAGCAGGGCCAGGGTTGGTGCCGTTCCCCCGCTGGGCAACTGCAAGCAAAATGGTAATGAGGAGAGTGGAAGGGAAAGGAGTCCCCGGGCCAGGAGGAAATGGAGTGATAAGGGGTACCGGAAGTGGGACCCAGCAAGCACCTGTTCTGTCAGCCAGCCAATCTGCTTGATGTCCTGGCTCCCAGCTGTACCTGTGGCTGTCAGCAGAGCCTGGAGCTCATCTTTGACCCAAGGTATGAATGTGCCGATCTGCGCTTGGATGGCGCCCGCCCATGACCTTGCGCTGGCCTCATCCTTGGCCCTCAAGAAGACAGCGTCCTGGCCGTCCGCTGCACAGATCTCCAGGTACCTGAAGGCAAAGTGGGATCCAAGTCAGGCATGTCACTGGTCAGCTATCCAGCCTAGGCATGTGACCCAACAAACCCACCCACTGCCAAACTGGAGGAAACCACACCGGGCATCCATGAGAGATAAGGACTGAGTTTGGTGCTAGAGTCTCAGCCAAAGGTGTTAGATCCTGGCAGGATCTAGAGACAAGAAGCTACAACACACACACACATACACACACACACACAAATTTCTATACACCCACTCAAACATGTGCTAGCGGCTGCAATTATGGTATAGAGATCTTTTCTCCTGGTTTCTATGAAAGGTTCCTGCTGAGATAGTTTTCCAGTCATCCCTGTTGCCTAGAATCTAATTCGTCTACTAATAGGGGAAATACATTTAAAATCTTAAGATACAAAGTTTACTTATAATAAAGACATAGGCCAAGTGGTTTACAAGTATCAAGTAATCAAAGCACTATAGAGCTAAGGCAGGCAAGAACACACTAAAGAGACTCTACCCCCACCCCTAACCCCCAAAAAGCCAGGTCTGGTGGCTCACATCTGCAATGCCCACACTTGGGAGGCTGAGGCAGAAGGATTCGAAGTTCAAAGTTATCACTAGGGCAGTCAAGATGACTCAATGGGTAAAGGCACGTGCAGCTAAGCCTAACAATTCCTGATTCCTGAGATCCACATGGTAGAAGAGAACTGATGCCTGGAAGTTGTCCTCTGATCACCACACATGTGCACCAGTGCTCACACACACAGGGAGAGACAGAGAGACAGACGGACAGACAGACTGAATAGATAGATAGATAGATAGATAGATAGATAGATAGATAGATAGATAGATAGATAGATAGATAGATAAATAGATAGATAGATAGATTTAATAACTGAGTGTACTGGCTGGTTTTGTGTGTCAACTTGACTCAAGCTGGAGTTGTCACAGAAAAAGGAGCCTCCCTTGAGGAAATGCCTCCATGAGATCCAGCTGTAAGACATTTTCTCAATTAGTGATCAAGGGTGGGAGGGCCCATTGTGGGTGGTGCCATCCCTGGGCTGGTGGTCCTGGGTTCTATAAGAAACCAAGCTGAGCCGGGCGGTGGTGGCGCACGCCTTTAATCCCAGCACTTGGGAGGCAGAGGCAGGCAAATTTCTGAGTTCGAGGCCAGCCTGGTCTACAAAGTGAGTTCCAGGACAGCCAGGGCTACACAGAGAAACCCTGTCTCGAAAAACAAAAACAAAAAAAACAAAAAAAAAAAGAAACCAAGCTGAGCAAGCCAGGGAAGCAAGCCAGTAAGTAACATCCTCTATACCTCTGCATCAGCTCCTGCTTCCTGACCTGCTTGAGTTCTAGTCCTGACTTCCTTTGGTGATGAACTGCGATGTGAAAGTGTAAGCTGAATTAAACCCTTTCCTCCCCAACTTGCTTCTTGGTCATGGTATTTGTGCAGGAATAGAAACCCTGACTAAGACACTGAACTATCTAGACTATATGAAACCCTGTCTCAAAAAGAAAAAAAAAAGTTGGAAAACAAGAGAAATTGAGTAGAGAGAAAAGAGAAAGTCCATGCCAGAAAGTATGATGGGAGAGTTCCAGGGGGGTAGCAACAGTGGTGCTGGAAAGGGTTTCCAAAATGTTTTAGGTTACATTAAAGATTCACTCCCTTTGGATTTCTGTACTACATGGAGTAGGACAGAAAACAGAGGCTGGCTCCCAACAACTAGGCTATCCACCTTTAACCCCTGCCTTCCTCTACTGCTGAACTAGAAAGCAAAGTACTTGAATTCATGGCTTCCCTTGCAGGTATGCTTATCATGTGACCAAATTCTAACCAATGAAGTATACAGAGAAGTCTCTAGACATGAAAGTTAAACCTGACTATGCCGGGGCCTATCAAACACGGAAGTGGATGCTCACAGTCAGCTATTGGATGGATCACAGGGCCCCCAATGGAGGAGCTAGAGAAAGTAACCAAGGAGCTAAAGGTTTCTGCAACCCTATAGGTGGAACAACAATATGAACTAGCCAGTACCCCCCGGAGCTCGTGTCTCTAGCTGCATATGTATCAGAAGATGGCCTAGTCAGCCATCAGTGGAAAGAGAGGCCCATTGGTCGTGCAAACTTTATATGCCTCAGTACAGGGAGAATGCCAGGGCCAAGAAGTGGGAGTGGGTGGTTGGGGGAGTGGATGGGGGAGCGTGTGGGGGATTTTTGGGATAGCATTGGAAATGTAAATGAAATAAATACCTAATTTAAAAAAAAAAAGTTAAACCTTTCCTAGATGATAATCTCCAAAGACAGGATCCACCAAATCCACCCCTCCCTACACATAGTCTATTTCTCCCAGCAAAAGTATAAAATTCAAAATACCAGATGTGATGTTCCCATCAATTGCTAAGTGAGAGCAGAAGGACCAGAAATTCAAGGTCTTCCTAGGCTAAGCAGCAAAATTGAGAATAGCTTCATCTACTAGAGACCATTCCTTTAAAAAAAATAATAATAACTATCAAAAAGAAGCCAGGACTACTCCCTAGACCAAGCAACCAGGCAGTGGTGGAACATGCCTTTAATCCCAGCACTTGAGAGGCAGGTGGATCTTCCTGGTCTACAGATTGAGTTCCAGGACAGCCAAGGACACAGAGAGAAACCCTGTCTCAAAAAGGAAGAAGAAAAAGAAGGAGGAGGAAGAGGAGGAAGAAACAAGCAATGCATACCATCACTCCATAAACTCACTCATGCATCCACGTGATCCAGTTGTTAAGTGCCTGTTACACGCCAGCATGGATGCTGCCATCATGTTCATCACTTATATACATCACAGATATCTTTTGTTTGTATTATCTGAGTATCCCCCCCCCATTCCAGCCTCACCTGGGCTCTGGGTCAGTGGGGGTGCACCTCCTTGAGATATACGCCATCTTCAAAGATACGTGTTTGGCCTCACTGAGGTTCCGGGGTTGGGGGCCAGGGGAAGAAGGCTGCCGCTGAAGAGGCGAGGCAGGAGGTGAGTCCCAGCCAACGGAGGTCCCTCCAGCAGAATTCTTGAAATATGGTGAGACCTCCTTCATGTACTTAACTGGTCAGGAGAGAGGTCACCTGTTACCATTGTGGCATGAACCCCATGCCGTACGTATCACAGTTGTCACTAGCTAATTAAGAGCTTAATTTATGACTACTATTATACATTTCTAAGCTAAAGTCTTTGGCGAGGGGTGGAAAATATTGGACACACACAAGTACCCATGTTCTCTTTTAACCTGGTTTATGGACACGTGACTACCGAGAACAAAGACCACACTGTCCAGCTTCCTTTGCAGCAAGGTGTGGCCAAGTGATTAAGTTCTGCAAAGAATCAAAAAGTTTGGGATTTTCAGGCGGCCTGTCCAAAAAAAAAAAAAAAAAAAAAAAAAAACCAGACCACAGAGACAATGGTAGCATATGCCTGCAATCCCAACCTGGGCTACAGAGTGAGATAAGAGAGGGCAGGGGAAGGGACAGAAAACAGAGAAATGGAGGAGAGAGAAGAAAAAAGGGAGAGAGGGATGGAGAGGAAAGAAGCAGGGATGGGGGAGAGAGAACAGTAGCTGTAGCAAGACAGGCTCAGAGCACCAAGATGGAAATCAGGATGTCTGGCTGCTAGCCGCTGTCCTGGCGCTTGCCTCTACCTCTCCGTACTTCTTATCTGCCAGAAGACACTGAATGAGATAGTTCACTATGGTAGTGTTCATTATTATCCTCCAATACAATAATAGTCCTTTAAAGACTTCATTTCCCAGGGTCCTTTGCATTTATAAATAGCCATGTTAGTAAATCTGGCCAATAGCACAAGAGAAGAATAACGTCTGTGAATAGCAGGCTTCTACTGCTAAGGGAAGGGGTATCCTTTCCTTTCTCCCCTCTGCTTCCCTTTCACTGCCCGGAAGCCAGACTGATAGGGTACCATCTACAACATGAGGGCATGAGCCAAGGAAATCCAATTAAAATAGAGATAGCAGGAGGCTGGAAAGAAGGCCTAGCCATTAAGGGTACTTGCTGCTCATCCAGAGGACCCAGGTTCTATTCCCTGTACCAGCATGGCAGCTCACAACTGTCTCTAACTGCAGTTCCAAAGAATCCAATGGCTTCTTCTGACCTCAGTGGGTCATTCAAGCACATGATACAAAGAGATATATGCAAGTAAAAATATCCCAACACATAAAATAATAAAATAAAAATAATTTTTAAAAATTAGATAGTGCAGTCCAGTCCAACTGGACATAAACAGATGCAATTATCTCAGAATTACTTACCTAGACAAAACATTTGAGCTTGAGCCATCGAGCACAACATGCATACACACACACACAAATAAATACTTAAACTTTTAAAAATAATTTTTTGCAGCAAAACATCTACTAGATATGGTGATACCAGAGCCTGTAATCCTAGCTATAAGGAAGGCTGAGGGAGAAGCATCCAAGGTTTGAAGCCAGCCTGGGTGATTTGGCCAGACCCTGCTCAAATTTAAACAATACAAAACAAAACAGGCCAGATGTGTATCATATGACTGTAAATAAACCAAGCATTTGAGAGATAGAAAAAGGGAAATCAGGAACTTGAGACTAGTCTGGGCCACACAAGCCCACACAGCTTGCCTAGCATACACAGGTACTGGGCTCCATCCAACACCAAAGAAAAGAGGAGAGGGGGAGGAGGAGGAGAATGCACAGAGGGAGGTGTGACTTCAGCAGAATACTTGCCTTGCGTGTTCAAACCCCTGAGTTCAATCCTTGGAACCACAAAAAAAGAAGGAAGGAAGAAAAGAGGGAGAACGAGATAGAGAGAGAGAGTTGGGCACAGTGATCACACCTGTAATCCCAGTACCTGAGGCAGGAGGACTGCCAAGAATTGAATGCTATAGAGTAAGTTACAGGCCAGCCTGGGCTACAGAGTAATACTCTGCTAAAAAGAAAAGAAAAGAAAAAACAGGAAGATGAAAATGAGGAAAATGGAAAGAAGGAGGAAGAAAGGAAAGGAAGAATGGAGGGAGGAGAAAGGGAGGGAGGGAGGAAAGGAGGGAGAGAAAGGAAAAAAAGAAACTCCTTTTTTGGGGTTTTTTGGGGTTTTTTTGTTTTTTGTTTTTTGTTTTTTTGGGTTTTTCTCTGTATAGCCTGGCTGTCCGGGAACTCAATTTGTAGACCAGGCTGACCAGAAATCTGCCTACCTCTGCCTCCCAAATTGTGCGCCACCACACCCGGCCTAAAAGAAACTTCTATTACATTGCTGGCCTTTATAAATTTTCTTTTTAGATTTATTTATTTATTTAATGTATATAAAGTTTTGCTTGAGTGAATGTCGATAATCATATGAGTCCCTGGTGTCCTCAGAGGTCAGAGGATGACACTGAGTGCCATGTAGGTGCTGGGAATCAAACCCAGATTCTCTGCAAGAACCATAGGTGCTCTTAACCACTGAGCCCCCTGTCCAGCCCTGCTGATGGCCTTTTTGAAACAAGGTCTCTTAGAATTGACCCAGGCTGACTTAGAACTCAGTAAGTAGCCCAGGCTGACCGCTCCCCCAAATTGGAGCTGAGGCATGTGTGGTCATGTCAAGCCAATGGTATTACCTTTAAGGCACAATAATTTATGGGTCTTTCTTACTTGGGCAGTTAGTGGCTTAAGCAGTATACATACCCAGGGTACCCTGGCAGGTCCCCCCTGTATCACTGAGCAGGTATAATGGACCTTCTCTGATGGTAGAAATGTGTGGCCTGTGCTCTGTACAATAGGGTCACCAGTGGCCACACAGAGCAATGAGTATACGAAATGAGACTAGTACAAACCAGCAGAATGGTTTAAAAGATTTATTTGTTTATTCTATGTGGATGAGCACACCTAGATGCAGATAGCCACACACACCAGAAGAGGTAGCCAGATCCCCGGAGCTGGTAAGACAGGCAGTATTACCGAGATCCATCTGATCTGAGTGCTGGGATCCGAACCCTGAGCTGGTAAGACAGGCAGTATTACCGAGATCCATCTGAGTGCTGGGATCCGAACCCAGCCCCTGTACAAAAACAGCAAGTGCTCTTAACCCTTGAACCATCTCCCCAGACCCTAAACAGAATTTTAAAAAAATTTTTTTAGTTTATTTATTGAATATATGAGTGCTCTGCTGCATCTACATCTGCACACAGGCCAGAAGAGGGCATCAGATGACCTTACAGATGGTTGTGAGCCACCAAGTGGATGCTGGGAATTGAACTTGGGATCTCTGGAAAAGCCATCTCTCCAGTCCCTTAAAATTAATTTTAATTTCAGTTAAGTTAAAAATTTTAAGTTCTGGCTGGAGAGATGGCTCAGTGTATAAGAGCACTGTCTGCTCTTCCAGAGGTCCTGAGTTCAATTCCCGGCAACCACATGGTGGTTCACAACCATCTGTAATGGGATCTGGTGTCCTCTTCTGGTCTGCAGGCATATATGCCAGCAGAACACTGTATACGTAGTAAATAAATTAAACTTTTTTTTTTAAATTAACTTTAAGCTAAGCAGTTATGGAGTTCCATCATTTAGGAGGCAGAAACAATGGGATCCCTGTGAGTTCGAGGCCAGCCTGGTCTACAGAGCAAGTTCCAGGACAGCCAAGACTGCATAGAGAAACCCTGTCTTTAAAAAAAAAAAAAAAAAAAAAAAAGCCAGGCAGTGGTGGTGCATGCCTTTAATCCCAGCACTTGGGAGGCAGAGGCAGGCAGATTTCTGAGTTCTGGGCCAGCCTGGTCTACAGAGTGAGTTCCAGGACAGTCAGGGCTACACAGAGAAATACTGAAGAAAAAAAAAAAAAAAAAGACCTCAGTTGGTCTGGAAAGATGGCTCAGTGGTTAAGGACAGTGGTTGCTCTTCCAGAGGTCCCAGGTATTGGCCAGCACATACATAAAGATCACAGCTCTCTGCAACTCCCGAATCTGACACCCTCACACAGACATACATATAGGTAAAACACCAATGCACATAAAATAAATAAATAAATTATTTAAAAAAATAATTCAGGCAGGCAGATTTCTGAGTTCGAGGCCAGCCTGGTTTACAGAGTGAGTTCCAGAACAGCCAGGGCTACCCAAAGAAACCCTGTCTCAAAAAAGCAAAGAAAAAAACAGAGTCACTGTCAAAAAAAATTAAAAATTTAAAAATTAGCCGGATGGTGGTGGCACATGCCTTTAATCCCAGCACTCGGGAGGCAGAGGCAGGCAGATTTCTGAGTTCGAGGCCAGCCTGGTCTACAAAGTGAGTTCCAGGACAGCCAGGGCTATACAGAGAAACCCTGTCTTGAAAAACAAACAAACAAAAAAATGTTTTTAATTTAAAAACAAAAAACAAGAAACAAAAACACAGGGTCAGCAAGACGGCTCAGCAGTAAAGGCACTAGCCACCAAATCCAATGACTTGAGTTCAATTCCCAGAATCCACATTTTGGAAGAAGAGAACGGACTCCTAAAATTTACCCTCCAATTTCCACACAAATGCTATGACATGTCCTATTCCTGCCTACCAATAAATAGTAAATGTAAATAAAAAATATATATTAATCAGTTGTAAGTAAATTCAAATAGAGAGAACTGATGGCAACCGAACTGACAGGACAGTTCCAGAATATCAACCTAGATCTATGTCTCCATCCAACCGACCCACAAAGCCCCGCTGTACCCTGTGACCCTACCCTACCGACCCACAAAGCCCCGCTGTACCCTGTGACCCTACCCTACCAGCTAGGCTAACAGGCAAGGATATCTGAGCCAAAAAGCTACTCGGACTGCAACGCAGAGAGCCTCTCCTGGGAGCTGGATTCAGGAGGATCAGAGGGTTAAGATTATATTCAGCTACAAAGCAAATCCAAACCAGGATGCTTGAGACCTGTCTCAAAAGAAACAGAAACAAAAGCTTGCGTATGGCCATGCATGAGGAATTCAGGGTTACCCTTAACTACACAGGGAGTCTGAGGTCAGTCCGGCCTATTCCAGAGAGAGAGACATAGACTGACAGACAGGCAGGCAGGCAGGCAGACAGGCACAGACACAGAGAGACAGAGAGACCAATCTCAAGAAGGCATTGTGGCTCACACCTATAATCCTAGCACTTGGGAGAGTTTAAGGCAGATTGCCAAGAGCTCTAGGCTAGTGTGGGCTATGGAATAAGCCCCCCACCCCCAATCTCAAATGACTGAAATAGAAAAAAAAAGGTTAAGGCAAGTTTAGTTCAGGGGATTTGGGTAACACTAGAACCTGGGTCTTACTCTTAGCTTCTCCCTCACAGCCTCAAGATGGCTGCCATAGCTCAAATCAATCATTCCTTATGTCACAAAATATAAAGCAAAAAGATAGAAGACACACAGAAAAATAGCTGTCTCCTTGCACCTGTCTAATGCGCCTGGAGCCCAGAGGTGTTGGATCCCCTGGAGCTGACGTTACAGGTGGGTGTGAGCTGCTTTACATGGGTCCTGGGAACCCAAGTCCAGTCCCCTGGGGTCAGTGTCCCCACCTAGGGAGAACACTGCAGTAAGGTCAGGAACTTCATGAGACTCTTCTATGTCCTCAGAGCCCAGCAGACTTCTCATATGCTCCATGTTCAGCCAATGAACATTTGTCAACTCTAAAGCCAAAGAAACTCCCTGAGCCACTGTTCACCCGGCTGCCCCTGAACCAGGTCATCTCTCTCCCTTCCCACAGGAATGTCCTATAAATGAGGAGCGCTCCAGCTAACTGGTGCCAGAAACAGGGCTTGGATTTCACACAACAAGTCACCGCTCCCTGAGTGAGGGTGGAGACCTGGGGCCCCCAGAGTTTGGCCATAAATAGCCCAGTTCAAAGCCGCCCCACCCCCATTTCTGCTTGACTCACTGGAGCAGATAGGGTGGGACTGCCTACAGACTCTGGCCTCCAGGACTGAGGGCATGACCATGGCCAGCGGCCAAGAGTTTGGAATCTACAAGGATAGGCCCAGCCAGAGTCCAAGCTCTCCCCAGCCAAGTCTCTGGTCCAGCAGCCTGGTATAGCTCACGCAGGAAGCTGAGGCTAATGAAGGAAGCCAGAGAAAGCCAGAGGCAGGCGAGCCCTGCTCCATGATGCAGGAGGAGATTCCACATGAGGCATTCCACTAGATTCCACCACGGAGCAAGGCCATACCCCTGTCCAGTTTAACTGAGGCAACAGGGTCTCATGTGCCCTGCTGAAAGGAGTCATGCTGTTTTGTCTCAATGCAGAAATTTCCAGAATACATCCCAGGGCTCAGTAAATGTCTGTGACTGAATGTCCTGGCCTGGAACCTAGGAAATCTGTTGGCTAGGCTCAAGCTGTTCTCTGTCTGTCCAGAGTGGGTGTTCTCTTCCTCTGTAGAAATCATACTATGAATTCATCTTTTTACTAATCCAAGGGCTCTCTACTCTAACCCAAATGTCAATGCTGTGAACAGAGGAATCCATTCTCATTTCCTGGGGGACACACCCAGCTTCTACTATAGCATTTGACCTATACTAGGTGTCAGGAAAATAACACAAGCTAAGTGTGGTTCTGCTTGCCTGAGATCCCAGCACTGGTGGCTGAGGCATGAAGAACAGATCAAGAACCATATTGGGGGGGAGGGGGGACTGGAGAGATGGCTCAGTGGCTAAGAGCACTGACTGTTCTTCCAAAGGTCCTGAGTTCAAATCCCAGCAACCATATGGTGACTCACAACCATCCGTAATGAGATCCGATGCCCTCTTCTGGTGTGTCAGCTCCAGTGTACTCATATAAATAAAATAAATAAATCAAGAAGAGGAAGCGGAAGCGGAAGCGGAAGAGGAAGCGGAAGCAGCAGCAGCAGCACCACCACCACCACCACCACCACCACGGGGCTGGAGAGATGAGCTCAGCAGTTAAGAGCACTTGTTCTGGCAGAAGACCCAGTTTGGTTCCCAGCACCAACTTAATGGCTCACAACTGTGGTTAACTCTAGTTCTTAGGGCTGCCCCACCCTCTGAAGGTCACACACACACACACACACACAGTACATATACATATGCGCAAACAAAATATTTATATACACAGAATAAAAATAAATGCCTTATTTTTTAAAACTATGTAGGCTACATGGGAATCCCTAGTATTGAACAATGACAAAGAAATTCGTTTACTGATGTGGCTGACGACATTGCTCATTGGTAAAGTGGTTGCCTAACACACTTAAGACCCTGGGGGGAAGAGGAAAGGAAAGAAGATGGGGGGAGTACTTGAAGAGGGGGTGGCATTTGTCAAAAGAAAGGGTATTGAAAAGGCCTAGACCTTGGGGGAGCTAGAACAAGGACATAAATGTGGTCTCCGGTGGCTTGGTTAATGTCCTTATTCTGTGACATAACCTCTATGAGATTTGATTACTTCTTTTCCTGGATCTACCTTTCTTCCTTTCTTTTTCTCTTTCCTTCTTTCTTTTGTGAACACGGTCTCCTGTGGCCAAAGGTGGCCTCAAGTGCATTACGTAGCTGAGGATGACCTTGAACCCTTGATCCTCTTGTCGCTACCTCCCAAGTGCTGGAATTACAGGTGTGCACAGCTGTCGCTCCTCTGGTCTTTTACAGCAGTCTCAGTATATGTGGTTCATGCTGGGCCATGAGTTAGTATCTTTAGCCTCCTGCATGCTGAGGTACCAGCCATGTGTTACCATGCTCAGCTCCTCACTTTAAAAAATAAATCAAGCCGGGCGTGGTGGCGCACGCCTTTAATCCCAGCACTTGGGAGGCAGAGGCAGGCGGATTTCTGAGTTCGAGGCCAGCCTGGTCTACAAAGTGAGTGCCAGGACAGCCAGGGCTACACAGAGAAACCCTGTCTCGAAAAACCAAAAAAATAAATAAATAAATAAATAAATAAATAAATCAAATTTTGATTTAATTTTTTTTATTTGACAGGCTTTCTCTGTGTAGGCCTGACTGTCCTAGAACTCACTCTGTAGACCAGGATAGCCTGGAACTCAGAAATCCTCCTTCCTCTACCTTCTGAGTACCAGGACTAAAGGCATGCACCACCACTGCCTGGCAAAAAAATTTATTTTTATTAGGGGTGAAGAGATGGCTCAGTGGTTAGAAACACCTGCTGCTCTTGCAGAAGACCCAGGTTCAGTTCTCAACACCCACACAGCAGTTCCCAACCTTCAGTAATTCCAACTCGAGGGAATCTCACACCCTCTTCTGGCCTCTGAGGGTGGCCATGCAGGCGCACTTACACACATGCAAGCAAAACACATACATCAATTGTTTTTTACTTTAATTTTTGAATTTTATTATTTTTAGGAATGGGGTGAGAGGTATGCGCACCAGGATGCAGATGTTCTCAGAAGCTAACAGCACTGGGTCCCTTTAGAACTGGAGTGCAGGGTGGGTGCTGGGAACTAATTTCAGGTCCTCTACAAGAGCAGTGTACACTCTTTTTTTTTTTTTTTTTTTTTTTTATTTATTATATGTAAGTACACTGTAGCTGTCTTCAGATGCACCAGAAGAGGGCATCAGATCTCATTACGGGTGGTTGTGAGCCACCATGTGGTTGCTGGGATTTGAACTTCGGACCTTCGGAAGAGCAGTCGGGTGCTCTTACCTACTGAGCTATCTCACCAGCCCCCGCAGTGTACACTCTTAACTCTTTTTTTTTTTTTTTTTTTTTTTTTTTTTTTTTTGAGACAGGGTTTCTCTGTATAGCCCTGGCTGTCCTGGAACTCACTGTGTAGCAGGTAGCAGGCTGGCCTCAGAAATCCGCCTGATTCTGCCTCCCAAGTGCTGGGATTAAAGGTGTGTGCCACCATGCCCCGCTCACTCTTAACTCTTGACACATCTCTCCAACACCTATTTTTCCCAATTTTTTAATTATCTCATTGTTATTTAGTGTGCAGTAACATACACATATGCACGCTGTGTGTGCCCTATTGCACAAGGAGAGGTCAGAGAACAACTTGTGGGAATTGGTTCTCTCCTTCCACCATGTGGGTTCCCAATCTTCAGGCCTGACAGCAGATGCCTGTACCTTCTGAGCCATCTCTTCAGCCTTAAGTCCCTCATTTTTAGAGGGGGACTAACATGAACCCGCCTTGCAGGATAACAGTGCCACTGTTCGCCTGTCTGCCTCAGAATGGGTCTTCCATAGAGGTGTGACTATGATTCTGCTGCTGTTCTCAGAGTAACAGAATAAGGGGATGGCCAGAGGAGGGGTGACAGAAGACAAGTATATGAGTCCTGTCACTGGGTCTCTAGCCTTGGTATCTCTCAAGGTCTCTCTGAGCCTATCACTTTTATTTAATGAGCACTAATGTGCTAGTTCTCTCAACAAGGCCCTATGAGGATTCAAATTCCCTGACCTTACACAAATGGAATAGAGAAGACCTGAGATACCAAAAGGCCTGTGAGGTGCCGGGCGTGGTGGCGCACACCTTTAATCCCAGCACTTGGGAGGCAGAGGCAGGCAAATTTCTGAGTTCGAGGCCAGCCTGGTCTACAAAGTGAGTTCCAGGACAGCCAGAGCTACACAGAGAAACCCTGTCTCGAAAAACAAAAACAAAAACAAAAATGCCTGTGAGGGGTAACCTCTAAGAACCTGCTAGTTTAGCAAGGCTGGACTAAAGATAGTTTCTGGACCCTTCCATACCGACTGACCAGCAGATACCCCACACTAATTTGAAGAATACAATCTTATTTTACTTCACCTGTACTACAAATGTGGGAAGGAAGCTGCATTTAGGATTCTGAAGGCAAACGAACCCTTTCTTCTAACAGTAGCCCTCCCAGGAACCACACTCCAAATATGTATTCACAGGATGGTAAAAAGGCATACCAGGGTTGTAGAGGATGCAACAGCCCATGGACAACACGTGTGCCCATGATGAACATTAACAGCACAAAACAAGACGTGAGCTCCCTAACTGTCGCACTCCATTCTGCCCTGGTATCTGCATCCAGTCCTGGACCAGAGAGAACTCAGTAAACACTTGCTAGATGAATGAATGAGCTGAGCATGGGAGAGCTTGCCTGTAGTCAGGAGGTTACAAGCAATTACAAAGTGACGAAGATGACAAAGGACCCGTGAGATGGCTCAGCAGACAAAGGTGCTTGCAGTTAAGCTTAATATCTGACTACAATTCTTTGGGCCCACAGGGAAATTGACTCACACACACACACACACACACACACACACACACGAACACACGAAATAAATAAAATGTAGTTTAAAAATTAAGAAATGAAGCCAGACAGTGGTGGTGCACACTTTAGTCCCAGTGCTCAGAGGCAGAGGCAGGAGGATCTCTGTGAATTCGAGGCCAGCCTGGTCTACAAAGTGAGTTCTAGGACAGTCAGGGCTACACAGAGAAATCCTGTCTCAAACAAACAAAGATAACCACAATGTGCTAGGCACTGTGTCTTCCCTGTGTCCTTTCATTGCATTCCCAGTGCCACCCCCTTGAATGAGACACACTGTAAATCTCATCATACAAATGGTGACACTGAGACTCAGGCAAGGTTACTTGCCTAAGGTCTACAAAGTAAATTCCAGGCAAGCCAGGGCTACAAAGTGAGACTCTCTCAAATAAACAAAACAAACATAAATTTTGAGCCCAGATCTCTTAGAAGCAATGTTCTTAAATATTCCTACTGCAAGGCATATTTATAGCAAGGTCCTCAGGACTGTATAAAAATAAAATAAATAAGCCAGGTAGAGTAGCTTACTTGGAAGACTGAGGCAATAGGATTGCTAAGACCAGCCACATATGGTCTACACAGGGATAACCAGGGTTACATAGCAAGACCTGCCCCCATCTCAAAAAGAGTTACATATGTCTTTAACTTAATAATTAATAAGCACAAGCATAAAAAGTATCCTGGGGGGCTGGTGAGATGGCTCAGTGGGTAAGAGCACCCGACTGCTCTTCCGAAGGTCCGGAGTTCAAATCCCAGCAACCACATGGTGGCTCACAACCATCCGTAACGAGATCTGACTCCCTCTTCTGGAGTGTCTGAAGACAGCTACAGTGTACTTACAATATAATAAATAAAATAAATCTTTAAAAAATAATAAAATAAAATAAAAAATAAATAAAAAGTATCCTGGGGGCTGGAGAGATGGCTCAGGGGTTAAAAGTACTGACTGGCCAGGCAATGATGGCACATGCCTTCAATCCCAGCACTTGGGAGGCAAAGGCAGTCTGGAAAAACTCAAAAAAAAAAAAAAAAAAAAAAAAGGAAAGAGAGAGAGAGAGAGAGAGAGAGAGAGAGAGAGAGAGAGAGAGAGAGAGGAAGGAAGGAAAAGAAAAGGAGTGGAGCCATGAGGAGAGGTCCAGGAAGCTTGAGGAGAGAGAGGTGGATCAAGAAAAGACAAAAATTGCAATTTTGGACATGGGCATCTTCACTCAAGACAACTGTACAAAGGAAGACTGGAGAAATATAACTGAGCTGGAAAAAGTGAAGCCACTCCAAAGAGACACTGCGCCCCTTCTGTCAGATACCGGGAAATGGAAGCAGACACACCAGAAACAATTGGAATCCCTTTGGGAATTTTCTGCAGGCAGAGGGCCAAGGATGAAACCTGGCACTGGCAGGAGGAGAAACTTGGCTCCCACAGAAGCCCCACAGAGTTCTGGTCACTCATCAGATCACCTCACAGGAGACACTGTCATAGAGGCTGTGGTGGCTCAGTGTGGGCCCAACCTCACCTCAATCAGGACTGCTTAGGTTTGCATACTTCTTGTTTTCTATTGCAAAGGAACCCTCATTGCAGGACCCTACGTTGGGGTGGGGTGACCTTGGATCCCATTATTTGTTCCTCTTTTCAGTGTGCCGACTTGAAATATACCTCCTTTCTCTACTAAAAAAAAAAAAAAAAAAAAAAAAAAAAAAAAGGACTGACTGCTCTTCCAAAGGTCCTGAGTTCAATTCCCAGCAACCATGTGGTGGCTCACAACCATCTGTAATGGGATCTGGTGCCCTCTTCTGCCCTGCAGGCATACATGCAGGCATAATACTATATACATAATAAATAAATAAATAAATAAATAAATAAATAAATAAATGTGGGGCTAGAGAGATGGCTCAGTGGTTAAGAGCACTGACTGCTCTTCTGAAGGTCTTGAGTTCAAATCCCAAAAACCACATGGTGGCTCACAACCACCATGAGATCTGTTGCCCTCTTCTGTGGTGTCTGAAGACAGCTACAGTGTAAAAAATAAACCTATTTTTTTTAATTAAATAAATAAATCTTTAAAATTAAAAAAAAAAGAGTACCTTGATGTAAAAACATCAATAGTGGTTATCACTGTGAAGGGGAGGGGGCTGTTGGTTGTCTTATTCTTGTTGAAACATGGTCTCATGTAGCCCAGGCTGGCCTTGAACTCACTCCTCCTCCTGCCTCTACCTCCCAAATGTTGGGATTACTTCTGTTCTGTTCCTTTTTTTTTTTTTTTCTTTTTTGGTTTTTCGAGACAGGGTTTCTCTGTGTGGCCCTGGCTGTTCTGGAACTCACTCTGTAGACCAGGCTGGCCTCGAACTCAGAAATCTGCCTGCCTCTGCCTCCCGAGTGCTGGGATTAAAGGCATGCGCCACCATGCCCAGCTTTTTTTTTTTTTTAAGACTCTTTTAAGTTAATTTTGTGTAACAGAGACAGAAACAGAGATGTTTGTGAAAGAGTCTCACTCTGTAGCACTGGCTAGCCTGAAACTCACTATGTAGACCAGGCTGGCCTCAAACACACAGATATCTGCCTCCCTGGTGCTGGACATAAAGGTGTGTGTCACCATTCCCAACAAAAAGAGCATTTATTGATGTTGATTGTGTAGCAAGCACCAAGCCCTACTCTCTCACATACTTTAACCTAATGTGATAGTGAACATTGGCTGCCAAAACTCACAAGCCTCTGGGCACAGCTATGAGGAACTTTCTAGATTAGGTTAGTGAGGTGAGAAGTCCCACCCTTGACATAGCTAATGTCATTCCAAGGGCTAGGGTGGCACAGGAATAAAAAGAAAGAGAGCTGAATTCATCTCTATCTGCTTATGGACTGCAGATGCACTGTGACCTGTGACCTGTGAACTTAAACCCTTGCTGCCAGGACTTCAGTGCCACGATGGATTGTACAGGTAATTCCTTAAATTGTTTGTTTGTTTGTTTGTTTGTTTGTGGGCATGGGGCATGGTTTTGGGTTTGGGTCTTTTTTTTTTTTTAAGATTTATTTATTAGTATACATAAGTACACTGAAGCTGTCTTAAGATGCACCAGAAGAGGGCATCAGATCTCATTACGGATGGTTGTGAGTCACCATGTGGTTGCTGGGATTTGAACTCAGGACCTTTGGATTTTTAAAAGAGCCATCTCTCTAGCCCTGTTTTGGGGTTTTTGTTTTGTTTTGTTGTTTTGTTGTTGTTGTTGTTGATTTTTGTCAGTTATTTGATCACAGCAAGGAGAGAAGTAATTAAGATAACTAAACTTCACCTATTAAATGAAAGAGATGAAAATCTCTTTGTAACGGATAAACTAGACCTCTGAGAGCCACATGCCTTGCAGTGTGAATGTTTAAAAACATCACGGGGGGGGGGGGGTGGTAATGGGAAGAGTCAGGGAGTGCAAATGCCTTTAACATCAGCACTCAGGAGGCAGAGGCAGGTGGATTTCTGAGTTGGAGGCCAGCCTGGTCTACAGCTTGAGTTCCAAAAGAAGATTGCTTCTGAGAAATCTGGGTTCACTTCCTATGTTTGTTTGTTTGTTTGTTGTGAGAGATAGTCTCACTTTGTAGCCTTGGCTTGCCTGGAACTAACTACATAGACCAGGTAAGTATGACTTTGGGCAAGGAACCTCACCCGGGTTTCAGTGTCACCATTTGTATGATTAAATTAACAGTGTGTCTCACTCAAGGGGATGACACTGAGAATGCAATGAAAGGAGACAGGGAAGACACAGTGCCCAGCACATTATGGGAACTCTATAAACAGTGGACACTGCTTATTGGGTTGTTTTTTTTTTAAGATTTATTTATTATGTGTAAGTACACTGTAGCTGTCTTCAGACACCCCAGAAGAGGGCATCAGATCTCATTACAGATGGTTGTGAGCCACCATGTGGTTGCTGGGATTTGAACTCAAGACCTTCAGAAGAGCAGTCAGTGCTCTTACCTGCTGAGCCATCTCTCCAGCCCTGCTTATTGTTTTTATTTCCATTGTTATTTATCTCTCATCACCAGCAGGAGGCTGTCACAGGAATGGGGCATCAACCTGTGTCTAAAGACCCACAGGCAGTTTTTCTATGTTTGTTGTGTCCAGGGAGACGATGGTGTTGGGGAGAAAGCACCCTGCCCCTGTACTACTTCCTTCCTAGCCCTAATTCTTTTTATTAAATTCTATGTATTGCCTGTGTTTATGTATAGGACCAGCACACGTGTGCAGAGGTTGGGAACAGCTTGCGAGAATCAGTTCCCTTCCTCCGGCATGTGGCTTCTGGAGATTGAACTCAAGTCATCAGGTTTGGCAGCGAGCAGGCGTTTTACCTGCTGAACCTTGTTACTGGCAACAGCCACAAGCATTTCAGTAGAGTTCTGCAGATCAGGCCAGCGCTAGGTTAGGCCAAGTTTTGCCTGGGAGGAGTCACATGATCCAAACTTCTGTGTGTGCAGCCAAAAAAATGTCTCCCTAAGAACAATAGTCAAAATAGCAGGTCTTTGCATTCATGGGAGACCCAGACAGGGATTCCATTTATGTCTATTCCAGGCACAGAAGTCCCCCTGGCACCTAAGGGGCACAGAACACTCAGCTCAGCTGAATAGGTCACCCCAAATTAGCTACCTCCACTTTAAAGCTGTTAATGTACTCAGCCAAGTCACATGGGACACAGCAGGGTCTATTCTCCCAGAGGAAGAGGTAGAGCTTGAATGGCCTCAGTGTTCCAAGAACCCATACAGAAACGCTCAAAGTTCCCAAGCCAGAATGAGCCCGGAGACCTTCTTAAAGATTTAGGAATAACAACCACAACCATGAACATTAGCAGGAAAGTCAAAAGGCCAGAGACATACCCGATTGATTGATCCACAACCACTCTCAAGACTCAAAATGTACAGAGCTATGTTCCAGCCCTAGAGAAGGCAGTAGGGCTCAGAAGTGGATACGATGGCTTCCGTTCCCAGAAAGCTTCCAGGTTGGAGGTATAGCTCAGTGGTACAGTTCTTGCCAGTCATGCATGAGGCCCTCAGGCCCTCAGGCCATGAGGTTTGATTCCCAGCACTGTGTGTGTGTGTGTGTGTGTCGGTGGTGTCTGTGTCTGTGTGTGGTGTGTTTCTATTCCAGACACTTGAAATGCACTATCTCATCCTAATGAATGGGCTAGTCTTGGCTTTACGTGCATTATTCTTTACTCTTACAAAAAAAACACAACATGATAGGTTGTATCATCCAAGACCGGGGCTATCATGTCCTCTGTATCCAGATAGAAATCAGTTCAGTTTATAGTCAGAATCTTATTAGCTGCATAACTTAAGAAAAGTAAGTGACTTGCTAGTATAAAAAACAACAAATAACAACAACAATAATATTAATAATAGCAATTCTTATTCTAGGCTGTCTTTTATCACGAACATTTACTATGTGCTAATATATACTTTTGTCTTTTTCTTCTCCTTTGTTCCCTTTGGCTTGTTAGTTTGTTTGTTTATTTGTTTTTGACTCAGGGTCTTACTTATAGTTCAGGTTGGCCTGAAATTCATAGTAATCCTCCTGCCTCAGCCTCCTGGGTGCTTAGGATTAAAAGCATGTGTCACCACGTCTTTTACTTTTTCTTCTTTTGTTTTCTTATTTAAAATAAAAAGATGAATTTATTTTTATTTCTGTCTGTCTATGTGGATGTATGCCACCTTATGTTGGAGCTCACAGAGGCCAGAAGAGGTTGTCAGGTCCCCTAGAACTGGATTCACAGGCCATTGCGAGCCACCCCAATGTGGGGACTAGGAATGGAGCTCTGAGCATTAAGTACACTCAGCCACCACACTCTCCCACTGCTCCTCCCACCCTCATTTTTTTTCTATATGTCTCTACATTTTATTTGCAAAACCAAATAAACAAAATGCCTTATACCTTTCAACTGGGAGAGACTCTACTAAAGTAAGTCAAAGTTCTAAAAGAGACCTCTTGAGAGCAAAGGCTTCTCTTACATAGGAAAGGGATTCTTTCATCATGGTCTCCCCAATACAACGTAACCTTGTTGTTAATTCCTCTAGTCACTATATCTAAATTTTTCAGAAGCATATCAGCTCCATATTTGTTTAATTCCATGCATGAGTACACTGTATTTATATCATTCCTACCCCGCCAACTCTTCTATGTCCCCTTCCACTATATCCCCTTCACAAGTTCATGTCCTCTTCCTCTATAATTACTTTTGTTTACACACACACACACACACACTCCACTGAGTCCCATAATTGTTACCCATATGTGTTACCCGTATGTACATGGGTATAGGTCTGACCACTTTGCCTTGGGTGACCTATCAGGGGCTCATCCCTAGAGAAAACTGATTCTCCTTTAGTAGCCATTAAGTGCTTATAGCTCTTCAATAGGGGTAAGGCCTTCTGAACATTTCCCCCATCTTTGTTGGCATGTCAACTTGGCGTGCTCTTGTGAGGGGACCATATTGTTGAGAGCTCATGGTTACAACATCCCTATCACACCCAGAAGACTATCTCATAGCAACTCTCTCCGCCCTCTGGCTCCCACAATCTTTCCACCACCACCACCACCACCACCACCACCCCTTGCTCTGTGTCCCTTACTCCTGGGTATAGGGTTCTCTTACAGGTGTCCTATCTGAGGCTGGGCACACCAATGTCACTCACTCTCTACACCTTGGCCAGCTGTGTTTCTCTGAAAGAGCCCCTGACCATCGCAAATGGAAGTTTCTTTGATGAGCAGTAAGAGCTGCACTTAGAAAGCACACGAATTTCGCATCCCTTCTTTATCCCCTCTTAAGATGGGGTCTCACTGTGTTGCCCAAGAGGACCCTAAATGTCTGAGCTCAACAGATCCTCTTGCTTTAGCCTCATGAGTACCTGAGATTACAAGTTTGTTCCACCCTGGCTATATATATATATATATATATATATATATATATATATATATGTGTGTGTGTGTGTGTGTGTGTGT
Source organism: Mus caroli (assembly GCF_978045245.1). Classification (NCBI taxonomy): domain Eukaryota; kingdom Metazoa; phylum Chordata; class Mammalia; order Rodentia; family Muridae; genus Mus; species Mus caroli. The sequence continues at coordinate 25,231,159 of NW_028227257.1, read as the reverse complement.
GTGTGTGTGCATACCTTTAGTCCCAGCACTTGGAAGGCAGAGGCAGGTGGATCTCTATGAATTCCAGGAATGCCAGGGCTACACAGAGAAACTTTGTCTGCGGGTTGAGGGTGTGGGGGGTGTGGGGGATCGCCAGGAGACCTCTGTATGACATGTAAGCGTCTCACGTTGGATAAAGCACTTAGACTAAGACTTGCTTTATTAGCTTTTACTGTGCCTTCATATTATTTTTCAGTGCATGACAGATTCACTGTCATTGTCAGTATGTTCAGCCAAATTGGAAAAGGAATGAAAGAAAGCAGGGCATTTTCCTTGCAGGCATCCCTCCCTCTCCTCCCCGGCCTGGTCTCCAAGGGCCCAGGCTAGTCCTGGCATGAGCTCTGCATGCACAATGGGCCTCTCTAAGCAGCAGACAGAGGCGTGCTGGCTGCCAGCTTGCACCCGGGCACTAGTCACAAACATATCCCTGTGACTGAGAACAGGCTCAGAAGATTTGTGCAGATCGCTGACTTAGCAGAAAAAAGTTCTACAAGGCAGGCTGAGGTGGCTGAGGCCTAGCTGAGTCCCCAAGCTTGGGCCAGGGAAGGAGGCTTATGGGAAACACCTGGAATTCACTGTTGACACCTGTTCTTCCAGGACATTCTCAGAATTCTATACCCACCAAGCTGCCTGGCCAAGTTCACATCCAAATGACAGACCTGCCTTCCAGGTCACCTTAGGAGTAGGTTAGGGCTGGGGAAGTTCAGAACAACGTGACCAATGGTTTGGCTCTCAGGAAACCTAGACTCCAGCAAGCTCCTAAGAGTCCTGGTGACTACTTGGGAACATTCAATGTCTAATCCAAACAAACTTTTCAAAGTCTCAAGGGACAAGCACAACCCATCATCCTCCTGTCCTGTAAGCTGTTAAATCACTCCTGCAGTACAGGCTTTTGAGCCCAGTTCCTCGCCCGGCACCCTTCCCTCCATATTGGCCTGTTGTGCTGCCTTGAAGAGAACTCCCCTTTCCAGGAGGCAGCTGGCCTAGAGACCAGGTCAAAAAGACTTCAAGGCTGAGAACATAGCTTAGTGGTAGAAAGGCACCTAATATGTGTGACCCTTAAGTTCAGCTCCAGGTCTCTCACCACCACATCAACACTAAAGGGATCTAAAGAGAGGGAGGGAGAGAGAATGAGAATTCAAGTAAAAAAACAAAATGTAAAGCAGAACGCAAGCCGGGCGTGGTGGCACACGCCTTTAATCCCAGCACTTGGGAGGCAGAGGCAGGCGGATTTCTGAGTTCGGGGCCAGCCTGGTCTACAAAGTGAGTTCCAGGTCAGCCAAGGCTACACAGAGAAACCCTGTCTCGAAAAACCAAAACAAACAAACAAATCCAGGCATGATGGTATTATAGCCTGTAACCTCCACATTCAAGAGATGAAGGCAGGAAAATCAGGAGTTCAAAGTCAGCCTGGGCTACTCGAAACTACACCAAATAACCAAAACATAAAATGAAGGAATGGGAGATGTCTAAGTATCTTTTTTGTTAGTATTCTTTTGTTTGTTTTTTGAAACAGAGTCTCACTATGTAGGCCTTAGCTTATCTGGAACTACATATACCTGGCTTTCCATCAAACTTATAGAGATCTACCTGCCTCTATCTCTGAGTGCTGAGAGTAAAGATGTGTGTGCCATTACACCTGGCACCATTATTCTTTTAATAAGAAGTGACTGCCTGCCGGGTGGTGGTGGCTCACACCTTTAATCCCAGTACTTGGGAGGCAGAGATAGGCGGATTTCTGAGTTCGAGGCCAGCCTGGTCTACAAAGTGAGTTCCAGGACAGCCAGGGCTATACAGAGAAACCCTGTCTCAAAAAAAAAAAAAAAAAAGAAGTGACTGCCTGCCTGTCTGTCTGTCTCTGTGCGTGTCTGTGTTTGTATGTCCCACATGTGTGAGGCTGCCCACAGAGACCAGAAAAGGGCCTCCTAGATCTCTATAGCAGGAGTTAATAGGCAGTTGTGAACCACTGATCTTGGTGCTGGGAACTGAACTTGGGTCCTCTAAAAGAGCATCAAGCAGTCCCTGAGCTATGTCTCTGCTCTCTCCCTCCCCTCCCCTTCCCTCCCCTCCCAGACCCAGGCTGGCCTAGCCAAGGATGACCTTGAAGTTCTGATCCTCCTGCTGCTACCTCCTACCAAATGTCAATCACTCATCCTTCTCAGAATGAAGTATGTGCTACAAACAAACTGTTCTCAACCTAAAGATGAGAAGGTATGGATTGGGAACATAGCTCCAGCAACACTTTGCCATCTATACACTAAGATTTCAAACAGCAAGTCACATGCAGTAGCATATGGCTTTAATCCCAGCACCTGGGAGCAAGAGGCAGGCAGATCTCTCTGAGTTCAAAGCCGACCTACTCTACATAGTGAGTTCTGGGACAGCCAGAGTTAAATAGAGAGACCCTCTCTCAAAACAAACAAACAAAGAGTTGCAAACAACAGAAACTAAAGGAGCTTTAGCATCACCTACGGTGTGATCCATCTAGATGTGAACAGCCCCACACACGCGCTTGCTGTCATAAACTCAGCCATCTTCCTGCCTTTTTTTCTCCTTTATCCCATCAAACCATAAGCTTAAAATAAATCCTACCTCCTTAAAAAATAAAATAAAAAGCCGGGCGAGGTGGCGCACGCCTTTAATCCCAGCACTCGGGAGGCAGAGGCAGGCGGATTTCTGAGTTCGAGGCCAGCCTGGTCTACAAAGTGAGTGCCAGGACAGCCAGGGCTACACAGAGAAACCCTGTCTCGAAAAACCAAAAAAAAAAAATAAAATAAAAAAAAAATAAAATAAAATAAAATGTGGCATTTTGATGACTATCAATTGTTTTAAATCGCATCACCGGCTATAAACATTAAAATAGTAAGATCTGAAGGGAAAAGTCTCTCTCCTATCCATAACATGTATGATGCTATGCTGTTTAAGTATGACTGATAGAGACTGGGAATAGACCTCACTGGCAGAATCCTGCCTTTTCTTTTCTTTTTATTAGATGTGTTCATTTTTTTATTTTTTATGTATGAGTATTTTGCCTGAACATATGTATATGTACCACTTGTATGCCTGGTGCCCCAAGAGGTCAAAAGAGGGTGTTGGAGTTTCAGATGGTTGTGAATCACCATGTGAGTGAGTGCTGGGAATCAAAGCCAATCCTCTAAAAGAGGAACAAGTGCTCTTAACTGTTGAACCATCATTCCTCCCCAGTGTGGTTTTTTTTTTCCTCAAGAAAGAGTCTCACTATTAGCACTAGCTGATCTGGAACTCCCTAGGTAAAGCAGGCTGCCCCTGATCTCACAAAAATCTTCCTGCTTCTGCTTTGTGAGTGTGTGTGTGTGTGTGTGTGTGTGTGTGTGACTGGTTACATATATATACAGATCAGCTATGGATATATTACATACGCCAGGCACAGTAGCACATACCTATGACCCAGCACTTAGGAGGTGGGTGGAGGAAGAGCATTTCAAAGTCGCCCTCAGTTACATAGGGAGCTCAAGGCCAACCTGAGCTATATGAGACTCTATCCAAACCAAACCAGACAAAACAAAACCACTATACACAATGAGATAAATAAAATGTATCAATACTAGTTATAAATATGCCTAAAATATAAAATAAAACTAAACTGAACAGGAATTGAGTTCTTGTACCACAGGAATGGCAAAGGTGAGGGTCCGAGGCAATAGCTCAGTGGCTGAGAGTGGGTCAAAAGAAGATCCAGGTACAATTCATGCACAGAGTGAACAGATATACAGGCAGGCAGAAACACCCATTCAAATAAGATTAAAATTAATCTTTATAAGTGGCAAAGGTCACCCAGGGTCCCAAAGCCTCTTTACATCTGTGTCATCTTGAAGACCCTTGGAGAAAGCTGGCAGGATTGGGGTCTGGGACTGACCTCAGCAGCTTTGCTAGTCATGGCACTGTCCGCCAGCCTCCCCGATCTCTCCGTTCCTATTCTGGGCAAGAAGCCAAAGATACATTCCTCAGGCCCCTACAGGCTGGAGCTGACACAGTACACAGAGTTCGAGGGAAAGGCTGAGCAAAGCAGAAATCTCCTGAGAGTGTCAAACGGCAGATAACCACATCAGGAGGCCTTTGGGGGTGGGGGGTCAATGGAGCAACTGAGAGCCAGAGAAAGTGAGGCTCCTCAGGACCACACATGGACAGCTTTGCAGAGAGCCACCCAAGTCAGGTTCTCTTCAAAGCACTTCTCTGATCTTCATTGAATGTGACACACACTACATACTGGCCAGATCTCAGGATCTGAGGGTCCCTGGATGCTAAAAGAGCCTGGGGTTAAAAAGCTCCTGTGGCTCTGCAGCCAAGAATCTTAGTTTTTCTTTCTGGGGCCTCACTCTCTTCTTTGGCTTAGCACTCAATGGGTGGCACGTCTTGGTCACAACCCAGAGAGCTGGGAGTTATGTCTCCATTAAAAGAGGAAATTAAGGTTCATAGAAATGAAGTGTTTTGTCCAAGACCACACTACTAGTGGGCTAGAAGCAAGAGATACAAACCAGAACTCCTTAGCGCTGTGCCTGCTCTCCTTCCAGCAGCCCACACTGACCCCAGGTAGGTCCTGGTTCTATTTTCATGCCCACATGCCCTTAAGGCCAGACTGGAGCCACTTGGGGACTTGGGGAAGATTGAAAGAAATTAAACCAGCCCTCCTCAGCCTCTGGGTTCTGTACCCCAGTACTTACCCTCCAACACAACCTCCTTGCCTGTCTTCTTAAGGGCCTGTACCGCTTCATCGTGGGTGGCAGAGGACAAATCTTCACCATTCACAGACAGGATAGCATCCCCAACAAAGAGGGCCTCCGTCTGGTCTGCTGCCAGTCCCTTGAAGATCTTGGAAATGAGAATAGGCATCTTGTTTTCCCGGCCCCCTACACACAGGCACAAAATGAAGGGCAGACTGAGGCAGGTGCTTCAACACTTGGGAAACTTATCAAGGCAAAACTGACGCTGTGTTGGGAAAGGGGAGATAAGTGAATAATGAGAAATAAAGGCATGATGATTTGTGGCTATAATCCCAGCATTTCAGGGGGTTTAGGGAGGAATGAATTGCCTTGCGTGCAGAGCCACCCACAGATACAGCAAGACAGGCTAATAATATATTTTCTGAATCCATAATGCGGTAGTTTGGCTCTGGATCTTTTATTTAAATGTTTCGTGTGTTTGCTGCTTTATTGATTTTTAAATGTTTTATATTTTAAGTAATTTCCCACAATATCAGAATTTATTGATAACCCCTAATCTGGATTTAAGAGGAGTATTGATTGTTATGGCCTAAAAGGCCCTCTTCTATAACCACGAAGTTTTAGAATCCAGAGCTGGGTGTGGTACAGAATGCCTGTTATTCCAGCACTAGGAAATAGAGAGGGAGGAGGGGGTTGAGACCAGCCTGGAATATATAAGGCCATCTCAAAAATAAATTAATTAAATGGGCTTTGTTAACCAGGATTCACACTAGAAGGGAAGGCTTTAAGTTCTAGAAATTTCAAAAGTATATCTGAATTTCATCTCTGATATAAGAAAGTAACACATTTTACTGTATTACTTTATTATTAAAATCTTAAATGCCATTTAAAAAAATTTAACATGGTGGCGCACGCCTTTAATCCCAGCACTCGGGAGGCAGAGGCAGGCAGATTTCTGAGTTCGAGGCCAGCCTGGTCTACAAAGTGAGTTCCAGGGCAGCCAGGGCTATACAGAGAAACCCAGTCTCAAAAAAAAAAAAGTTTAACATGTATTTATCTACTGTGTGTCTGTTATCGTGTATTCAAGTACACATGTGCTATATATATAGCATACATGTGGAGATCAGAGGACAACTTGTAGGAGTTGGTTCTCTCCTTCCACCATCTGGGTCCTGGGGTAAACTGATCATTAGTCTTGGCAGCAAGCACCTTTACTTACTGAGCCAGCGGCTCTCAACCTGTGGGTCTCTACCCCTCTGAGGGGGTCAAACAACCCTTTCACAGGGATTGAATATCACACATCCTTTATTTACATTATTATTCATAACAGTAGCAAAATTGTAGTTATGAAATCGCAATGAAAATAAATGTATGGTTGCGGATCCCCACAACATGAGGAACTGTATGAAACGGCTGCAGTGTTAGGAAGGTTGAGAACCCCTGCTTCTGAGCCATTTCATCAGCCCCCAGATGCCTTCTGCTTGTGTGTTTGTTTGAGACAAGATCTCACTATGCAGCTGACTGGCCTGGAACTCACTATGTCCAACAGGCTAATTCTGAAACTCAGAGAGATCCACCTGCCTCTGCCTCTGGGGTGCTAAGACTAAAGACATTTGCCACCACACCCAGACCAAATGTCTTTTTAAAATAATCAGCTGGGCTGGGCATGGTGGTACTTGCTTGTAATCTCAGCACGGGGGTGGCAAAAAAAATAAAGGATTACTGCACATTCAAGACCAGCCCTTTACAGTACAGACTACACAGCAAGACACAGTCTCCAAAAGACTCAAGTCAAACCCTTGAATATCATATTCCTGGCCCATCCTCAAAGTACTGATTGGTGGCACAGAGCAAGAGGTCATTGTCTCAAGGTTATATAAGTCCGAGACATTTGAGCCTGAACACCTCTCCCAACCCCCACCCAGGCCTGACAGTTGTTCATGGCACTACACAAGGCTTGAGGCCTAAGAGAAGAAGGTGTTTCTATTTATATCTAGCCTCCCCCACCTAAAAGTAAGGACTTCAGTTCCATTTGAAGCTATGACCATTCCCAGCTGCCTCGCAGACTCAGCTGGACCCCAGAAAAGAAGTTACCATGGCAACAGGAGCCCAGTCTTCAATCCAGGAAGAATTGAATGAAACTGTTACTTTCCCTAAAGTCCCATAAAAATGTCCTTCCAACACCTGGAAGTACAGATTTGAGTCGTGTCTCTGTACCTTGGCAAGACCCTGCTCCTCTGGGAGTCAGTTTGTCTGTCTGCAAAGCAGAACTTTCTAGAACTCTAGTTCCTTCCTGCTCTGACACACTGAGCATATTTTAATTTGGTCTGTTTCCTGGACCTATCATCGAGTTTGGGATGAAAGTTGGTGCCTGCTCTCTGTTTTTCCATTCCCCCTTTAGCTGACTGGGAAGGGTATGATTCCCTGGACAGTCTTTAGGGCAACAGTAGCTCTATAATTAAGATTTAAACCCTGGTTCTGCCATTCACTGACTGAACCCCGGGGAAATTATTTTTCCCTTCTGAGTCTCAGTTCTTTTACCTGCAAAAATGGAGATTAAACTCACCACTGATGATTAAACTCACCTTTCACCACTGATGGTCAAGATGGAATAGACCATGAGCAGCTAAGTGTAGTGGCCACAACACCTAACATTCACCACCATGCTTATCCCCTAACCTGGGCCAAAGGATTTAAGCGAGCTATCACACAAGCACCTCCCAGGAGGCCTGGGAGTGTATGAATACTTTCAATCTGACGGACAGAGGGACAGAAATATGAGCCTAGCACTGGATATGAACGTAGATTTTTTAAGCACCACGTTTAGTTGCTTTGAGAGTCCCTCCTGGCCTCTTTCTCTCACACATGCCAGCAAGCCCTGCTCTCAGAAACATCCTCATTGTAAAGTTACCAAAACAGACTCAGAAATGGGAAGTGACTTGTGGAAGTTCAGTTCTAGAACTCCAATGGCAGCCTAAATGAGCTAGGGAAGGAGTCAGTTGGTAAAGTGCTTGCTTAGCATCTATAAAGCTCTAGGCTTGATCCCCAGCACAACATAAACCTATTTTAGCAGCAGAGCCCAGTAATCCCAGCACTCTGGAGGTGGAAATAGGAAGATTATATTCAGTGTTCTCCTCTGCTACATAGTGGCCATGTGTCTAGCCTGGGATACATGAGATTGAGATCATGCCAAACACTTGTCAGTCTTGGAAACTAAGAATTCTCAGGAAGGAATGGCAACTCTGGGTTCACTCTCTCCATGTACCTGTTCATGTACAAATGGGAAGATGAGGAGACTCAACCCTAGCCATCAGGACTCCCAGCATAGGCAAACAGCCTCTGAAGCCAAAGATGTCTAGGTCCTTACTGGCCCCTTCTCTGCTAATGCCTGTGCCTCCTACCCATCTCTGGCACCCACATTAGGCTCCCAGACTCCAGGCCTTTACCAGTCCGCCTAGGTGGTGTCTCATGACTTCCCCCCCCCCCTCTTGTTCTAGCAGTGTCCCAGGCCTCAAGTCCCTTTCCTTTCACCGCCGCCCCCGCCCCCGTCAGTCTTCCCAGGGACCCTCCTGCCCTTGGTACCCATAGCTACCGTTTTGCTTCAAAACAGAACTAAGCACCAATGTCCTTGGTGCGCCCCCATCCTTCCACACTTGTGTCTTCTGAGTCCCCTGAACTCCCCAAGCCCCTTCCGACCTTGGTGCTCTTCCCTCACTCTGTTCCTTCCTCCCCCGGAGACTCCTTTCCGCCCTAGACAGGTTTTCGGTTACCTAGTCTCCGTGCGCTGCCAGTCCCCCGTGTCCCCTGAGCGCTCTGCAGCAGCACAGACAACACGACCCCGTGCCCTCGGTGCCCCACACCTACCCTTGATGCTGATGCCCAGCCCGCCGGCGTCGGCCTTGCGCACCGTCACGCGGCGCCGCTGGAGCAGCAGCGCTTCTGGCAGCTGTGGGGGCGCCGCGCCGGGCTCAGCGGCGCCGTTGAGCTGCGCGGGCTCGGGCTCCGGGCCGGGCTCGCCGTCGGCGGGACTCACGGTCAGCGCGTCCTCCGCCAGAGAGAGCAACACCCGCTGCCACCGCTCGCCACCCGCCCCGGAGCCCGCCCCGCAGCGCAGTTCTAGCAACCCGGTGCGCGGAGCGCGCCTGCCTGACGCCATCTTCGCCTCGAAGTCCCAGTACACTGAGCTCGCCCGGTCCCGCCGTACCCGGCCCGCTCCGACCCAGCGCCCAGGGCAGAGGGCGGCGGGGCAGCAGAGCCAGTCGCCACCCTACCCCGGCCTCGGGGGCGGAGCTTCGGAGGACAGGCTGTCGGGGGCGTGGCTAACGGGGGCAGGGCCCCGGGAGTGACTGAAGAGACTCTACCCGGTAAACTAAGGGATGTGCAGCGGGATCACTTGGGAGTGGGTCAGAACCGCGTTCCCTCAAGGCCACAGTTAGAGGAGGTTGAGGGTGGGGTGCTCTGCGGGAACATAAAGGGTCCGGGTTCTGTGGATGGGGCAACACAAGGATCCAGTTCTGTGCGCCGTCGAGGATTGGACGCTCATGGAAGCTGAAGGACAAGAAAAAGAATCAAGGATCCTGGAGTAGGGCTGCCTGTGTCAGGACCCTAGGCTCCAGGGACTTTGCAGACAGAGTTAACTGGTAAACGAGCTAAGGAAGATGGTTTCTCACGTTTTGTGTGCCATGGGGAGAGGATAACAGTGACAGTTTGTGGGCCTGACTCAGCTTGAGGGTGCAGCCTCTAAAGAGGTAAGTCTACCCACCAGGAGGAGAAATGCCACTCCTTTGAGGGTTTGGTCCCATCACTTGGAGGTAGAGGCTGAAGGATCTGCAAGTTTGAGTTCAGTCTAGGCTACATGAGACCCTGCCTTTAAAAAATAAAAATAAGCCGGGCGTGGTGGCGCACGCCTTTAATCCCAGCACTCGGGAGGCAGAGGCAGGTGGATTTCTGAGTTCGAGGCCAGCCTGGTCTACAAAGTGAGTTCCAGGACAGCCAGGGCTATACAGAGAAACCCTGTCTCGAAAAACCAAAAAAAAATAAAAAATAAAATAAAAAAATAAAAATAAAAATAAAAAGACATAAAGAGATAGAAGGCTCAGCGGTTAAGAGCAGGCGCTGCAAAAAAAAAAAAAAAAAAAAAAAAAAAGCTGGGCGTGGTGGCGCACGCCTTTAATCCCAGCACTTAGGAGGCAGAGGCAGGCAGATTTCTGAGTTTGAGGCCAGCATGGTCTACAGAGTGAGTTCCGGGACAGCCAGGGGCCAGGGCTACACAGAGAAACCCTGTCTCAAAAAAACAGAAAAAAAAAAAAAAAGAGGGCTGCTCTTATAGTGGAACAGACTAAAATTCACAGCATGCACATTGGGCAGCTCACAACCACTTGTAACTCCAGCTCCATGGAGATCTGACACCACTAGCTTCCTTGGGAACCTGTATTCACATTGCAAACAAGTACACTCATGCACACAAAAATAGTGAAAATAAATAAAATGGCATGTGATTTTATATATATATATATATATATATATATATATATATATATATATGTGTGTGTGTGTATATATATATATATACATATGCAATACATGTATGTCACTTATTCTGTGTTTGCATGACACATGAGCTGGCTGATCTTTGCTATCATTTGTGCCTGTGTAAATCCTGCATAACTGAGACACATGAGTACTAAATCTAACCTGGGTCTTTCTGGCTTCCAGGCTCACATCCCTCCTACTCCCTTGCCCTGCATGCATAGCAGCAGGAGGTAATTTCACTATTCACTCCCTGTGCACTTGTTGGACTAAGCCAGATGCCATACATTTGTAATCACAGCATTCTGGAGACTGAGGCAGAAGGACCATGACTAACTCTAGACTAGCTCTAGTTCATAGCAAGTTCCAGGTTATACTTTTTTTTTTTTTTTTTTTTTTTTTTTCCGAGACAGGGTTTCTCTGTGTAGTCCTGGCTGTCCTGGAACTCACTCTGTAGACCAGGCTGGCCTAGAACTCAGAAATCCTCCTGCCTCTGCCTCCCGAGTGCTGGGATTAAAGGCGTGCGCCACCACGCCCGGCCCTCAGGTTATACTTTTTAAATTATTTTAATTCCTATGTGGATTGATGTTTTGCCTTTATGGGTGTCTGTGCTCCACATATAGTCCTCGAGGGCCAGAAGAGGGCACCAGATTCCAGAAACTAGAGTTAAAAATAGTTTTGAGGGCTGGTGAGATGGCTCAGTGGGTAAGAGCACCCGACTGCTCTTCCGAAGGTCAGGAGTTCAAATCCCAGCAACCACATGGTGGCTCACAACCATCTGTAACGAGATCTGGCGCCCTCTTCTGGAGTGTCTGAAGACAGCTACAGTGTACTTACATATAATAAATAAATAAATCTTTAAAAAAAAATAGTTTTGAGCTGCTATATGTATGCTTGGAATTGAACTCCAGACTTTAAGTTATATATTGAGGGACAAGCTAGGCCTACTAAGGAAGATCTGTAATCTCAGATACTCAGAAAGGCTGAAGCGGGAGAATCACAAGTTCAAGGCCAGCCTGGGCAACTGAGTGAGACCCTGTTTAAAAATTTTAAAATACATGAGTTCGAGGCCAGCCTGGTCTACAGAGTGAGTTCCAGGACAGCCAAAGCTATACAGAGAAACCCTGTCTCAAAAAACAAAAAACAAAAACAAAAACAAAAAAATTTTTAAAATACAGCAACAGGTGGTAGTGGTGGTACACACCTTTGATCCCAGCACTCAGAGGGCAGAGGTGGGTGAATCTATGAGATTGAGGCCAGCATGGTTTACAGAGTGAGCTCCAGGACATCTGGGACTACAGAGAGAGAGAGAGAGAGAGAGAGAGAGAGAGAGAATCACCAGGAATTGAGGCCCTTTCCCAAGACCAATTCTAGAATTAGATCCTTAAAAGTCCCCCCACGTATTGTCCTGCTTAATGAAGCCCGGACAGACTTTCTGGGAAGAAACCTTAATAGAGAGCTCCTCCCCTAGGGAATGTTCTCTGTGGACAGAACTGATGAAAGGGGAAGTGGGCAAGTAGGTGTCTGTATACCAAGCAGCTAGCAGAGAAGGAGAACGTGTAGAAACAGAAAAGTATGTGTCCTGTGTGTGCGCATGTGTGTGTGTGCCTCTGTGTGCCTGTGTGTGTGTATATGTGTGTGTGTGTGTGTGTGTGGTGTGTCCATGAGCACACAGCATCAGTGATGCCAATTATCTGCTTCCCTGCCCTGCCAGCTACCTCATCAATGTGTAGTCAGAGGAATGCTCTACTCTCCCACTTAGTCAGCTGTAGCCAGAAATTGACCATACACAGGAACACACACACACACACGCCTGGCTACCTACCAAACCCCTGGGCAAAGCTCCCAGAGAAAACTGGTTCACTCCAAAGAGATAGGAGGAGGAGCTGGGAAAAGAAAAACCACGAGGGAACTGCCAGCCAGAGAACCCTACTGGCTCACGCTATGTGTGCCAGTCTGAGGTCCTGGTCTTACAGTGAGTTTCCTCTGCACAGGCTCCAGGACATGGAGCAGGAGATCCTGTGCTCCCAGCACTCATGATGAGGACCGACATGACTGAGTACATCACCCAGTAAGTGCTTTCTATGGTCAACACTCAGGAGGCTGAGGTGGAATTTCCAAGTTTAAGGTCATTCTACATACCAATTGTCTCAAAGTAAAACAGCAAAACAGTAAGCCTGGGTCCCTCTTTGTGGGCTTGGGCAGTGGAAATGGCTATTAACTAGTATGTATTATCTCTTGTTGCTGAGACCGACGATCATGGGATAGAGACACAGCTGTCCCAGGCTCTACAGAGGGGTTTAGTCAGGTTACATGGCACTCAAGAGGTAGAGGCAGAAAGCCGGGCATGGTGGCGCACACCTTTAATCCCAGCACTTGGGAGGCAGAGGCAGGAGGATTTCTGAGTTCGAGGCCAGCCTGGTCTACAAAGTGAGTTCCAGGACAGCCAGGGCTACACAGAGAAACCCTGCCTCGAACACCCCCCCACAAAAAAAAAGAAAAAAGAAAAAAAAAAAAGAGGTAGAGGCATAAGCATAAGGATCAGGAGTTAGAGAGCAGCCTGAACTCCATGAAACTCTATCTCAGAGAGAGAGAGACAGACAGGCAGACTAGACAGACAGAGAGAGGAACAGGGATCTGATAAAACTGCTCGGCAGTAAAGGCGCATGTGTCTAAGCCTCACCAGGTAGGAGAGTACTGTACTGGCTATTTTTGTGTCAACTTGACACAGCTGGAGTTATCACAGAGAAAGGAGCTTCAGTTGAGGAAATGCCTCCATGAGATCCAACTGTAAGGCATTTTCTCAATTAGTGATCAAGGGGGAAAGGCCCCTTGTGGGTGGGACCATCCCTGGGCTGGTAGTCTTGGGTTCTATAAGAGAGTAGGCTGAGCAAGCCAGGAGAGGCAAGCCAGTAAAGAACATCCCTCCATGGCCTCTGTATCAGCTCCTGCTCCCTGACCTGTCTGAGTTCCAGTCCTGACTTCCTTTGGTGATGAACAGCAGCATGGAAGTGTAAGCCGAATAAACCCTTTCCTCCCCAACTTGCTTCTTGGTCATGATGTTTGTGCAGGAATAGAAACCCTAACTAAGACAAGTACTAACTTTCAAAAGTTGTCCTCTGGCCGGGTGTGATGGCACACACCTTTAATCCCAGCACTTGGGAGGCAGAGGCAGGCGGATTTCTGAGTTCGAGGCCAGCCTGATCTAAGGAGTGAGTTCCAGGACAGCCAGGACTACACAGATAAACCCTGTCTCGAAAAAATAAAAAAAAAAAAAAAAAAAAAATTGTCCTCTGACCTCCACAAGCATTCCATAGCCCACACATGTACACAGACAGACAGACAGACAGAGAGAAAGAAAGACAGAGTTCAAGGTAGGCTAGTTTGCTTAAGATCAGGTGAAATCACTTGGATCTGGTAACATATGAAGGCTTGGCTTTCTAAATGTCAGGATTTAGGATGCTAACATTCCTTTACACTAAATTCTTTTTTTTTTTTCTCGAGACAGGGTTTCTCTGTGTAGTCCTGGCTGTCCTGGAACCCACTCTGTAGACCAGGCTGGCCTCAAACTCAGAAAGATTGGCCTACCTCTGCCTCTGAAACACAAGGATTAAAGGCATGTGCCACAACTCCAGGCGTGTAAGGGCCTGCTTATTAACAAAGAAAAGCAAACAAACAGAAAGTGAGCAGTTAAGATTGTTCACTGGCTGGAGAGACTGTGTAGACCTGATGACTAAGTTCAATCCACAAAATCCCACAAGGTGGCAGAAGAGAACCAATTTTGGAAAATTGTGTAGCATTCACACAGGTAGGCTTCACACAATTTTTTTTTCTTTTTTTTTTTTTTCCTGCACACACACACACACACACACACACACACATACCTGATTCAGATATAGGTCAGATGAAGCCATGACATCTTCTGGAGTTATGGTAATGAGTGGCCATATGAGTGCATGGAATCTGGGTCCTCTGGAAGAGCAGCCAGTATTTTTTTTTTTTTGGTAAAGATTTACTTATTATTATTATATCTAAGTACACTGTAGCTGTCTTCAGATGCACCAGAAGAGGGCATCAGATCTCATTATAGATGGTTGTGAGCCACCATGTGGTTGCTGGGATTTGAACTCAGGACCTTCGGAAGAGCAGTTGGTGCTCTTAACCACTGAGCCATCTCTCTAGCCCCACACAATTTTTTATTTATTTATTTATTTATTTATTTATTTATTTTGGTTTTTCGAGACAGGGTTTCTCTGTGTAGCCCTGGCTGTCCTGGCACTCACTCTGTAGACCAGGCTGGCCTCGAACTCAGAAATCTGCCTGCCTCTGCCTCCCGAGTGCTGGGATTAAAGGCGTGAGCCCACCACGCCCGGCAATATTTTTTTTTTAATACAGTTTTCAAAAAATAAAAGAGAGGTGGCAAGATGGCTCAGAGGGTAAAGGAATTTGCTATACAATCTTTGTGCCCTGAGTTCTATTCCCCAGAACCCATGAGAAGGTAGAAAGGGAAATAATTCCAGAGTTGTCCTCTGATCTCCACGTGTGCCATGGTGCACACTCCCATACACTCATAGCATGCAGAGCATGCACGCATGCATTCCTGTGCTCACGTGCAAATACATACACATACAGTAATGTATTTTTCTTTAAGGATGTCCCTGAACACTGGCCATTCTTCCAGAAGGCCTAGGTTCCCAGAACTCACAATGGCGAGTTGTTAGACGATGGCTAACAACTCTCCAGTACCAGGAAATCCAGCACCTTGCTCTGGCTTCTGTAAGCACCAGGAATGCATGTGGTGCTGTGATGCAAATATATCTGCAGGCAAAAGCAAATAAATAAATGAATGAATGAATGAATAAATAAATAAATAAAATTAATAAATCTCAAAAAAAAGATTAAAAAGGATAGCAACACTTGGGAGGCAGAGGGAGGCAGGATAGAGCTTTATGAGTTTAAGGGCAGCTTGAGTTTCAAGCCAGCAAAGGCTACATAGTAAGACTGTCTCAAAAAATAAAGAAATAAAGAAATAAAAATTAAAAAAAAAAAAAGGAAAAGGGGGGAAATGCAAGGGAAGGGAGGGGAGGGAAGGAGAGGAGATGGGATGTGATGAAGAATTCCTACAAGACCAGCACTGGAGGGGAAAGAAGGAAGATCAGGAAATCAAGGCCATGGTGTACATAATGAGTTGACAGTCAGTATAGAATACAAGAGACCGTTTCTCCAAATATAAAAATGATACCAGGTGTTGTAACTCCTACCTTTATTCCCAGAATTATGTGAGTTGGAAGCCAATCTAATCTACATAATGAATCCCAGGCTGGCCAGAAACTCACAGTGAAAGGCTGTCTTAGCCGGGAGTGGTGGTGCACGCCTTTAATCCCAGCACTCCAGAGGCAGAGGCAGGCGTTCAGAGGCAGAGTTCGAGGCCAGCCTGGTCTACAAAGTGTTCTCCAGGACAGCCAGGGCTATACAGAGAAACCCTGTCTCGAAAAAAAAAAAAAAAATGCTGTCTCAAACAACAACAAAAACAAACAAAAAAGCCAGGCAGTGGTGGTGCAAGTCTTTGATTCCAGCAAAGGACCAAGTGCAGACATGGCATTTCCTACTCTCCGCTCATTTTTTTAATTCTTTATTTTTATTTTATGTGCATTGACATTTTGCCTGCATCCCTATCTGTCAGATCTCCAGAAACTACAGTTATAGACAGTTGTGAGTTCCCACTTGAGGGCAGGGAATTGAACCAGGATCTTAGCAGCTTTCTCTTAACCGCCGAGCCATCTCTCCATCCCCTGAGAGTTCTCTGAATAATTGTGCTGCCTGTTACATGCCCACTGGAGGTGAGACAACAGCATGGAAATGGGCTTTTCTATTTCTGTTTTTGTTTTGTTTGTTTGTTTGTTTGGTTTTTTTTTTTTTTTTTTTTTTTTTTTTTTTTGGTTTTTCGAGACAGGGTTTCTCTGTGTAGCCCTGGCTGTCCTGGCACTCACTTTGTAGACCAGGCTGGCCTCGAACTCAGAAATCCGCCTGCCTCTGCCTCCCGAGTGCTGGGATTAAAGGTGTGCGCCACCACACCCCGCTACTGTTTTGTTTGTTTTATTTGAGATAGTGTCTCATAAAGCCAGGCTGCCCTGAACTCACTACGGAGTCGACAGTAGTTTTGAACTTCTCATCTTCCTAATTCTGCCTCCCCATCTAAGATTGTGGATGTACGGCACCAACCAGGCCCAGCCCTTGACTTTTGGCCTCTATGAGCACTGCATGATCACAGTGCACAGACATTCAAGTAAACACTCATACGCATCAAAATTAAAATCTCAAAAATAAATAAATAAATAAATAAATAAATAAATAAATAAGATGCTTCTGCCTGGGGCTGGTGAGATGGCTCAGAAGGTAAGAGCACCCGACTGCTCTTCCGAAGTTCCAGAGTTCAAATCCCAGCAACCACATGGTGGCTCACGACCATCCGTAATGAGATCTGACTCCCTCTTCTGGAGTGTCTGAAGACAGCTACAGTGTACTTACATATAATAAATAAATCTTAAAAAAAAAAAAAAAAAGATGCTTCTGCCTAATGTGGTAACAGACACCTTTATCCCCAGCAACCAGGGGCAGAGGCAAACAAATCTCTATGAGTTCCAGTCCAGCTAGAGTGAGGGGGAAAAATGTTCCTTATGTATATGGAATATTGGTGAGGCCATCCAAGAACTTATAGGATCTTATGAAAAAGGTAGGATGGCTTAGTGGGTAAAGGCACCTGCCATCAAACTTGATGACATGAGGTTCATCCTGAAGACCCACATGGCAGGAGAGAACCTGCCCCTACAGGTTGTTTCTGTACAGGAACTATCATATCATGCATGTGATACATATGATACACACATGCATACATAAATAAAAATATAATTTAAAAAATGTGTGTTGGGCAAACCGTCAGTGTCCATGTGAAAAAAGAGACAAGAAGGAGGAATGAGGGAGAAGTCCTAGAACTTTTGGTAGCAGAAGAAAAAGCAGGCATTCTTCATGATGTCCATAATACATGAGAAATGTTGTTGGTCATTAGCCAATAAGCCTTCCAAGAACCAAACACTTAAGTATCGTCAGTGAATACTCTGGCACTCTTGCCTTCTACTGCAGATGATTAGACTGGCCGGAAGAGGTCAATACTCCATGACTCCCAAGGATCTGACTGGGCGTTGTAGCTCCGTATCCACCCCTCTGTGACAGTGAGGAGTCACATACAGCACATGTTAGCTGGGCATGAGGCAGAGCAGGCAGATCTCTGTGAGTTCAAAACCAGTCTGGGCTGGGTGTGGTGGCACATGCCTTTAATCCCAGCACTTGGGAGGCAGAGGCAGGCGAATTTCTGAGTTTGAGGCCAGCCTGGTCTACAGAGTGAGTTCCAGGACAGCCAGGGCTATACAGAGAAACCCTGTCTCGAAAAACAAAAAAAAAACAAAAACAAAAACAAAACAAACAAACAAACAAAAAAAAAAAAAACCACCAGTCTGGTCTACAGTCTAGTGAGTTTTAGGACAGCCAGGGCTGTTACAGAGAAAGTCTGTAACAAACAAAGTGAAACATAACAAATTAAGTTGTAAAGGAGACATTTGGGAGACATTTGATCCCAGAACGGGATCAGTGGGAATAGAAGTGGAACAGAGAGAGGAGTGGAGAGTGATCAAAATACTTACATGCATATATGAAAATGTCGGGGGCTGGTGAGATGGCTCAAGGGGTAAGAGCACCCGACTGCTCTTCCAAAGGTCTGAAGTTCAAATCCCAGCAACCACATGGTGGCTCACAGCCACCCGTAACAGAGATCTGATGCCCTCTTCTGGTGTCTGAGGACAGCTACAGTGTACTTACATATAATAAATAAATAAATAAATAAATCTTTAAAAAAAAAAAAAAAGAAAATGTCATAGTTTTAAATCTAGTATCATGCACAATTAATATATGCTATTTTGAAAACCATTTAAGAGGGGCTGGAAAGATGGCTCAGCGGTTAAAGTATTGGCTACTCTACCTAGAGGTCATGAGTTTAATTTCCAGCAACCACATGGTGGCTCACAACCATCTATAATGGGATCTGATGCCCTCTTCTGGTGTGTCTGAAGATAGTGACAGTGTACCCATATACTTAAATTATATAAATAAAAATAAAATTTAAAAATAAAAAAATGGGGCTGGTGAGATGGCTCAGTGGGTAAGAGCACCCGACTGCTCTTCCGAAGGTCCAGAGTTCAAATCCCAGCAATCACATGGTGGCTCACAACCATCCGTAACGAGATCTGGCGCCCTCTTCTGGAGTGTCTGAAGACAGCTACAGTGTACTTATATATAATAAATAAATAAATCTTTAAAAAAAATAAAAATAAAAAAATAAAAAAAGAAAAGAAAACCATTTCAGACAACTGTGATGGCACACGCCTTTAATCCCAATACTCGGGAGGCAGAGGAGGTCCAGACTGGTCTACATAGCTAGTTCCAGGCCACCAGAGCTAAGTAGTGAGACCCAGTCTCAGAAATAGGTGAGAGAAATCTGGAGGGATGGTTGAGCAGTCAAGGCCGCTTGCTTCTCTTGCAGAGGATCAAGGTTGGGTTCCTAGCACCTACACGGCAGCTCATAACTATCTGTAACTACAATTCCCAGAGACAAATGCCCTCTTTTGACCTCCACGGGCACCAGGCAAGTACTTAGTGTACATACATGCAGCCAGCCACCATGCCTGGCTAATAACACATTTCTGTAATCTTAGCATTTGGGAGGAGAAAGTAAGAGAATTAGGAATTCAAGTCCAGCATCGGCAACAAGGCCAGCCTGGACCCAGCCTCAAAAAAAAAAAAAAAAAAGCCAGGCATGGTGGAATGTCTTTAATCCCAGCTCTTGGGTGGCAGAGGCAGGTAGATCTCTGTGAGTTTGAGAAGCCTGGTCTACATAGTGAGTTCCAGGACAGCCAGGACAATGTAAAGAGGTCCTGTCTACAAACAAACAAACAAACAAACAACTGAAGGAAGGATCTGAGAATGGTAGTATTTGCCTATAATCCCAGCATTTGGGAGGCAGAGGCAGGAAGATGACCACAGGTTTAAAGTTAGCAAGGTCTACATCCTGAAACTAACAAAGGTTTCGCCTTGAGATCCTGTATCAAAAGAAAAAGAAAATAGATAAACCAATTAATTATGTAAGTCTATATAGGATATAATTATATAAGTTTAATTAATCAAAGGGAGCTCAAAATCACCTCAGCATCTTTATAGAAAGCATACCCAGAATGAATTTACAACATGCTGAGCAGTGGTGGCACACACCTGTAATCCCAGCACTTGGGAGGCAGAGGCAGGTAGATTTCTGAGTTCGAGGTCAGCCTGGTCTACAGAATGAGTTCCAGGACAGCCAGGGCTATACAGAGAAACCCTGTCTTGAAAAAAAAAAAAAAAATATATATATATATATATATAACATGTAATCTGTTTTAACATAATGGAGTGTGTAATGCTTTTATCTGTGTTTACAGATTCTGTCAAGGACATACATGTTTACATAATGAAGCAGATGAGGTCCGCCAAGGCAAAAAATCCACCTTTTATGATAGAGTCAATAGAAGCCAGAAAGGGGTTCATCATGGTCTAAGCAATAATTCAACAAGCCTTATCCCTGCAGCCCAGAAGCAGGCACTGGGAAAAGGCCCTGTTTAGGGCTCCAGACAGACTAATGCTTAATTCAGGATGCAAAGATTCTGCCTTCAAGGTCCACATCCCAAAACACCAGCTGGGAAGGACAACCTGAGTTCCTGGGGAATCAGTGCCATCCTTATCCTTTTTCTTTCAAACTAAAACTTTTGACTTGGAGTGGAGGGAATACCAGCAGGGGGCAGCAGACAGTCGGGGACTGCCTAGTGCAGGGTCCTGGCCTGGTTTAGAACAATTCCCTTTGAAAACAAGGGAATAAGTAACAAAGTAGAAAAGGAGTGGGCTTCTCCTTTCTTCTTTTTCTCCTTCCTCTCTTCCATGTCTCCCTCACCCTCTTCTCCCGCTTTATCTTTTGTTTCTTTCACAAAGGATCTACCAGCTTAGCCTCAAACTGGAAAATCTTCCCTCTTTAGCCGCCCAAGTTCAGGAATCACAAGCCAAGACATCTCCCTTTTTTTGTTTTGTTTTTGTTTTGCTTTGCTTTGCTTTGTTTTTGTTTTTTGGGTTTGTTTGTTTGTTTTAGATTTATTTTATTTATATGAGTACACTGTAGCTGTCTTCAGATACACCAGAAGAGGGTATTGGATCCCATTAGAGATGGCTCTGAGCCAGCATGTGGTTGCTGGGAATTGAACTCAGGACCTCTGGAAGAGCAACCAGTGCTCTTAACAGCTGAGCCATTTCTCTAGCCCTCTCCCTCGTTTTTTTTGTTTGTTTGTTTTATTTTGTTTTTTGAGACAGAGTTTCTTCTTATAACTCTGGCTGTTCTGGAACTCCTTCCAGGCAGGCTTTGAGATCCATTTGTTTAAAAACAATTTGAGTATTAGATTCCATTATAGATGGTTGTGAATCACCTTGTAGTTGCTTAGAATTGAACTCAGGATCTTCAGGATCTACTGAAAGAGCAGTCAGTGTTCTTAACCACTGAGCCATCTTTCCAGCCCTTGAGATTCCCCTATAAGGGCAGGGTCAGGGGTGATAGCACCTGGACCCAAGAGTGAGGAACTTGGGGCCCAAGGTAGCCTGTGGGGTAGATAAGAGCAAGATTGTATCCTGTGGAAGGGCGGTCAGAAGAGGTGTTTAGGAGGTTAGCGAAGCAGGGTTTCACGTTCAGCACAAGTTAGAAAACATGGTTTGTGGACACACTGGGCTTGAGAAACAGAAAGGTATCCTTGTAAGGTATGGAGACCTAACAATGGCTCCTGGTGTGGTTTCAAGGTAGGTCAGTTGGTGGAGTGCTACTTTAGCATGCATGGAGCCCTGAGGTCAACCCCCAGAACATACAAAAATAAATACTAAACTAAGTGTGGTGGTAAGAGGATCTGGGCTAACCTCAGCTACAAAGCCTGTTCAAGGTGAACTCGGGCTACCTGAAACCCTGCTTTTAAAAAACAGGAACAAAACAAGGGGCTGTGACAGAGCTTAGTTAATGGAGTACTTGCTTAGCATGTAGGAAGCCCTGGGTTTGATGCCCCCACGTAAACTAGGTGGAGCATGGGCCTGTAGTCCCAGCAGTTGGGTAGTGCAGCAGGACCAGAAGTTCAAGGTCATCCTCAGCTACACAGTAAATAGGAAGCCAGCCCTAGATACACCAGACCCTATCTCGACAAAGTATATAATAATAGTAATATTTCATTCAAATTTCTGTTACTGGCTTGAGGACTGCTTTGTTGAGATTGATACTGTTATTACTATGTTTGAAGAACTAGCCATTTTATTCAGCAAGAACTTTTTTTCTTTCTCTTTGGTTTTTGGAGACAGAGTTTCTTTGTGTAGTCCTGGTTCAGCAAGAATTTTTTTTTTATTAATTAATTTATTTTCATGTGAGTACATTGTTGCTGTCTTCAGATACACCAGATGAGGGTATCAGATCCCATTACAGATGGTTGTGAGCCACCACGTGGTTGCTGGGATTTGAACTCAGGACCTCTGGGAAAGCAGCCAGTGCTCTTAACCACTGAGCCACCTCTCCTGCCCTCAGTAAGAATTTTTAACATCTTTTAAAAATACAACTTATTTTTCTTTTCTGTGCATTAGTATTTTGCCTGCATATATATCTATGTGAAGGTAGGTGTCAGGTTCTCTGGAACTGGAGTTACAGATAACTGTGAGCTGCCATGTGGGTGCTGGGAATTGAACCCGGGTCCTCTGGAAGAGCAGCAAGTGCTCGTAAGCACTGAGCCGTCTCTCCAGCCCCACTTTATGCCAGCATGCAGGAGCCAGAGGCAGGTGGATCTCTAGGAATTTGAGGCCAGCTTAATCTATATCGCCAATTCTAGGCCAGCCAAAGCTCGATAGGGAGGCCGCGTCTCAGAAATGGGGGAAGAGGGGGCTGGTGAGATGGCTTACTGGGTAGAGATGGCTTAGAGCACTGACTGCTCTTCTTCATTTTGAAGGTCTTGAGTTCAGGTCCCGGCAACCACATGGTGGCTCACAACTATCCCTAGTGAGATCTGATGCCCTCTTCTGGTGTGTCTAAAGATGGCTACAGTGTACTTACATGTAATTAAAAAAAAAAATCAACATTAAAAAAAAGAAGAAGAAGAAATGGGGGAAGAGGGGAATGAGGGGAGCAAAGGGCTAACTCTTTGGCTCCAGAATTTTCCTTTCACACTGGAATCTACTGCTTTTCACCACCCAAAGTCAGGGATTTCCTAAAAGCCTGCCCCTAGTTACACACACAGCTCCCCCTTTCTGTGGTTCTCCGAGCATCCACACTGCTCGCACTCAGGCTTCCGCCAGAGCAACTCTTTTTCTTTTCCTCACAGATGTTTCACACGGCCTCTTTTTCCCTCAGAAATTCCCTCAAAAGCATTCACTGGTAATTTTTCCAAAATCACAGTAATTACCTCATTACTTTGATATTAATAGACTTCACTTGGCACCAGGGAGCCAATTGAAAGCGCTTGGGCCCTGGGTGAGGGGCGGAGAGGGACTCTGCAGGGCAACTCTTCATGAGTGCTGGCCTCCTCACAGGCCTTGCCGCCTCCCTCCCAAGTTAGTCTTCACCTTTGCTCCCATGTGTTCTGATTGAAATGAAGAGGATTTTGGAGCCATAGGCTCCTTACAGATGGCAGATGCCTAAACAGGGAAAGGAAAGATGAAAAAGAAATAGTGGAGTCTAAGCCATGTACTCTCAAGAGGCCTAGAGTCTCACAGCAAAGGCAAGGAGGATCCTGGAAGGCCGCCCAGGGCTTCCGGCTACCCTAGGCAGCTTCCCCCCAACCCCCTTCCCGCAGCTATGCCCCAAGGCAGGACTGAATTGGAAATCTTTTTGGAGCTCAGCCTGAAAGGTATCTTCCCCAGGCCCTTTATTGGTTCCCATACAGCTCTGTTATTCAGTGGGGTCTATATATCACCTGGTCAATAATTTATTTACTCCTCACTACATTCTTACATTATTATCTTTTAATAATATGTGGGCTTTGTATTTCAAAATGCTTCTTGAATAAAATGAGGCCACTGCTGTCATTTAACCCACTTTACAGATGAGAAAATTGAGTCAAGGCAAGAACACAAGATTGTAACTGAGGAGTTCTAAGGATTCCGGACCTGAACCTACCAGCTACAGGTGCCCTAGGATTTCTCTCTCCACCTGGAGGTTTCTTACCTCTAGACCTGCAAGTTCTTCCTAGATAGAGGAAAATGGTGGATTTAACCTGCATGTATTGAGGGCTTCTACATGCTACCTCACATTAGGTCACCTCCCCCTGAGACTATGCTCTGAGACCTCAGGCGACCTGTCCAAGAGTGTGCTCTCGGCAGGCAGCCAGTGTGGAGTCACTAGACTCCCAAGCTTACTCTCCTCACCTTAAGACTCTTCTACAAGTGGGGGCTGGTGAGATGGCTCAGCAGTTAAGAGCACTGACTGCTCTTCCGAAGGTCCAGAGTTCAAATCCCAGCAACCACATGGTGGCTCACAACCATCCGTAACAAGATCTGGCGCCCTCTTCTGGAGTGTCTGAAGATAGCTACAGTGAACTTACATATAATAAATAAATAAATCTTAAAAAAAAAAAAAAAAGACTCTTCTACAAGCATCTCCCCCTCGAGGCCAGCCATCCAGAACAATTCCTGAGACCACTGAAGAAGGCTCACTGAAGGTCAGTTTAGTGACTGGGTTTGCCCAGTTGCAGTGTCCTAGGAGGACCAACAATTGCACCTGACCCTCTGCTGCATTTCCCCCTTCACTGCATTTGAATCAGCAACCGGTTGAGACCATCTGGCTGGCCACACTTTCTTGGCCACACTTATCCACTCTCTGATTGACAGATAAGTTTCCAAGTCCAAGGCTCTCCAGGAACACTTCCTGGGAGGCTTCCTCCATAAATGGAATGGGAAGAGGGATAGTCTCAACAGAAAGCCAGGACGGAGAGTGATTGGGCAGCCGGAGACTTGACTGGCTGAGCTAGGAGGTGGGAGGGGGGCAGTATAGAGGATCCTTTGTTAGGCCAGAAGCTACAAAGCTGCCCCATCCCCACCATCTGGCTCCTGCTCTAGCCCAGTGATGCATGATGGGGAATATTGGGGGTGGGGGGTGATGTGTGCTAGGGGCTACCCACCTGCTCTGCCTCCTGGGATAAGCTGATCCAAGACCTCCCAGGCCCATCTGGTCAACACATCCCCAGGCCCTGACCACCCCTGGGACTCCTTTAGACGGACTGAAATTGGCCGGGAGTGTGGCCAGCCTGTCAGGGTCACAGGTCACTGTTAATCTGCCAGAACAAGAGAGGACAGGCAGGTGGGCAGGCAGGCGGTGTGGGCAAGGCCCTGGGAGTCCCTGCTGTCTTCTCTAGTGATCGCAGAGGGAGGGTTTCCCCTTCTGGGAGGCAGGGAAGAGGTTATTGGACTCCAGGGAAATTGCTCATTCTCACACCTACCTAGCTGTTCTAATTCCAGATGGGAACCCTGGAAACTCTCCCTAAATATGCTCAGAGCATCACTGCAATGATGTCTGAGACAAATACTGGGGGAAATCTAAGTGCCCATCAACAGGAACTGGGTTCATCGAAAGACTGAGACCATCTTCAATGTTACCCAACTTCTGAGCTGAGAGCTGAGGTCTCTCTGTCAACTGACTCCCTGGGAGTCTCTTGTCTGGAAAGACGGTTAGCCAACAGATCACCTACTGATTGCTCAGGGAGTTACTGCAAACCGATTTCTTTGGGCAAACAATTTGTTCAACTTGGCCAATACCTTTTTTTTTTGTCAGACCACAGATTAATTTCAATATTTTTGGAGCATCGTCTCAGAATCCTGACCTGTCTATGCATGGGCTTACGCTCAGGATTCCACCTGGACTCAGGCTTGTGACGCCCAGCCCAGCTCTCTCCTTTGCAGCTCAGCATGCAGACTGGGGCTCCAGCTTATAAAGCCCTTCTCCCTTTTAAGCTCTTTCTGGACCTGAGCATGCGTGGAATCCTCCATTCTGTGGATGAATAGCTCAACATGAAATTAATCTACATGTGAGTCACAATGCCTCATGTTATCATGAAAAACAACTTCATCTGGGACTCCAGCCACTCTGTACAACTGCAGTGTATTAGGAGGAGCAACAATTGCACCTGCCCTTTCTCATTTCTTCCCTGGAAACTGGGGAAATTTCTCAGACTATTCCTAGGTCGTTTGGGAAATGAAAGAAATGTGTTGTTCCCCCATTGGAAACAAGATGTATTTTCATCTATCATCTTCCTCTCTCTCTCTCTCTCTACATATATATATATATATATATATATATATATATATATATATATCCCTCCCTCTCTCTCTCTTGTTGGTTTTTTAAGACAGGGTATCTCTATGTAGCCCCAGCTATCCTGAAACCTATGTTGACCAGGCTGTCCTTGAACTCACTGAGTCCTACCTAACTCTGCCTCCCAAATGCTGGGATTAAAAGCATGGGACACGACACATGGTAACATTTATGATTTTTTTCAAAAAGCCACTTTTCAGATGTTTACCAATCCTATTATATCACAAACTTTGGTCAATACCTATCGGTTTTCTGCTGGAAGAAGACTGGCCAAGGAACTGACTCCGCAATTAAAATGCATGCTTGTCTTGTAAAGGACCCAGGTTCTACTAGCAGCATCTACATGTTGAATCAAATCTGCCTTTAAATCTACTTCCAGGGGATCAGACATCTTTTCCTGGATTCCATGGGTACCAGACACAAGCGGGACACATGCAATCCATTCAGGCAAACATTCATACAAAAACATAAGGGGAAAAAAAAAAAGGAATGGCTGGGCGTGGTGGCGCATACCTTTAATCCCAGCACTTGGGAGGCAGAGGAAGGCGGATTTCTGAGTTCGAGGCCAGCCTGGTCTACAAAGTGAGTTCCAGGACAGCCAGGGCTATACAGAGAAACCCTGTCTTGAAAAGTCAAAAACCAAACAAACAAACAAACAAACAAACCAAAGGAATGGTATACACACCTGTAATCCTAGCATTTGAGAGAAAGAGGCTCTAGAGAATCAGGAGTTTATGACCAACCTCAACTACATAGTGAATTCAAGGACAACCCGGATTGCATGAGGTTCATCTCGTAAAAGAAAAAATAAGGGGCTGGTGAGATGGTTCAGTGGGTAAGAGCACCCAACTGCTCTTCCGAAGGTCAGGAGTTCAAATCCCAGCAACCACATGGTGGCTCACAACCATCCGTAACAAGATCTGACTCCCTCTTCTGGAGTGTCTGAAGACAGCTACAGTGTACTTACATATAATAAATAAATAAATCTAAAAAAAAAAAAAAAGAAAAAATAAACCAGGTATAGTGGTTTACATCAGTAATCCTAGCACTGGGAAGAACTGAAACAGAAGGATTGGTGAGACACTAGCTAGGGAGGGTTACACAAGAAGAATCCTGTTTAAAAAAAACATCAAAGCTCATCAAATTCTCTTACTTTATAAGTATTTTTCTTTGTAGCCTTTTGAGGCAGTTCTGAGACTCAAGAACCTCTGAGACTCAAGAACCCTGTAGGGGTTAAAACTGCTGACCCAATTCTGTGTGTTAATGAGCTATACCACCCCTCATTCTATTTTAAATTAACTTCTTTGTGAGACAAGGTCGAACTTGACCTAGACCTTGATCTCAGCAGGTAGTCAGGGATGACCTTGAACTTCTGATCCTTTTCCCCACAATTACTCCTGGTTGTTTTGTTTTGTTTTGTTTTTTAAGATTTATTTAATTACTTTATGTATGTGAGTACACTGTTGCTGTCTTCAGACACACCAGAAGAGGGCATCAGATTTTATTACGGGTGGTTGTGAGCCACCATGTGGTTGTTGGGAATTGAACTCAGGACCTCCGGAAGAGTAGTCAGTGCTCTTAACTCCTGAGTCACCTCTCCAGCCCTCAAAGTTTTATCATTTAAAATTTCACAACTAGAGAATGTTCTAGTTTAGAGAATGGTCTCGATTAGAAATGTATGGCACTGGAGAGAAACTGATTGATTAATATTCCACCACCACAGGCTTTTTTATTACTGAAGCTCTCATAGCTTGAGAGCTCTATCAATTTTAATTTAATGGCATCTCAGTGTTTCAGCAGTGCAGCCTTCTCCACCAAGATGACTTGGATCTCTTGCTCTAGCACCTTCCCTGGAAGGCCTTCCCTAAGCTATTTTTGTCTACCTGACATCTGCTTTAATTTTCTCCATCCTGTTGATAAACACTTAAAAATATAACACACGTATTCCTTACTGGCTCCCTTACTACAATGCAGGAAGCCACTGGGATAGAAACTTATTTTGGAATTTGTTTTGTGGGGACTGTGTGTCATGTAAGTCAGTGAGATGGCCTTTAACTGATTACTCTGTCTCTCTCACCTTTTGTTTGTTTTTTTCGAGACAGGGTTTCTCTGTGTAGCCCTGGCTGTTCCAGAACTCTCTCTGTAGACCAGGCTGGCCTGAAATTCAGAGATCCGCCTACCTCTGCCTTCCAAGTGCTGGGATTAAAGGCGTGCGCCACTAATCAGTTACTCTACCTACCTGTGTTCCCACTATGTCCAGTTTATTTGGTGGTGAAATTAGTACCCAGGGCTAACTGGAAGTATCTCCTCTATCTAGATGCCCAATGTTACCATTACCTACTCCAGAAAGCACTCCCTGCTGGCCAGGTTTATTTACCTCCATTGTCAAATGTTGTTTAAGCTCCTGTCCATTCCTGTACTACTTTTGTTGTTGGTTTTTTTTTTTTTTTTTTTTTTTTTTTTTTTTTTTTGTGGTTTTTCGAGACAGGGTTTCTCTGTGTAGTCCTGGCTGTCCTGGAACTCACTTTGTAGACCAGGCTGACCTCCAACTCAGAAATCCACCTGTCTCTGCCTCCTGAGTGCTGGGATTAAAGGCATGCACCACCACTGCCCAGCTCTGTACTACTTTAGATGCTAGCTAGTATTCTGTCTCTCTCCCTTCCCTATCTCTTTTTGTGACAGGGTCTCACTATGTAACCCAGGCTAGCCTGGAAACTATCCTTCTGTCTTTGTCTCCTGAGTGTTATGCCAGCAATACCAATCTGCAGCTGGTTGATTTTTTGATACTTGCAGAGAGCCCATTTACTTTATACCTCCTGCCTAAACCAGTGCTTGGCACCCAGTAGCACAATACTATATTACACTCCCACAAGCAGAATGGAAAGAGATTTGCTAGCACTAAGTGCTATAAAGAATCTGAGGATGTAAGGACAAGGAAGACCTCAAGGAGCCAAGACTTTGGGGTTCACAGACTCCTTCTGAAGAAGGCAGCTACATAAAAATGAACAGACTATTTTTCATTTTTAAAATTTTCTTTTACAGATATGAATGTTTGCCGCATTGTATGTATGTGTACTATATGAGTCTAGTACCCATGGATGCCAGAAGAGGGCAGCAGATCCCCTGGAGCTGGAATTACAGAGGGTGGTGAGCTTCCATTTGGGTGCTAGAAATTGAACCCAGATCTTCTGTAAGAGCAGCAATGGCTCTCACTCCTTAAACATCTTTTGTTATTATTTTGTTGTTGCTGTTGTTTTGAGACAAAGCTCCGGCTGGAACTCACTACAGAACCCAGAAGTTTATTTGCCACGGACCTAGCTTTCTTAACTGTAACATAACAAAGTCTGTCATCTTTAAAGGGCCTCTATGTCCAGAATACATTTCTTTTTCTTAAGGTAATACATTAAAAAATAAGCTGTGCTAGCCATGTGGTTTGTGGTCCCTCTGTGTCACAGCAGGTCACATGTACACCACATGAGCCATAGCTCCTACGCTAAAGTTTGACTTTTCCTTAACTCTCCCAGGCACAGAAAAGTCTTGAGACTCAGTAGATAAAGCTTTAGGAAGTGGGAGACTCAGGTGGAGTAGGAACACTTTTTCCCTCCAGTTTCAGTGATGTAGTGAAGTCCCTGAACTGTTCAGGGCCTGGGGCTTCTCCATAATAAAAGACCTTGGCTCCCAAAGCGATCATGAGGATTAACTGAGACAAGCCTTCAACTCCAGCGGGGGCGGGGGAGGGGGCGCTTAGCCTTACACACCGTATTGCTGTTGTTGATAATGATTATTATTACTATGACCAGGGGGACTTTGGGAGTAGCAAACGGAAGGATATATGCAAATCCTCCAGCGCAATGTCTGTCACACTGGAGACCTTCATAAAGGCACCCGCCTGTTTTACACCCTCATTACCCCCCTCCCAACCGCCATCCACATCCCAGGCCACTTCACATAGGTTTTCCCAGCATCCTTCATGCCCCCCCACCCCCAACCCATTGCGTGATCTTGCCCCACAGCCTCAGCAGAGACCACAGAAAGTGCCCACGGCAGCTGGCCAGGGTCCGGGAGAGGACCCGGCGCCAAGGGAGGCAGGTTCCGGGCAGACCCCCACCCATTGTCTCTGCTCGCCAGCCCGCCAGCCCGCGGACCCGCCAGCCAGCTGATGTCTTGGGTCGCCGACACCAGCTGGTTAGGCCCCACAACACCTCTAAACGTCCTCCTCCCTGGACCCTCCCAGTCTCTCAGCTTGCCCTTCAACCGGAGTGAATCCTCAAGCGATCACAGGGCCCGGGCTTTTGTCCTTCAAATCAGTGGCTGATTTGTATTCTTTGGCAATTTGCATAGCCCCTTCTTTTGTGGAGGGCGAGGCCGTTGTAGAGCCCGCCTGGTCCTTTGGGTTTGTTTTATTCCGGTAATTCTATTTTTGTAACCCTGGCTGGTTTGGAACTCACTATGCAACTCCTGCCTCTGCTTCCAGCCATCTTGGAGCCGCTAGGCACATATAGCTATTAAAATTAAAATGAAATAATCTTAGTACTTTGGTCCCTCTGTTGTAGGCATCAAACACACAAGTAGTTTTTTTGTTTTGTTTTGTTTTTAGGTTTTAGCGTAATCCTGGCTGGCCTTGTGTTTTGCTTTGTAGTAAAGGCTGACTTTGAACTCCTGATCTTCCTACCTCTCCTATTTGGAGCGAAGGGATTACAGGTTTGCACCATTATACCAGCAGAGCTCCATCTCCTGTCCTCCAGTCTTGCAGCCACATAGTAAATGCTCACCAGTAGCCATAAATAGGGACTGGGAGTGTAGCTGGACGGTGAAGCACTTGCTTAGTATGTACACAGGTCCTGAATTCCATTACCACCACCACCACCACCACCACCACACACACACACACACACACACACACACACACACACACTCAAAGCTAGATTGCTGGTACACACCTGTAATCTCAGTACCTGAGAAGCAGCGACCAGAGAAGGCTGTCAGATGTGTGTCTGAGGCACACACAATGGTTAGCATAGTTCCAGGCTAGCCAGGACTAAATAGTGAGACCTGTCTAAAAGTAAATAAGCAAGCAAACAAAGCTAAAGCTACTTAAGGGACTCTCGTACTAAGCAGTCAGTATAGGGATATTTCACGATCATAGAAAACTTCTGCAGGATGGGGCTGATTCAAACCCTTTAATTCAACCAATTTTCTAGACTAGAGGTCTTCTTCCTTTTCCAGCCCTTCTCCCTGCCCCCATCAAGGTAATGACCTTGGTGAGTAGGTGTCCTTTTGTTCTCAGAAGGCCTGCACCTGGGCAGAGGGCGGAGAGCGGCAGGTGTGCAGCTGTGCCCCGGAGCGCCGAGAGGTGGGCTCCATTGTTGTTCTAAAGCAAACACCGGCGCTCAACTCCCGTCTTCGGCTTCAGCTGGAGCCTCCGTTGCCTGGAGGTGAACTGGGGGGAAGAAAGGCTTCGGGAAATTGTGAACCCAGTTTCCACCAGCACTCCCGGGGAGCTTAAGGTCATTCCTCCTCCAGGGATGAGTGGTTTCCAGCACAGCTGACACCTGGAGAAGGTGTGCCAGATGGAATGCGCTTTAAGGAGCGGGGGAGGGGACGGCCTGGCAATCTGCCCGCAGTTGCGGCCCAGCTGCGGCAGCACCGGCTGTAAGAGCCTTGTGTGGATCTTGTCTAGCCTACTTCAGATTGTACAAATCCCACACCCTCGGAGGCCCCACCTCACCTCTGGAGAGAATCGGGAGTTTAGTAAGCCCAGCAGTAATATTTTTATAGCCATGTGGCTGTCTTGCCATCCCAAAGTGTACGCCCACACCTAAACCCGTGCTTCTGCTAATGCTACAGCTAGTAGGGTTTTAACCGATGGCTAGTCCGTCCTTCCAAATATTAAGGCTTCGAATCTTTTTTTTTTTTTTGGTTTTCCGAGACAGGGTTTCTCTGTGTAGCCCTGGCTGTCCTGGAACTCACGCTGCAGACCAGGCTGGCCTCGAACTCAGAAATCCGCCTGCCTCTGCCTCTCGAGTGCTGGGATTAAAGGCGTGCTCCACCATGCTCAGCGAATCTTTTATTTTGTTTTGTTTGAGACAGGGTCTTGCTGTCTAGTTTTAGCTGGCTTCAGTCTCCTGACTGCTAGGATGACAGCTAAAACTTCATCCACATTTGGCAGCTCTTTTACCTTCTTCAGGTTTCCGTGGTATAAATGTCACCTTAGCCAGGTGGTGGTACTTCACGCCTGTAATGTCAGCACTATGCGGGTAGAGGCAGGTGTTTCTCTGCATCAGAGGCCAGCCTGGTCGACAGAGCAGCTCCAGTACAGCCAGGGCCCCTACACAGGAAAGTCCTGTCTCAAAACAAACAAACAAACAGACAGACAAACAAACAAAATGACTTTCTTTGCTACTTTATAAAAAATAGAACCTGAACTACGTTCTTAGATTTCCTCCTGCCTATTTTTTTCTCAGAATAGTGTTATTTCCCAATGTCAACTAGTGGGCCAGCACCACAGGACAGGACTTTTGTCTAAGACTTGCTTTCCCCAGAGCTGAGTACAGTCCTGGTGCTCAGTGATAAACTGAGGTGTGGAACAGTGGAAGAAAACCTATACGCTCAGGACTCCGGGATACCCTAGTATAGCAAATAATGAGAGTGCTTTGTGTAAACCGAAACTTTGTCATGTGGGGAAATTTAAAACATTTATAGGCTGGGCGTGGTGGCGCACGCCTTTAATCCCAGCACTCAGAGGCAGAGGCGGGCAGATTTCTGAGTTCGAGGCCAGCCTGATCTACAAAGTGAGTTCCAGGACAGCCAGGGCTATACAGAGAAACCCTATCTCAAAAAGCCAAAAATCCAAAAAAAAAAAAAAAAAAAAACCATTTATATAAAACTTTTTAGAAGGTGGTAGAGATTTCTGAAATAGTGCCCCTTGGGAAGCTAGCTACCTTTGACAGAAAAAAGTCTCTCACCTCGAGCTCAGTTTATAAGGGAGCCGATGCTTAGTATTACATTTGGGGAGATAAGGCTTGGGGGCTAGGACCACTTCCCCACAGACAATTGGGATTGATAGCCAGAACAGAAGGACACTCAGTGTACCCAGCACCCTGGGAGACTCAGGTGCATAGACTGAGACCCCCTGTCCTACAGAGGCTCCAACTTTTTGGATTTTTCTCCTTTAAGAATATCTGGTGGCAGAGCCGGGCGTGGTGGCACACGCCTTTAATCCCTGCAGCCAGGAGGCAGAGGCAGGCAGATTTCTGAGTTCCAGGCCAGCCTGGTCTACAGAGTGAGGTCCAGGACAGCCAGGACTATACAGAGAAACCCTGTCTCAAAAAAAAAAAAAAAAAAAAAAAAAAAACTGGATCTGGTGGCACATTTGTTTAGAAGGAGGGGTATGTTGTGCGTGTGGTAGAGGGTAAATCAGAGTCCTGAGGGCTAAAACTTTTTATGTTTCTTTTGCCCCGGACTCCAGGATCCATTCTTTGGTCTTCAAGGAGGCAGCAGAGAAGCCTATTCACCCTGGCTAGTGTCTCACTGTCCTCTGGGCTTCGAAGAGGTCTGGCAAAGGAAATAAAAAGCTCTTTGGGAGCTGGGGATGTGGCTTAGGTGGTAAAATGCCTGTCTAGCATTAAGCCTTGGATTCCATCCCCAGCATCCCTAAACCTGACTTGGTGGGACATGCCTACATTCCTGGTTTCTCTGGAAGATGAGTCAGGATGTGTGGGAGTTCAAGGCCAGCCAGACCAACTTAATAAAAAGCTGCTTTTGCTTGCTTTGAGATAGAGTCCCAAGCAGCACACTATTGGAATCAGACCTAATAGTACCAGAGGATAACCCGATCCTTCTGCACCAGCACACCTGGCAAAGGCTTTTTCTCTGCCTGGTTCCAAAGATTGAAAGCAGGTTCTTAACGCTGCTTATGATAGGCAAGCTCTCTACCACCAGACTATCTCTGCAGCCTCTAATAGTCTGGGCTTCCTTTAGTTTTCCTGGCCATTGGCAAATACAGATTTTCCAATCTTTATTATTTATGTATTTATTTATTTACTTACTTACTTATTTTTGAGACAGGGTCTCTCTACCTAGCCCTGGCAGTCCTGAAACTCACTCTGTAGACTAGGTGGATCACAGAGATCCACCTCTGCCTAACAAGTGATGGGATTAAGAGAAAGGACAACCCACCCAGTCCTATCCTAGTTATTAATGCTAATTTTCAGCTCATATCCTATCACAAGGACACATACATTACAGAATGGCTAAGAGCCTGTTAAAGAGGCTACAAGGTTTAAAGGTGCCTTACTAAAGGCAGAAGGCAGGGAGCCAATGCAGATAGATTCTAGGAGAGTTATTGCAGGTGCTTAGATTAACATAACCAGATGCTGGCACAGTGTCAGCACGGGCTACTGAAGCTCTTGTGTGGTTCCAGGTACAAGACTGAGGGCGGTGGGAGTGTTTCACATCTGAAATTCCAGCATTTGCAAGGCCGAGGCAAGTGCATCAAATTCTAGGCCAGCCTGCTGGATCATATAGTTACTACCTGGCCAGACAGGGCTATATAGGCAGGTTTTGTTTTAATGAAAAGTAAGGATGCACATGGTGGTGGGTGGTAAATTCTAGGCTTTCTAGGTCCCCAGGAAAGGTGGCTGTCTTCCTTAAGCCATCCATGTAAGCCAAAACTCTTGGGGCTCTAGAGACAGTTAGGAACTTAGTGCTTGTGGGTATCTTGATGACGGGTGAGGATGTCTCAGCTAATGTTGGGAGCCCCTTTTACTGTATGGTCCAGGAGAAGGAGCTGTAGCATTCCTTGGTCTGGTGTGTTTGATAACTTTGTGGGCCTGCCTTCTCTGATAACATCTATCATCAAATTAAGTGGTAGCCAGAGCAAGGACACCCCGCTCTCTAGTTCACTTGTGGTATTGCAGCTTTGCAAGACCAGCACGCAAGAGGCCAAGGTGGAGACTTAAAACTAGACTGAAGGAAATGAGTCTGAGGCCAGCCTCAGTTATATAGTGAACCTGTCTCAACAACAACTTCTTTTTTAAAAAAAATTACGGTGCTTTATTTTTTTCATAATTTTCTTGAGTATTTAATTTGGATTTTATTATATTTATTTTGAGACAGGAACTCATTCTGTTCCTTCCTCATTTTTTAAACTTGCTCAGAATTCTTGATCCTCCTGATCTCTATCTCCTGGGTACTGGGTTTATAGGCATACCCAACACAATGCTTTTGTATGCTGTTAATTTTCATCATAAACATGCTCATTTGGATGAAACTCATAAACAGTATGAATTCTAATAATCCAGCTAGTGTCCAAACACCTTGATTGTTCATGTCTCCCACCGAGACCTTTTTAGGCACCTTCTCTTTTGGAGGAAGTTTGATTTTTCCTTGACGAAGTCTGACTCATGGCAAATATTTCTCTGTTACATAGACAGGCTTGGTCAAGTGTGAAGGAACTGAGTGCAGCGGAACACACCTGTAATACTTCAGGAAACTGAAACAGGAGGATTGCTATGAATTCCAGAGTGTGGAATTACCATATGGCAAGTAGTAAGCCAGCCAGAGTCATAGAGGGAAGCCGTGATTTAACCATGTTAAGGATAACAAAATCTGGGCCTGATGGTGTGCTAGGATCCTAGGCCAGGGAGGTATAAAGGCCCTGATTGCTCTGGAGGAAGCTGGCTATGTGCTGGGAGGGAAAGGTCATGGTTCATGGACTGATGCTGGCAAAGTGAGAGATCAAACTCGCAAAGTGGTCAAAAAAGGAGGAGAAAGAGGAGTAGGAGAAGAGAAGGAGGAGGAGGAAGAAGAGGAGAAGTAGAAGGAGAAGGAGGAGGAAGAGGAGGAGGAAGAAGAGGAGGGAGAAGAAGAAGAGGAGGAAGAAGGAGGAGGAGGAAGAGGAGAAGTAGGAGAAGGAGGAGGGAGAGGAGGAAGAGGAAAAAGAGGAGGAAGAGGAAGAAGAAGAAAAGAAGAAGAAGAAGAAGAAAGGCAGAACCAAGAGCCAATTAGATACAACCATCACTTTGTCAATGTTGGGCCCACCTTTGACAAGAAGGGCCCCAGCTAATTCCTAAGTCCTTTTTTTAATTTTATTTTTATTTTTTTAATTTATTTTTTATTTATTTTTATTTTTTATTAGGTATTTTCCTCGTTTACATTTTCAATGCTATCCCAAAAGTCCCCCATACCCACCCCCCCAATCCCCTACCCACCCACTCCCCCTTTTTGGCCCTGGGGTTCCCCTGTACTGGGGCATATAAAATTTGCAAGTCCAATGGGCCTCTCTTTGCAGTGATGGCTGACTAGGCCATCTTTTGATACATATGCAGCTAGAGACAAGAGCTCCGGGGTACTGGTTAGTTCATATTGTTGTTCCACCTATAGGGTTGCAGTTCCCTTTAGCTCCTTGGGTAATTTCTCTAGCTCCTCCATTGGGGGCCGTGTGACCCATCCAATAGCTGACTGTGATCATCCACTTCTGTGTTTGCTAGGCCCCAGCTAATTCCTAAGTCCTATTGGGATAATAAAGCCACCTTTGGGGGGGGCAATCAACAAGTAACCAACCACCACACCACATCACTATCATGAATAAATAAATACATAAGTAAATAAATGTCAGTGGTGTTTCAACAAGGAACAAGGAGCTACTCCACAGGTCTGTAAGCTGCTCTCTCCCTGTCTTCTGGTGTTGATCATTCACTAGCAGAGGAAGTCACGTGGCCTAGACAGATGGCAGGCAGCATGCACTCTCTCTGCCTGCCCAGCTTTACTCTTTTTTTTTTTTTTTTTAAGATTTATTTATTACATGTAAGTACACTGTAGCTGTCTTCAGACACACCAGAAGAGGGAGTCAGATCTTGTTCAGGATGGTTGTGAGCCACCATGTGGTTGCTGGGATTTGAACTAAGGACCTTTGGAAGAGCAGTCGGGTGCTCTTACCTGCTGAGCCATCTCACCAGCCCCCCAGCTTTACTCTTGTTGTCACTAAAGACAAACACTGGAGGGACAAAAGGAAAAAGAAAAAAATTTCAGCTTGGTATCATCATGTCTGGAACCCCAGAATTTGGGATGCCAAGACATGGGACTTGTTAGGAGTTCCAGGACAGTCTGAGATATAGACTGAGAATCGTAAGGAAAAAAAAATTAATAAACAAGCAAAGAGCTCATAGGTCCAAGCACTTTCTATTTCCTTAGGTCTATCTGAACCTGTAACTTTTGTTTGCTTGTTTACAGAGCCAGATATCAAATCTAGGGCATCAGTCCATGTTAGGGGGTTCCTTTTTTTCTTTTGGGAGACAGGACCTGACAATAGCTCAGCCTGGTCCCATAGTAGCCATCTTTAGTGTTTTGTCCACATGCACGTCTGTGTGAGGGTGTCAGATCCCCTGGAACTGGAGTTACAGGCAGGTGTGAGCTGCCATGTGGGTGCTGAGAATTGAACCCTGGTCCTCTGGAAGAGCAGCCAGTGCCTGTAACCTCTGAGTCATCTCTCCAGCTTCTGTAACTGAATTCTATCCCCACTCCTTTCTCCTTCTTTTTTTTTTTTTTTTTTTTTGGTTTTTTTCTCCTTCTTTTTAAAGATTTATTTATTTATTTTATATGAGTACACTGCCACTTTCTTCAATTACCCCAGAAGAGGGCATCAGAGCCTATTATAGATGGTATGGATAGTTGTGAGCCACCATGTGGTTGCTGGGATTTGAACTCTGGACCTTCGGAAGAGCAGTCGGGTGCTCTTACCCACTGAGCCATCTCACCAGCCCGGCACAGGGTTTCTCTGTGTAGCCCTGACTGTCTTGAAATATGCTCTGTAGACCAGGTTAGTCTTTTTTTTTTTTTTTCCTTTTTGTTTTTCTCTTCTTTTGACCAGGTTAGTCTTAACCTCACTGAAAGCCACCTGCCTCTGGCTCCTGTGTGCTGGGATTAAAGATGTGTAGCTGATTTTTTTT
Organism: Mus caroli; assembly: GCF_978045245.1. Taxonomy (NCBI): domain Eukaryota; kingdom Metazoa; phylum Chordata; class Mammalia; order Rodentia; family Muridae; genus Mus; species Mus caroli. The sequence goes on along the minus strand of NW_028227257.1, from coordinate 25,193,492 downwards.
TTTTTTTTGGTTTTCTGAGACAGGTTTTCTCTGTGTACCCCTGGCTGTCCTGGAACTCACTTTGTAGACCAGGTTGGCCTCTAACTCAGAAATCTGCCTGTCTCTGCCTTCCAAGTGCTGGGATCAAAAGGTGTGCGCCACTACTGCCCGGCATGTAGCTGAAATTTTGATCCTCTTCCCAAGTGCCACTTTACGGGATTACAGACATGTGCTATTTCATCTGGCAATGCCACCTCGGCTCGCCCAGTTTGGCCTCTAACTCATCGTATAGACGAGGGCACTCATCGTATAGACGAGGGCAACCTTGAACTGAAATCCTGCGTTTACCAACCATGCTGGAAGTACAGGTGTGACCCACGATGCCTGACCTTGTTGTATTGAGACAGTCTCACTATGTGGCCCTGGCTGGCTTGGGGTTGGCAGTTATTTTGCTTCAGTTTCCCTAGGGTTGGGATTACAGGTCTGTGCCACTATGCCAGGCTGGCTTCATTTTAGTTCCTGATTTTGAATCTTTGAGAGACAGAACGGCAGAGAACTCGTTCTAGGATCCGAGCACTTTCTTGGGTTGCTATGAGATTTATGTTTTGAGTTTGCTAACAGAAACAGGGGGACAACCCAGTGGGAGAGACCCTTCCGAATGTGTGGAAAAGGGGAGAAACTGTATTTGGTACAGAGACGGATAATTGCAGAGTGTATAAAAGCAGCTGCTGAAGATAGCCTAGTGACTCTTGCTTACAATCCCAGCACTTGGGAGGCCACAGGAGGACGATGGGGGAGAGTTCCAGGCCATCGTGGCTACAGTGTGTGTTCCAGGCCAGGTAGACATACAAAATAGGCCCTTTTTCAGTAACAACTTTTTGTGAGGCCTGCTGGTGTTATAGACACAGCATTCGGAAGGCAGACTTAGAAGTATGGCTTAAGGTTCAAGAGTAACCTGGTGTAGGTCAGTGAGTTCAGAGTAGCCAAATGTACATTAAGACATTGTTTCAACAAACCAAAACAAACCTGTACTTAACCAGGGCCTGGTAGCTCTCAGGCCTTTAGTCCCAGCACTTGGGAGGTAGAGTTAGGTAGATAGATTATCTGTGAGTTCCAGGACAGCTAGAGCTACAAGTGAGACACTGTGTCAAAAAACCAAAACCAACAACAACAAAAACCCCTGCACATACACGTGCCCCTCCCCACAAACACAGACACAAACCCCACAAAGCCCCTCGATCTGATACAGAAATCAGTAATGACAGCTACTAGTTATTTTAAACATTTAGGTTCCTATAGCCGCAAAAGATGTAGAAATCTGCGAGATAGCTAATTTGGCAAAGATGCTTGCTGTCAAACTTGATGCCCGAAATTTGACCTGCTAGATCCACAGGGTGAAAGGAGAGCCTGCTCCCAACTTGTTCTCTGACATTCACATGCATGCGTTGGACTCCCTCAAACATATACACGCACACATATGCAATAAGTCAATGTAAAAACAAATAAGTAAAAGGAGGAGAGAACAATTTTAATACCCAATACAACCGTCAAAGCGTTATAAGGCCTGTACCTGAAGCGTCCCTCCCCGAAGCCCCGCCCCGGGACTCCGCCCCTGTCCCTAGGTTGCCGCCCAGGCCACATCCGGAAGTCTGGAGCTTGGAGAAGGGCGGCTCCCTGCGGCCGCGCATAGCGCGCGGGAGGCGGGTCGAGGTGCAGGCCGCTCCAGGATAGGACGCAGCCTGGCGCGGAAGGGGCGGGCCAGGTCAGGAGGCGGTGCTTCGCGTGAGCGGCCTCGGGCCCGTCTTCCGCGTGCGTTGGTCTGCGCGCGGGAGCGCGCGGCGGGGGCGTGCCGGGGCTGTCTGGGGGCGGGGCGGCGCGCGGCCTAACGGCGGCGGCGGCAGCGGCGGCGGCGGCGCTGGTGCGGGCGAGTTCGGCGGGTGCAGGTCCCGGCCTGCGCCTGCGGAGGGCTCAGGCGGAGGGTCGAAGCGGGCGGCGCTCGCGACAGACTGAGCTCCGCCATGGTGGGCGTCCCTGGAGCGGCCGCCTTCCAGCGTAAGTGGGGCGGGAAGGCGGACGGCTGAGGGGTGTGTGTTGAGGGGCCTGCTGCTCCATAGGCGGGAGGCTCTGCAGAGGCCCCCCGGCGGGAGGCCTGGGCAGGGAAACTGAGGCCGGGATTGGGGCACTGGATCCAAGGTCATGCGGCTCCCCGGCCTTCCGGGGCCCTCGGGGCTATCCCGGCGCTTCCTGTGGGGCTCGCGGCTCTGGGTGCTAAGCAGGACTGTGCGGAGCGGCCTTGGAGCTCAGGCCTGGCGGGCGCCCTATGGACTGGCCGCCAGAGAAGTATTGTTTTGTTTTCGCGGCATCGGGGCTGAAAGTCCGGTCCCGGGAAACATGCCGGATTTGGAGCGACGAGTGGTAGATGTTGGAGGATGCCGGGCTGATATTCCGGAGGGCCCTGTTGAATGCAGGCTCTGGGGTCAGACTGCTTTGGGTTCATGTCCTGGCTCCCTTGCGAGTAGGCTGTGACCTTGGCGCTCCCAAAGTCTCAGTTGCTCGATCTGAAAAATGGGTTGTGAGGAACGTTCCCTGAATGTTCTGTAGTAGGGTTTAGTGAATCCAGTAAAATGCCCTGAACACACAGTTGCACATCATACTCAAGTGTGAAGACTCACTATCGTAATCACAGTTTGTTATGTGTGTTCCTCGGAAAAGTCCGAAGTTGGCGCCTGGTTGTGTTTTGTTAGTTTGTTTAAGATATATTGTCTTTGACCAGTCCTACTGCGTGACTCAGTTGTGTTTTTATTCTTACCTCCATTTCGCTATCCCATTTACCGATGTTCTTCCTAGAATTGTAAGATCCTTGGAGGAGGGATGGCATCGTTTAATAAGAACAATAAAAATTTAATTGTCATTAAAATAGCAGTAATAGCCAACATTACTTGAGCACCAGGCAATTTGCATTCGATTCATTTAATATTTATTAAATCATCTAAATACAAAGTTTCACTCTAGGCCCAGAGACTATGGCAACAAACTTAACAAACTAGATTCTGGATTTGAGTTTAAGAGAGGGACTCATGCTTTGTGGATATTTCTTTGTCTATGCCAGGTGACAGTCTAAAAACAGGTATTTGAGGCACCTTGGAGGCAGGTGGACCGCTGAGTTTGAGGTCAGCCTGATCTATACAGTCAGTTCTCGGGCCAGCCAGGGTTACATTGTGGCACCCTGCCTCAAACAAAACAAAACAACAAAAACAACAAAACCCTAAAAATAAAAAAATGAATAAAAGCTAAAATCAGGTGTTGCGGGATGTCCGTTGGGCAAGGATAAAATGAGGCCTCTTGAGAGCTTTTAGCCCCTCCCCTCTTTGCTCTAAAGTTCAGCAGTTACAGCGAAGGATTCATACAGTAACCTTTTTCTTGGACACTGTTTCCACATTGAATGGAAAAAGATACAAACTAGATTTACCCACCAGTGCCTTCTGTAGTTAAGGGTGCTGTTGCTGCTCTCAATGGTCTTAAGGGAGACAAGTAACCCTTAGGTTTGATGGTATCATTGTATAAGAAAAGTGGAAGAGAAGTGCTTGTCTTTAATCCCAGCACTCTGGAGGCAGAGGCAGGCGGATTTCTGAGTTCCAGGCCAGCCTGGTCTACAGAGTGAGCTCCAGGACAGCCAGGGCTACACAGAGAAACCCTGTCTCGAAAAACAAAAAAACAACCAAAAGAAAAGTGGAAGAAACTTTTACCTGAGTTTCAATTCATTTACTTAAAGCAGTACTGGGGATTGCACTTAGGGCCTTGTGCTTTATGCACCATACTGAACTGTATCCCCAGCCCTTTTTATTTTCAGACAAAGTTGCCCAGGCAACTTGTAATTCTGTCTCAGCTTCTCAGTAGCTAAAAATACAGGCCTGTGTCACTAGGTCCAGATGAACTAACACATTTTTATTTCCATGTCTTTTATGTTTTCAGTTAAATATATTCCCAAAAAGTTGAGTATGGTGAAAGCCTGTGTAATTCCAGCACTCAGGAGGCTGAGGCAGGAGAATATATGAGTTTGGGGCCAGCCCAAGTTATGTAGTGAGACTGTCTGGAAAAAACAAAAGCCAAGAAGTAGGACTTTGTGGTTTGTTATGTAACTAAATTTCTTTGCAAAAGTTAGTCTATAGTGGTTAATATGCTGAAGGCCTGTGTGCTAGGCAGGTACTTTTTTTTTTTTTCCCCCTCTGTGTAGCCTTAGCTGTCCTGGTCATCCTGTAGATTAGGCTAGCCTTAAACTCAGATTGACCTGCTTCTGCCTCTGCCTCTGCCTCTGCCTCTGCCTCTGCCTCTGCCTCTGCCTCTGCCTCTGCCTCTGCCTCTGCCTCTGCCTCCCAGTGTTAGTTTTAAAGGTCTTGTCATCACCTAGGCAGGTACTTATAACTGAAAATTACAAAGTTCTCCTTTTAAAAAAACCAAAAAGTCTCTCTGGGCCTCCATTTTTTTTGGGGGGGGGGAAGACATGGGTTCACTGTGTAGCCCTAGCTGTCCCGGAACTCACTGTGTAGACCAGGCTGACCTAGAACTCAGAGATCTGCTTACCTCTGCCTAATTAGAACTAGTTCCAGGACAGCCTGGGCTACACAAAGAAACCTTGTCTCAAACAAACAACCCCCCCCCTCCCAAAAAAAAAATTTGCACAGAGTGCATGAATATTTATTTTACATTTTATTTTTTTCTGTCAGTGCTGATCAAAAAACAAAACAAAAAACCCAACCACAACAATAGCTAGGGTCTGTCATTCCCTGGGTTAAGTGTTTTACCACTAAGCTTTATCCTAGGCCTGAATATTTTGTTTCAATGAAATAGGGTCTTACTCTGTAGAAAAGACTTACCTCAACTCACTAATTAGATCAGGGTGCCTCAAACTAGTGGCAAGCTTTCTATCCTACCCTTTTAAATTGAAGGAATTATGGATGTGAGCCTGGCTGAATATTTGTTTTAAATTATAGTTTTAGGCTAGGGATGCAGCTCAGTGGTAGACTACTCACCCACCATGGGCCAGGCCCTGGGTTTGATCTCTTGCACATAAAAAAAAATAACAATTGCAGTCATGTTATAGTTGATGTTCTAACATTTCACGATGTGTAAAATTTGCTATTTTAAGGAATGATGAGCTGGGCAGTAGTGTAGCACGCCTTTAATCCCAGCACTTGGGAGGCAGAGGCAGTGGTGGGTTTCTGAGTTTGAGGCCAGCTTGGTCTACAGAGTGAGTTCCAGGACAGCCAGGGCTTCACAGAGAAACCCTGTCTCGAAAAACCAAAAAAAAAAAAAAAAGGAAGTCACTGTTTTTGCCTCTCTCCATACTTGCGTGTGATTGTGATAGTCACTACCCTTGGAATGGAGATCATCATTTTATAGTGGGTCTTACCCTTCCCTATGCTACGGCCAGAAAGAAAGTGTGCCTTACTCAGTAGAAGTAGAATGCAGTGGTTTAGGATGACCCTTTTTTGAGACAGGGTTTCTCTGTAATAGCCTTGGCTGTCCTGGAACTCGATATGTAGACTAGTCTGGCCTTGAACTTGTCTTGATCTTCTAGCTTCTGTCTCCTAAATTCTGGGATTACAAGCATGCAATCTGTGTAGCATGTTTCTCTGTGTAGCTCTGGCAGTCCTGGAACTCAGAGATCTGCTGTCTCTGCCTCCAGAGTGCTGGAATTAAAGACCTTCAACAATACCCTGGCTCATTTGCAATCTTATTCTGATTAGTATATGAGAGTGTGGCCTGTAAAATGTTTTAACAGTGCTTGTCAAACTGTTTAGGTAATGTTAGTGGCTGAAGATAGAAAGGTGACGCTGGAGCTCACATTTCATGGGGGTACTGCATAGATAAATGGGGAGTGGAAGTTAAAGTGCTTAATTGGGGGGGGATTTATTTTATTTTTATGGCAGAAGTGGGATATATGGGCTTAATAGAGTGGCAGTAAGTTTCGGTTGGGTTGTGCCTGGGAAGTGCTGCATTGCAAGAAAGTTCTAGAGTTCAACAGGCTCAGCTCACTCATAGGTATTCCTTCATTTGTCCACTGACCTAAGAGTGCAAACTTGCAGACCAAGATCCTCGAGCAAGGTAAGTGTGGCATTCGTAAAGTGGCAAAAGGTTTATACATTAGTGACCCTCAAAAGGAGCCTATGTTAGGTAATACAGATATCTTTACAGTAGGCAGGTCCTGTGCACTCATTACTATAAATAGCTGTAAGAATTGTTCTCTTAAGGAACTTCTCCTTATGTGGCACATAGCTATTAGGATGATAAAGAGAAATGAACAGCTAAGTGCCTTCTGTTTGCTTCTCTTGCTCCACTCCTGTTTCTCATCCTATCCTCTGGCTGACTTAGTTACTTGAACTGTATCTGTGGACTTCTTTCCCCTCTGAAATGATCAAATTATTTCCCTGCTCCTTTTTATTTGGATTGCTCCTAGCTGACTGGGTTATCCTAAACTACTCCTGTCTTCCTACATCTCTAGTGCTAAGATTAAGAGCATGAGCCACCATGCCTGTACAGGATTGCTATAAATTACCTTAGAGATAAACTGGGGAAAAGGCAATGTTGGTTTAATAGCACACACCTGTAACCTAGCATTTGGCAGGCTGAGTCAGGAGACTTATTACAAGTTCCAAGACAGCCTGGGCAGTATCAAAAAAACAAAAAAGGTGAGTATTAAATAGTAACTCTTGCCGGGCGGTGGTGGCGCACGCCTTTAATCCCAGCACTTGGGAGGCAGAGGCAGGCGGATTTCTGAGTTCGAGGCCAGCCTGGTCTACAGAGTGAGTTCCAGGACAGCCAGGGCTACACAGAGAAACCCTGTCTGAAAAATGAAAAAATAAGATTTGACTCTTGCTGGGCATTGTGGTAACATGCCTGTAATCTTACTTTTTGGGAGGCTAAGGTTGGTGATTATGAAGCTGACTGGGCTGAAGTGAGACTTTCTTTTTTTTTGTTTTTTTGTTTTTTTGTTTTTCGAGACAGGGTTTCTCTGTGTAGCCCTGGCTGTCCTGGAACTCACTTTGTAGACCAGGCTAGCCTCGAACTCAGAAATCCGCCTGCCTCTGCCTCCCGAGTGCTGGGATTAAAGGCGTGCGCCACCACGCCGGCTGAGACTTTCTTAAGATGGGAGAAAGCAAGCAAACAAAAGGACTTTAAGTCTCCCTTCTGTTTTGCATTGTTATAATCAAATGCAGAAATCAAAGAAGATTCGGAGTGACCAATGTAAAATTCTGAATTTATAGCTCTGGAGTTGGCAGACTTTTAAATTAAATTAGTTGATGGCAACAAATATGTAATCTAACCTCTCCAGCAGCTCAAATGAAATGTTACTATCTTGCATCACACACATTCCTTGATACACACAAAACTTTGACCTTTTCTCTTTTACAAATGTTTGCCTCATTCCTTTGTTAATTTTGATCATCATGTAGAGGTTCTGCCTGCTTTTAATTTTTCAAAACCACATGAGAGCAAATATTCACATAACACAGATTTATTCATTTAGGTCTCATATCCTTAGAGTAACAATAAACACACCCTCATTTTCCTGGAATTCACAACACTCCTGACCACTGTCACCCCCTATCCCATAAAAGCCCCTGCTATTTTTTTTCTTTTTCTTTTTCTTTTTTTTTTTTTTTTTGGTTTTTTGAGACAGGGTTTCTCTGTGTAGCCCTGTCCACCTGCCTCTGCCTCCCCAGTGCTGGGATTAAAGGCGTGGGCCACCACCAAACCGGGCTTCTTTTTCTTTTTTTTTTAAAAAGATTTATTTATGTTGTGTCTAGGAATACATTGTTGCTATCTTCAAACACACCAGAAGGGGGCATCAGATCCCATTAAAGATGGTTGTGAGTCTCCATGTGGTTGCTGGGAATTGAACTCAGGACCTCTGGAAGACCAGCCAGTGCTTTTAACCACTGAGCCATCTCTCCAGCCCCCGTGCTATTTCTCTCTCTCTCTCTTTCTTTCTTTCTTTCTTTCTTTCTTTCTTTCTTTCTTTCTTTCTTTCTTTCTTTCTGGATTTATTTATTATTATATCTAAGTACACTGTAGCTGACCTTAGACACACCAGAAGAGGCATCAGATCTCATTATGAATGGTTGTGAACCACCATGTGGTTGCTGGGATTTGAACTCAGGACCTTTGGAGCAGCAGTCAGTTCTCATAACCCCTGAGCCATCTCGCCTGCCCCTAGTGCTATTTTTCTATACTATAAAAACGTGACAAGGATTTTGTTTTGTTTTGTTTTTATTTTTTTGAGACAGGGTTTCTCTGTGTAGCCCTGGCTGTCCTGGAACTCTCTCTGTAGACCAGGCTGGCCTTGAACTCAGAAATCTGCCTGTCTCTGCCTCCTAAGTGCTGGGATTAAAGGCTTGTGCCACCACTGCCCTGCTTACTGAGCTGCATCTTGTGTCCCTCTTTATTTTTTACTGTTTTAAAAAGGTTTGATGAGGGGCTGGACATCTTAGTAGTTGTTTCTCTTGCAGAGGACCTAGGTTTGGTTCCCAGCAGCCAACTTGGCAGTTAACTTCAGGGAGTCTTGTCCATCCTTTTCTAGCTTTGGTAGACACCGCACATGTGATGCACAAATATACATGGCAAACAGAATACCCATATATGTAATTAAGCGCCCCCTCCAGGTACTATTGGGGCCCTAGGGAGATGATTCGGGGGGTAGAGTGCTCGCTGCTCAAGCTTGAGGACATGACTGGGTTTGGATGAATCCAGTGCTCATGTAAACAGTAAAAAGCCAGGCATGGTGGTAAATACCTGTTACACCAGCACAAGCGGGTGAGACAGGCAGATTTTGGGGTCTTGCTCATCAGTTTGGCCAAAACTTAAGCTGGTTCAGTAGAGAGACCCTGTCTCAAAAAATGAGGTGATTGGAAGAAGAAACCAAGCACTGACCTGGTTTTCTCACATTCATGTACAGGTAGTTGAGCACATACACCATACACACATGCACACAAAGATACTTTGGAAAGAGAAAAGAAGATGGGGATGTTACTTGACAGATACTTAAAGAATTTTTTTAATCACGTGACAGTTAAGTAAAAATCTGAAGGAGTTAGCTAAGCTGGCTATGTGCACATCTTGGAGATGAGCAGTATAACCAAGAAAATATCAGATATCAGGGCCATGAGGTGGGAACATGCCTTGTAGTTTCACAGAGAAGGCATACAGTTAGTTTGGCTGAAGTACAGGTTAGTGGTAGAACTGGGGCATTGAATATGGTCCTAATAATAAAGGGTGTTAGCAAGAATATTAGCTTTTCTGAAGGAGATAGGAAGCCATTGCAGGCAGGGATCTTGAGGAGCAACATCTTTCTGTCAGTGCTTAACTTACCAAGCTCTAACCTTAGCTATACATATAAATAAACACACACATATTTACTCATTGTGGTGCTAGGGGCCAAACTTAGGGCTTTAGAGCCAGATCTTCACTTTCTTTCCTTTTTTTTTTTTTTTAAAGATTTATTTAAATCTTTTATTTAATGTATATTTATTTAATGTATATGAGTACACTGTAGCTGTACAGATGGTTCAGATGGTTGTGAGCCATCATATGGTTGCTGGGAATTGAACTCAGGACCTCTGCTCACTCTGACCCAAAGATTTATTTGTTATATATGTAAGTAAACTGCAGCTGTCTTCAGACACACCAGAAGAAGGCGTCAGATCTCATCATAGATGGTTGTGAGCCACCATGTGGCCACTGGGACCCGAACTTAGGACCCTGGGAAGAACAGTCAGTGCTCCTAATCACTGAGCCATCTCTCCAGCCCCACATTATTCACGTTCTTATTTTAGGTGATTGGTTGGTTAGAGCCAGAGTTTTACTCTGGAGTATACCATCTGACATAGCAGCTTGTCTCCTTTAGTCTTTCAAGTGCTGCTATAGGAGACAGCAACTGGGCCCTGCTTATCTTAGTTTTTTTGTTTTTTTTTTTTTATTTGTTTTATGTGTACGGTGTGTTTAGTCTGTGTGTATGTCTACCTGTGGGGGGGGGGGGCCCAGAAGCTGGTATCTGAGCTTTTAGGACTGGAATTACAGATAGTTGAGTTGTGAACCACCAGTTGGGTGCTGGAAACCAACCTAGGTCTTCTGAGAGAACAGCCAGTACTCTTGATAGCTGAGCTATCTCTCCACCATTTGTTCTTGTTTCTTTCTACAGTGCTGGGAGGTCTTAGTTTGTTAGGTAGTATTCTATGACTGAACTATAACCCCAGAACCATCTTTTTTTGAGACAGGACCTTCCTATGTATCCCAGGCTAGCTTGGAACAGGCTGTGTCGTCTAGGCTGGCTTCTAAGTGCAATGAGCTTCCCACTTCTGTCTCCTAGGTATTAGGGTTACAACTGTGTACCACCGTCTCAGGCTTTATTTTCATTTTTGAGACAAATTCTCACTCTGATCTGAGCTGGTCTCCTGTTTGTATACTCAAACAGTTATTCTCAGATTCCCAAATACTGGTATTGTGGGTATACACTAATGTGCATAGCTTCTGATTGTATTTGTATTACTGTTTGTATTTATTTATGAGTTTTTTCCCCCCAAGATAGGGTTTTTCCATGTAGCTCTGGCTGTCCTAGAACTTGCTTTGTAAAAAACAGGCTGGCTTCAAATTCATGGAGATCTGACTGTTTCTGCCTCCTGAGTGCTGGGATTAAATGTGTGTACCACTGTGCCCAGATTTTTTTTTTTTTTTGGTTTTTCAAGACAGAGTTTCTCTGTATAGCCCTGGCTGTCCTGGAACTCACTTTGTAGACTAGGCTGGCCTGGAACTCAGAAATCCGCCTGCCTCTGCCTCCCGAGTGCTGGGTGCCACCACACCCAGCTTTTTTTTTTTTTTTTTTTTTTTAAAGATCTATTCATTTAGTGTATATGAGTACACTGTAGCTGTACCAGATGGTTGTGAGCCATCATGTGGTTGCTGGGAATTGACCTCAGAACCTCTGCTTGCTCCAGCCCCCGTTGGCTCCAGCCCAAAGATTTATTATATATAAATACATTGTAGCTGTCTTTCAGACATACCAGAAGAGGGCATCATATTTCATTATGATGCTTGTGATACACCATGTGGTTGCTGGGATTTGAACTCAAGACCTTTGTTTGGAAGAGCAGTCAATGCTCTTAACCACTGTGCCATCTCTCCAGCCCCATGCCCAGCTATTTTTATTGGTTTTGAATTATGTGTAGGTATATGTGTGCATTTATATGGATATGTACATGTGAGTATAGGTGCCTTAAGAATCCAGATGTGTTGGGGTTCCTGGAGCTGAGAATTACAGACAATAGTGAGGTGCTTGGGTGCTGGGAGTTGAACTAGAGTCCTTTAGAAGAGCACCAAGTACTTAGAACTACTGGACCATCTCTCCAGCATACCCAGGTTGTCTTTTTTTTTTTTTTTTTAATTAATTAGAAAAACTGTAAAAAATGTACGTACTATTTGGGTGACATGTTTTGATATGGTTTACACTGAAAGAGATCATTTTACTTCTGAAGCAAATATTTTGTTAATCGAAGGTGGAACCTGAGATACAAAATAAGAAGTTGCTGATTTAGTTAGAGAAGGTTTCTGGTTTGGACCATGTCTTTATTAGGGTTTCCATTGCTGTAAAGAGACATGACCAAGGCATCTCTTATGAAGGACATTTAATTGGGGCTAGCTTACTGGTTCTGAGGTTCAGTTCTTTATCATCATTTCCTGAAAAATGGCAGCATCCTGGCAGGCATGGCATTGGAGGAGCTGAGAGTTCTACATCTTGTTCTGACAATTAGGAGAAGACTTTTTTTCCAGGCAGTTAGGAGGAGGGTCTCAAAGCCCATGCCCATAGTGGCACATTTACTCCAGCAGGGCCACTCCCTAGGCCAAGCATATTCAAACCACCACAGACCAGAATATTTATTAACAGTGGATGTAGAAATAGTTGCATTCACATCTATCTATCTTTTTTTGGGGGGGTTGACTCGGAATATTTTGAAGGTAGAGTTAGTAGGTGTCATGCTTCCCTCTCCCCATCTGATTGCTGTGTATATTATGATGTAAAGGCTCCTGAGACACAGTGTGCTTATGGAGGACCGAGAATGATGGGGACAGTGGTTTCTGTCCAAAGACAGCAGCACCCTACAATAAACTGCTGAGTGTGCCTTTTGGGACCTGCCCTCCAATTTGATTTTGAAGTTTTGGGTGTTGCACATTCAGAAATCTACAATGCCACCTCACATTCAGTTTTGTGACTTTATATGGGTTTGTGACAGTTGAATTAATACACTGGTGACTGTGGCATAAAACCATCTGTCATCTCATGCGCTTTTAATTTGCACAAGAAAAAAGTCACTGGCTGGGTATGGTGGGGCATAGATTTAATCTCAGAACTCTAATCCCAGAATTGCAGCACTTGGCAGGCAGAGGCAGGTGGATTTCTTTGAATTTAAGGTCAGCCCAGTCTTCATGATGACATCACAGGAAGCAAAGGCTGCATGGCGAGGCTCTGTCTCAAAAATAAATAAATAAAAATCACTGATTTAATTTTAGTGGTAATGTACATAATTAAAAAAAAAAAAAGATGTGTTTTTTTCTTTAGGTATGTGTGTGAGTCTCTTGGTATGTGCATGTGAGTGACCTGTCTGACATGGGTCCTGGGAACCAAACTTGTCCTCTGGAAGAGCAGTGGTTCAGTAGTTGAGCCATCTCTCCAGCCTCTAAATTTGCCAGTATTGATGAATCTTTTAAATCTTTTTTAAGTGAGTGTGTATGCCACGTGTTGAGGTTAGAGAACAACTCTGTGAGTTCTCTCCTACCATGTGAGTCCAGGGGATTGAATCTAGGTTATCAGGCTTGATGACAAGCATCTCTACTTGCTGAGTCATCTTGCTGGTTCTATGCCTGTCCTTTATTTTGTGCTTTTGAGACCGCGTTTCTCTGTGGAGCCATGGCTGTCTTGGAACTCACTCTTTAGACCAGGCTGGCCTTGAACTCATCTGCTTTCTGAGACCTGAGATTAAAGGTGTTCACCACCATTACCCAGCCTATGTCTCACTTTTCCTTCCTTCCTTCCTTCCTTCCTTCCTTCCTTCCTTCCTTCCTTCCTCCCTCCCTCCCTCCCTCCCTCCCTCTCTCTCTCTCATATTCATATTTACTTATTTATTTATTTGGTTTTTTTCAAGGCAGGGTTTCTCTGTTTAGTTCTGGAACTTGCACTCAAAGATCTTCTTGTCTCTGCCTCCAAGAGTGCTGAGACTAAACATGTGCACCATCACCATCAATGTCTGGATTCATTCATTCATTCTTTCTTTCTTTTTTTTTTTTTTTTTTTTTTAATTATTTCATCTATATGACTACACTGTAGCTGTCTTCAGACACACCAGAAGAGGGCATCGGAATCCATTACAGATGGTGTGAGCCACCATGTGGTTGCTGGGAATTGAACTCAGGATCTCTGGAAGAGCAGTTAGTGTGCTCTTAACCACTGAACCACCTCTTCAGCCCTCATTTATTTAATTTTAAGCAACAAGGTCTGGCCACTACCATCTGGCTTGCTTTACTTATTTATTTAATTATGTAATCAATTATTTATTTATTTAAAACAATGTCTGTCTGTATTGCCCTGACTAGCTCTGATGGCTGCTATGTAGACCAGGTTGACCATCCAAAGTTAATATAGGTAAATAAATAAAACTCAGGGATCTGTGTTCCGTTCCTAGCATCTCCCCCCCTTGGATATTTTTAATTATTGCACTTTGAGATTATAGTATTTGTATTTGAGAGGTACAAAGCTTTATTTTAGTGATGATTTTGGTGATTTTGTGTAGACAATGAAATGCAAATACTGATTTGGACTTGGTGTCTTCACAGCTAGCACTGTTCTGGCTGCATGGAATGGATGTACTGAACCAGGTGTTGTACTTGAGCTGTGCCATCTGTGGGAGCAGGTGGGCAGGCAGGTCTCTGTCATCAGGAAAGCACAGCTGGGGAGACTTAGAAGAACTAATTGCTTGCTTTCCCAGCTCTTTCTACCTGAATGCAGTTTTACCTCCACAGATGTATTGATTAGGATATGGTTAGCACACTAACAGCAAAAACGAACAGAAGTAAAAAGGTGTATTATGTGTCGAGGCATTGTCTGATGTCTGTCGCCTTGGAACTAGTATTGTCCTGTCTCATTCTCTCAAAATCTTGGATTGCAGAGTTATGTTATCGCACCCTGCTTTTAGTACTTTTAGATTGATTCTGAGAAAGTTAACTTAGGGGTTCATTTATTTATTTGTATTTAACTTTGTATGTGTATATTCATATATGTGCTAATGTCTTTGGAGACCAGAGGCAGAGCTGTTCACTTTGATTTTTGAGAATTCCCTCCCTCATAGACTAGGCTGGCTGATCATCAGATCCCAGGGATCTGCATGTCCCTGTCTTCTGGATGCACACTAGCCTGTTTGTTTGTTTTTTTGTTTTTTGTTTTTTGTTTTGTTTTTTGAGACAGGGTTTCTCTGTATAGCCCTGGGTGTCCTGGCACTCACTTTGTAGACCAGGCTGGCCTCGAACTCAGAAATCTGCCTGCCTTTGCCTCCGGAGAGCTGGGATTAAAGGCATGCGCCACCACGCCCGGCTCACACTAGCCTTTTATGGTGGTGTTAAAGATCAAAATGGTTCTTATTTTTATGTTGCAAATTCTTTATCAACTAAGCCATCTCTTCAGAACCTTATTTATTTTTTTTGGTTTTTCGTTTTTTTTTTTTTTTTTTTTTTTTTTGGTTTTTCGAGACAGGGTTTCTCTGTATAGCTCTGGCTGTCCTGGAACTCACTTTGTAGACCAGGCTGGCCTCGAACTCAGAAATCCGCCTGCCTCTGCCTCCCGAGTGCTGGGATTAAAGGCGTGCGCCACCACGCCCGGCTCCCTTATTTATTTTTTTAAAAAGGGGGGTGTTGTGGAGGTGTGCTTCTGTGTTTGAGGGTTCAGAAGATGGAGAATATCAGATATCTTGCTTGTATCATGTTCTTTTTCTTAGTCCCTTGAGACATGGTCTCTCACTAAATCAGAGTGAAGCTGGTGACTAGCAGGCCTCAGTGGTCCTTCTGTCTTTGTCCTCAACAGCATGGCCACACCCTGTTTTGTTTTGATTTAGGGTCTAACTATGTAGTCCTGACAGTCCTAGAACTTGATATGCAGACTAAGCTGGCTTCCATCTTGAAGAGATCCACCTGCTTCTGCCTCATAGAAGCTAGGATTAAAGGCAGGTGTTGCTGGCACATATATGTCTTTATTCCCAGCAGTCAGGTCAGCCTGGTCTACAGAGGGAGTTCCAGGAGTACATAGAGAAACCCTGTCTCAGAAAACAAAACAAACAAACAAACAAACAAAAAACTCTAGGATGAAAGGCGTGTAACATCATGCCCTGCTTTTTCTCATTTTTATGCCCTCTGAATCTTATGTTACACTGCCATGGGCACCAGGGGACTACATCTTTCAGTTGTTTGTATTCTAACAGTAACCTAGCAAATATCCCATATGAGTCTTGGTTGTATCATTAACTTGGTCTTGCTCAGTAAAATTTTGGGGTATTTCTTTTTTTCAGTTCTGGGGATCAAATCTAGGGCTTTGTCATTATTCTCCCTTGGTTTGTTGGGATTAGATCTGGTCTCACTGTGTACCTCTAGCCAGCCTGGTATTAGCCATGCCGCTTAGGCTGCCTTTTTTTTTTTTTTTTTTCAATTTAATTTATATAATTTATGTGCATGGATGTTTTGGTTGTATGTCACCATGTGCTTGCCTGGTGTCCCTAGAGTTCAGAAGAGGGTTTCAGATCCCTTGAACTGGGGTTACAGATAGTTGTGAACCAATATGTCGGTGCTATGAAGGGAACCTGGGCCCTCTACTATGCTTTAACTGCTGAGACTAGATACATAGTGTTTCATTATTTGGTGACTGGAGGCCCAGAGCTGCTGGGACCAAGTAGTCTTTGTTTGAGACAGGGTTTCTCTGTGTAGCCCTGGTTGGCCTGGAACTCAGAAATCTGCCTGTCTCTGCCTCCCAAGTGGCTGGGATTGGAGGCATGCGCCACCACTGCCTGGCCCAAATAGTCTTTTCTGTTTCATGCTCTTAGATCTGAGCCACCATGCCTTTTGTCTTTTTTTGGGGGGTGGGGGTGTAAAGATTTCTTTCTCTCTTTCTTTTTTTTTTTTTTGGTTTTTCGAGACAGGGTTTCTCTGTGTAGCCCTGGCTGTCCTGGCACTCACTTTGTAGACCAGGCTGGCCTCGAACTCAGAAATCCGCCTGCCTCTGCCTCCCGAGTGCTGGGATTAAAGGTGTGCGCCACCATAACCGGCAGGTTTATGTATTATCATACATAAGTACACTGTAGCTGTCTTCATACGAGCTAAGAAGAGGGCATCAGATCTCATTACAGATGGTTGTGAGCTACCATGTGGTTGCTGGGATTTGAATTCAGGACCTCTGGAAGAGCAGTCAGTGCTCTTACCTGCTGAGCCATCTCGCCAGTCCCTGCTTTTTGCCTTCTAAAAAGTGTTTGTTTACTCATTTATTTGTTTATTATTACGGGTGTGGGTGTTTTGCTTTGCATGTGTGTGTCTGTGCACCACATGAGTGCAATGCCCATTGGGGACAGAAGAGGGCATTGGATCCTCTGAAACTGGAGATGCAGCAGGTGTGGGTCCTAGGAAGTGTCCCTAACTGCTGAAATGCTTTCCAGCTTCTGGAGTCTCTTGTTGGTTTTAGGGAGGATCTTGAATTCCCTGTCCTCTTTGCTGAGTCTCCTGTGTGCTGGGATGACAGGTGTGCAATAGGATATCTGGCTTTATTATTCATTATATTTCCCTCCTCTCTGTCAATACTTTTCATTCTTGCCTCAAAGTTATGGCCATCATTCTGTCTCAGTTTTCCAAGTATTGGGATTACAGAGGTGTAATCCACACCTGACTTAATGCCGGTTTTTCCCCATTGGAAATGGGCTCACAGAATTGTAGTAGTAAATGAATAGTCAAGGACAAGGTAAAGGACAAACAGAATCACTTTGCTTATCATGCCACTTGTTTGTTTGCCTGTTTATTTATTGGTCTTTCCAGACAGGACTTCTATGTGTAGCCCTGCCTGTCTTGAAACTCACTCTAGACCAGGCTGGGTTTGAACTCACAGAGATCCACCTGCCTCTGTCTCCCTAGCTCTGGGATTAGAGTCATGCATGCACCACCAATTTGAAGTTTATCATGCCCGGCTGACCCAGTTGTTAGGAACATTATGCCGGGCAGTGGTGGTGCACACCTTTAATCCCAGCACTTGGGAGGCAGAGGCAGGCGGATTTCTGAGTTCGAGGCCAGCCTGGTCTACAGAGTGAGTTCCAGGACAGCTAAGGCTACACAGAGACACCCTGTCTTGAAAAGCAAACAAACAAACAAACAAACAAATTAAAAAAAAGAAAGAAAGAAACACCATAAAAATTGCTATGGGCCTTCCAGGAAAGTAAGGAATTTTGTTTTGTTTTGTTTGACAGGGATTCTCTGTATAGTCCTAGAATTCAGACCTGCCTGCCTCTCCCAAGTACTAAAAGCATGAGGCACCATGTCTGCTTGAAAGTTGTTGTTGTTGTGTGCTTGGCTTGGCTTGGTTTGGTTTTTCACATTTAATAAGAACAAAAGGTTTGCGATATAGCTCAGTCATTGAACACTTGATTATCTCGGGTGCTGACACCTTGGTTCAGTCCTTAGAACTGCTTCAAAAAAGATAAATCAAGAACAGAGGTTTAGGGCTGGTGAGATGGCTCAGTGGGTAAGAGCACCCGACTGCTCTTCCAAAGGTCCAGAGTTCAAATCCCAGCAACCACATGGTGGCTCACAACCATCCTTAATGAGATCTGGTGCCCTCTTCTGGAGTGTCTGAAGACAGCTACAGTGTACTTACATATAATCAATAAATAAATCTTTAAAAAAAAAAAAAAAAAAAAGAACAGAGGTTTAAGGACTGATAGGGTGCAATGTTTTATGAACACTTGTTTGGAAGGAAGGGTATGATTTAGCAGTCAAAGATAAGGGATGATGGAAAATGTGTGCAGGCTGATTGGGACCACAGTTGCAGGTTATAGGTAAGCGTTTTTCAAACAATGGCAAGTGTTGTCATTTAAACCAGAATATATCTGAGACTATTAACAGTACATCTTTTTCACTTTGTATTTGAGGATTTTGAAAAGATTTTTATTTTTATTTTTTATTTTTGGACTATTGCTTCATTATATAAATATCCTCTTGCAGATCTACATTTGAAACTGCTTCAATATTCCTTCTGGGCCTTCCTAAATAATGTCTGGAGTTACATTGGACTTGGTGTGTTCCTGTGGGGAACAAAAGCACATGATCACTGAAGCCTGTAGCATAAATGAGAGGCTTGTGCGGGTGGTGTGAAAGGCGCTCTCCCAGCCTCACATGCCTGGGTGGGCAAGCTAAACTAATAGCTCCCAGCAGTTCTGAATCAGACATTGTGGAGCCAAGAGTCTAGCATTTGGAATTCCACTGCCTGTGCTAAGGGCCTGTCTTTTATCCTCCAAACCACCATTTGTTAAATGGCACTGGACCTGTTGACAAGAGGGGGGAGACTGGCAAAGATCAAGTTAAAAGGGAAAAAAAGTTCAAAGGTAAGAAAATAAGAAGGGTTAGTTATGTCTTCACCTCCCCTTCCCCCACCCCATCTCTGTCTCTGTCTGTCTCTCTATCTCTCTTTGTAGCTGTAGCCCTGGCTGGCCTGGAACTCGGTGATGTTCAGCTTGCCTCCCGGGGTTCAATGGTGTGAGTTACCACACCATGTTTTTCCTCCTCTTCACTTACTTACTTATTTGTTTAATTTTAGTAATTTGTTACAAAGAAACTTCATATCTGAAAGCTGGGTTTGATTGTGCACTCTTTAATCCCAGCACTTGGGAGGCAGAGGCAGGTAGATCTCTGTGAGTTCTAGGTTGGTTTGGTCTACATAGCGAGTTCCAGAACTCTAGAGCTGTGTAGCGAGACCCTGTCTTCCTTCCTTCCTTCCTTCCTTCCTTCCTCTTCTCTTATTTCTGTCTCTTTCTTTTTTTTCCTTTTTCTTTTTTGTGGGAGGTGGAGGTGGGGGAGAGCTGTGAATCAAATCTATGAGCATGCTATGGAAAATTTTGAACACAAAAAAATAGAACAATGTACTGAATGCCCATGAACCTATCCGATAGCTGCAGTGAGTGGCAATTCATGAAGAGAAACCCGAACTTTCAGCCTTGGGTTTGGTCTCCATGTTGGGTCATGTTAAATTTGTCATCAGAGCACCATGTTTAGGCTTTGTAATAAGTGATATGTTACTTAAACTTTCCTTTGGCCAGGGGTGGGAAGTGGGCCTGAGAGAGGGTATCTCTGTGTACCCTTGGCTACCAAAAAACAAAAACAAACCCCAATAAAAAACATCATTTCAAAGCATGTTTGAACCAATTTTGATTTTCAGTGAGAGGCTTCATGAGGCTGTGTCTGCATCATATGTTTTAGGTGAAATGATCCAGAGTAGCCTTCTTCACATTAGCTTCTATAACAGCTGGCAGGAGGTGGAGAGGGTGGGTGGGCACTGTGAGTAGTGTAGTGTACATTGATGAGATAGTGACTGAGCTAGCTGTTACTGCCCTGTCTTGTGCTGTCCCTTTTCAAGGAGCAGTTGCTTTCGGTTTTCAGACCCACTGTTTTCACTGTCTACAGATGATGTCCATTTGGCTTGATTCCCTGTCTTTTCAGATCCAGCTGTTTCAAATTACATGGAATCCTCAGGGATGGACACTCTTCCTTAGCAAGCAGTGCTTCTTATTGGTGTTATCTTCTGAAGCCTTTTTTCCTTTGCATACACTTTTGTTTTTTTTTTTTTTTTTTTTGGTTTTTCGAGACAGGGTTTCTCTTTATAGCTCTGGCTGTCCTGGAGCTCACTTTGTAGACCAGGCTGGCCTCGAACTCAGAAATCCGCCTGCCTCTGCCTCCCGAGTGCTGGGATTAAAGGCGTGCGCCACCACTGCCCGGCTTTTTTTTTTTGGTTAGAAATCTTGATTCCTTATCAGGTGGTCCTCCTATTAGAGATGCTTGGATGTTTTTATGACTTGGTGGTTAGCATCCTCCAGAGTAGGTAATTTGGGATTACTCCTTGCTTCCTTCTTTCCTCCTTTCTTCCTTCTCTCTCTCCTGAATTGTTTTGCTAGGATCAGTAAATATTTGTGGGCATCACTGTGTTGCCCAGTCTGAGTTTGAACTCCTAGGTTAACAAAGTGTTCCTGCTACAGTCTCCCAAGTAGCTGGGAATAAAGGTGTGTGCCCCTGTGTCACCCTTGACAAGTGTCTTGATTACTTTTCTTACCTCATAACATTGTATAGGTACCACAAACTGACTCTGGGTATGAGTACAGACATGATGCTGTCACTAGTCACATGTTATATTTTTGTTTCTTTCCTTAGTTGTAACACTGAGATAATAATGTCTACCAATAGGCTGTCTTATAGACGGTTTGTGACGAATAAGGAAATAAAAGTAGTCCTTGATACTCAGTACTTGCAATAAAAATTACTACTACATCAATTAATGTTGCTGCTCGTTGCCTCTGGGGGATCTTCTGTTTTTGTAAAACATTGCCAGTCAGAAAATACCATGTTTATACGTTTTATCTATCTAAAGTACAGTAGAAGCTAAAGGAAGGCATATTTGTTTGATTATGTATGTGGAGATCCTCATTTTAAAAAATATTTATTTATTTAATATATATGAATATACTGTCGCTGTCTTCAGACACACCAGAAGAGGGCATCAGATCTCATTACAGATGGCTATGAGCCATCATGTGGTTGCTGGGAATTGAACTCAGGACCTCTGGAAGAGCAGTCAGTGCTCTTAACCACTGAGCCATCTCTGCAGCCTGAGGTCTTCATTTTTAATGTTTGTTCATGTAAATGTTAATATAAGCTATGTGTTCGTGTAGTATGACCTGGGAAGAAGGCAAGCCCCTCCTTCATTTTATATTTTTATTCTGAAATTTTCACAGGAAATTGAAAGAGTGTATAGAGAAGCTCAAGGCCCTTCACCCAGTTTACTCCACAGTAAAATCTTTATTGGGTTTTTTTGTTTGTTTGTTTGTTTTGTTTTTTTGGTTTTTCGAGACAGGGTTTCTCTGTGTAGTCCTGGCTGTCCTGGAACTCACTCTGTAGACCAGGCTGGCCTCGAACTCAGAAATCCACCTGCCTCTGCCTCCCAAGTGCTGCTGGGATTAAAGACATGTGCCACCACGCCCGGTGAGATCTTGATAATAACTGGTATAGTTCCAGCTTTCAGACAACTGTTTTCATGCCCCAGAAATTGATTAAACATTATCTGTATAAGCTGTTGGGAAGTGTCAAGGATTAAACCTTGATGTTGTGTAGTTCTGTCATTTCTCTGGATTCTCAAAATAATTATCTCAAATTTTACTCTGTTCTTCATTGTTGAAACTTAGACTAACAGTTCTGAATTTAATCATGGGAACCTTACATTCATATTTGCTTGATTTTAAAGCAATTTTTGCAATGTCTTCTTATCTTTGATTTACAGCCGCACCAGAACCGTTGTTGCCTGCATTGTCTTAATTTAATCGTGGGCCGGTTTAGTAGAGCACCAAGTCTGGATCTGGAGGCAGCTTGTGTGAATCATTTACATATATTTCTGCTTATGTTCCCAAAACTAATTTGCAGCTTTTTATTTTTGATCCAATTATACATTCAGAATATGTTTATAATTTATTTTATGAAGGCTTTTGTCTCATATAGGATTTAAAACTAGCCAAAAGAGCAGAAGTTATTAAACAATAGCAGAAACTACACAGTATGTAGGGCTTTAAATGGTGATTGTTAAACGTTTGAATGTCCCTCAAAATGTGAGTCTGTGTGTACATTTATTCCACTAGTGATTTGAATAGATGGGTTTTACACAATATTTTTGCTGTTATTGTCAGCCATAAACAAATTACATGTATTTAACAAGTTAATGTCAGATTGGCCAGGATCCACTTAGGAGGTGTGTACTTAGTGACATCAGCTGGCAAAGCGCCCTGGTAACCGGGAGTGTGGAAGGGTAGTGGAGAGAGAGGAAGCAGGAGAGAGGGAGGGAGGGAGGGAGGGAAGGAGAGAGAGAGACTGCCTGTATCTGGGGATTCTGGCAAGGTGAAGAGCTGGTCTGTTTGGCAGGACCTTCCCATCTGGGATCCATCTGTGTTTCCCTGGAATGGGACAGGCAGCTCTAGTCAGTGAGAAATCGCAGATGTGAGAGAGCTGACACATGTCCAGCTAATGAAAGGAGGAGGAAGGCTGTCTGCGATTGGGCTTTGAAGATTAGGGGGAGAAAAGAGGCTTTTTAATATCTATTTCAAGTAGATTTGGTATTTTACCAGTCTGGATTTTATAATTTGGACATTCAGGGTAAGTGTACATTTTAATATAGTTTTGGGGATAATAAAGTGTACAATTCTGCCTTTCCAAAGCTTTCTGCTTTTCTCAAATTATGTTTATTGATATTTTATCAGAGTTTAGTCTTGGTTTCATTTTGGTGATTCATTTGATTTTCTGTCTATTTCATTTTTCACTTGCCACCTTTGTATTTTTTTAATGGAAAGCTTAGTTAAAATCAGATGTAGTTCATGAATTCTATAGTTAGAAAAGTAGTCCCACAATTACTTCTTTAAAACTAGTCCATATTAAATACTTCCTGAATATTCTGAGGGAATTTTTTTCCTTAAGTGTTTATAATACCAGTGTTAAAGAGATGACTGCTGCAGGGCTCATTTTCATTGTTAGATTTTACTTTAAAGTAATCAGATTACAACTAAAAGAGATTGTAGCAAAGCTAGTGTCATCTCAGCATTTTATAGCTTGTTATGTTTTGCTCCTATGCTATTTTCTGTGTCCAAAATAGCATGAAGTCTGACTTGAATTGTGAGTTGGACACATACCTCTACCCCTACCTGGAGTTTTTGTCAGTTTATGGTGCCCATTGGCCAATTCTATAGTGTTTCTTATTTTTGAAAGGCTTCCAAATCAGCCATCTATAGGTAGAACCTGAGCTTAGTGCGTAACTGTATAGACGGTTATTGCCTAGTTCTCTCATCGTGGGAAAATCTGCTGTTCTGAATCTATTTGGTTTGTTTTGCTACCCCTACTCCTGTTTTTCTTACTTTCTCGACTGGTTCTTACTGTGTATCTATGTACACCAGACTGGCCTCCAATTCACAGAGAACCACCCTCCTCTGTCTCCTCCCTAAAGGCATGTGCCACCACAGCCATCTGACTCCTGATTTGTGTTGATATCAGGAAAATTTGTCTAGTACCTTTCCAGCACATAGAAGGCATACTGATCAGTTTCAAAAGGTTTTAGAGATTTATTTTTCTGTTGTGGTAAGTGTCTAAACTCTTTCTCCTTTCCCTTCTACCTTGAGCCAAAAATTATCTGGTCTAACTCACATTTTCAGGATATTATTATTCTTGCTGCACCCACTTTATATATTTATAGTTTATATTTAAATTTTGTTTCATGTATGTGTGTTTTACCAGTATGGCTGTTTGTACTACATGACTGCCTGATGCCTACAGAGGCTAGAAAAGATCTCTTGGAACTGGAGTTACAGATGGTTGTCAGCTGTAATGTGGGTGCTGGGAATTGAACCCAGGCCCTATGGAAGAACAGCCAGTGTTGCTAACTGCTGAGCCAGTTCTCCAGACCTCTGATCCTTTGTATCTATCTATTGTGCTGTATGTCATCTTTGCTAAACCTTTCCATGAATAAAGTTTGGAAAGCATTCTGGAGCCGGGCGTGGTGGCGCACGCCTTTAATTCCAGCACTCAGGAGGCAGAGGCAGGCGGATTTTTGAGTTCGAGGCCAGCCTGGTCTACAGAATGAGTTTCAGGACAGCCAGGGCTATACAGAGAAAACCTGTCTCGAACTCCCCCCCCCAAAAAAAACCAAAAAAACAAAAAAACAAAAAACAAAAAAACAACCTGGAAAGCATTCTGAATATACAGTGAAAATGGATTCCCTCTGACCATACCAGAACAGAGCTTTGAAAAGTCAATTTACAGGAGGGAAGTATTGATTCTATTACTTTTAAGTGCACCAATTATTTAAAAAATGTTTTATGTTTGTTTGTTTATTTCTGTGGTTTTTTTTTTTTTTTTTCTTTCCTCCGAGACAAGGTTTCTCTGTGTAGCCCTGGCTGTCCTGGCACTCACTCTGTAGACCAGGCTGGCCTCGAACTCAGACATCCGCCTGCCTCTGCCTCCCGAGTGCTGTAAAGATTTATTTATTTATTTATTATATGTAAGTACACTGTAGCTGTCTTCAGACACTCCAGAAGAGGGCATCAGATCTCATTACGGATGGTTGCAAGCCACCATGTAGTTGCTGGGATTTGAACTCCAGACCTTCTGAAGAGTAGTTGGGTGCTCTTACCCACTGAGCCATCTCACCAGCTATTTCTGTGGGTTTTTTCCTACTGTGTGGGTTCCAGGATTCAAAGTCAGTCATATTAGGTGTGGCTGCAAGGGCCTTTACTGAGCCATCTCACTGGTCAGTACTGTAAATTGTACCTGACTCCCCAAAGATTCTATGAAATGGCAAATGGGAACTTCAAAAAATATAACTTTAATATCTTTAAGAGTAATTTTTATTATTTTAGGTGTGTGTTTCAGCTGCATGTTTGTGCACTATATGAGAGCCTGGAGTCCATGGTTGTCAAACTGAGGGCATCAGATCCCCCTGGATTGCAATTACGGATGACTGTGTCTCCTTCTGTGGGTTGTTGGGGCCTCTGGGAGAGAGCATCCAGTGCTCTTAACTTCGGAGCCATCCCTCTTGCCCCCAGAAGTTTACACTTTGTAAAGTTCTGTAACCTTATATCACCTAGTGTTGTAAGAAAACAGTGTAATGCATTTCTTGTTTTTTTGTTTGTTTACTAAAGACTGGGTCTTACACACTTAGTATCCCCAGCTGGCTAGAATTTGCTTTGTAAACCTGTCTTGGCCTCTTGCCTCCTGAGTCCTGGGATAGCAGGCATGTACCTGACTGTTCAGATTCTTTCAGTTTTATCTCCCTTTCCATCAGGTTGTGAAACTTTTAAAATGGATCTTTTTAGAAGGTTTTTTTAAAAAATGTTAAACTGACTGAACTTTGTAGAACAGAGTTGGGGACTTTTGATAGGTACAGTGGACAGCACTTAAGGACCTTTCAGATTATTTGAGAGGCTGTAGTGTTATGTTGAACTTACACGGTTGTCTCTCAGTGAGCAGTATTGCTCCCTTAGGAACTCTGTTCCTGGGAATGAGTCGGGAGAAGAGAATGCAATGCTGAAAGTCTAGTGTAGGTTGTACTCCGAGAGAGCTTAAAAGGAGTTTTTATTATTGCTCTATGTCTATTCTAGCAATACTGTTTTTATATTCTAGGGCTTGGGATGGCTTCCAGACCTTGTGGATGCTAAAGGAAAAAAAAAAAAAAAAAAAAAAAAGCATGTGTTCTAGTAGTGGCTAAGTCCCTAGTCTTCAGAAATACTGTGGCCCAGATTTGACATAGAACTAACTCCGTTTATAGCCCAGGCTAGTCTTGAACTAACAGATCTAACAGTAATGGTCCAGTCTTAGCCTCCCAAATGCTGGAATAAGAGGTATATGCTACCACACCTGACTTATGTGATAATTCATTGGCTGTAAATAAAAGTGTTTTAACAGTCTTGGTGAGGTGAGATGAGGCCCTGAGTTCAGTCTTCAGTTGTGGGTGGGGGGACCCAGCTAGGGCCTAGCAGTTAGAAGACAAAACCAGGGGTGAGGAGTGGCACTTACCATTGATCCCAACACTCCAGGAAGCAGGGACAGGAGTTAAGTTCAAGCCCAGCTTGGTGTACATATCAGTTTCAGGACCCTTCAGGACTACAAAAAGAGGCCCTTATTCCAAACAAATACAACAAAAACCCAACAAATATTTTATCACCAAGAAATTTTATTTTTTAAAATGTGTTGTAGTTTATGTATGGGTGTGTATGGGTGTGTGCCAAGTGCGCACATGAACAGGCCCCATGGAGGTATGGGGTTGGGAAGTGAGCTGTCTAATGGGATACAGAGTTCTTTGATAGACCAGTAAGCACTCTTAACGACTAAGCTATCACTTCAACCCAAAACTAGAAAATCTTTTGAGTTAAATAATTCTGAGAGAGCTGGAGACATGGCTCACTGACTGCTCTTCCAGAGGTCCTAAGTTCAATTCCCAGCAACCACATGGTGGCTCACAATATCCTCTTCTGGTCAGTCTGAAGACAACTACAGTGTACTCATATGAATACATAAAATAAATAAATAAATCTTAAAATAAATCCTGAGAAAGTCATAGTACTTTCTGAGGGCTGAGGAAGCCACTCTTGTGGAAGTTGCTGATTTCTCCTACCATGGGTGTTCCAGATACTGAGCTTGGATTGCTAGGCTCTTTACCAGCTGAGTCGTGTTTTTGGGCCCAGGGAACGTTCTTTATATTATTTCATTAATTGCATTATTACATCATAAGTTGAGGTAGTGGATCAGCAGTGGAGCATTGCCCAATCGTGTACTAGTTTCAGTCCCCAGCAAGGTGCTTGTGTGTGAAGTGGGAGAGTCCTCTCTGGCATACAGTTTTAATATCCAGTGGCTTTTCAGAATATTCACCTTACTATGTAATATATGTATGTATATATGTATGTAAATAAATTTTCTGATAGGGTCTTGCTTTGGGTTGGCTGGAATTTACATTGTGTACCCAACACTTAGCTTTTAACAAATTCTTTTGATTGTATGTGTTTATGATCATATCTTGAGGTTCTTTTGTTTAATTGTTTTGTTTGTTTGTTTTTCCTTTTTCCTTTTTTCCCCCCTTTTTGAGACAGAGTTTCTCTGTGTAGCCCTGGCTGTCCTGGAACTCGCTTTGTAGACCAGGCTGGCCTCAAACTCAGAAATCCGCTTGCCTCTGCCTCCCAAGTGCTGGGATTAAAGGAATGCGCCACCACCGCCCGGCTTTTCCTTAATATTTTGTGATAGGGTTTAACTGAGGTGTCCAAGCTGGCCATGATGTCACAGCTCTTGGGATTTCAGATGTGTTCCACACCCAGTATGGAGATTTGGGAGGTACAGGGAAGGTGCTGAGACAGGAGCTCCCTGCCAGTGTGTGAATTCCTGTCCAGGTAGTTGCTGATGACTTTGAACATCTCTCCACTTCCCGAATGCTATGATTGTAGGTGTGAGTCATCATGCCAGCTTAGAATTTATGATATTGTATGTACTTATATAATCGTAAGCCAAGTTTTAATCAGTTGAGCCATCTCTCCAGCCCAGACTTTTTAAAGGGTGGAATATAGAGAAGATAAGTTTTAGAAGTTATTACTAACAGAGAGAACGAGATCTTTTGGAGAGAAGGTAACATTTGATTAGGAAGCCCTGTGTTTTGTTGGGGGTGGGGGCAGGGGACAGATAGAAATGTACTAGTTTCAATCCCCAGCAAGGTGTTTGTACTGCTCCTCCCTGGCTCAGACTGAAGTTCCTTAAGTTAAATTTTGTCAAGTGCATCCTTACACTGAGTTAAGTTCTGCCACAGTTTAGATGGAGATGGGGGTCTCATATGACCTAGACTGGTCTTGAACTCACTATGTAGCTGAGGCTGGTCTTTAACTTCTGATCTTCCTGCCTCTACTTCCAGGTGCTGGGATTCCAAGCATGTGTCTCTATGCTCACTAGTATTAAGGTGCACGTGAGTGCAGGTGCCCAAGGAAGCTAGAGGCTTCGGATCCCCTGCGGCCACTTGGATCTGAGCACAGGTGTTTGCTTATGAGGCATTTACCAGTGTACTTACTTTCATGATTTCTCTTCTTGAACATGTGGGTTATAGTCTAGCAAGTTCCAGTTTAGAAGGTCCTGATATGTGGAGAGTATGTGCATTGATTCCCTCCAACTTCAGATCAATAAATAAAGGATCAGGAGTGGCTTACAGGAAGGAAAAAAAAAAAAAAAAAAAAAAACAACCAACCAACCAAAAAGTTGACTCTACTAAATGGCTTGTTAGTCTGTCTGGCTGTGATAGACTTCCTAGATGGTTAACTTTTTTTTTTTGTTAAAGATTTATTTATTATGTATATGAGGATACTGTAGCTATCTTCAGACACACCAGAAGAGGGCATCATATCATATTACAGATGGTTGTGAGCCACCATGTGGTTGATAGGAGCTGAAATCAGAACCTATGGAAATGCAGCCACTGCTCTTAACTACTGAGCCATTTCTCCAGCCCATAGATGGTTAACTTTTAAAAACTATGTGGTTAGCTAGGCCTGGTAGTGCCTAAAAATAGGCCTATAATACTTCTGACCAATTTTGTGAGGTTTTTTTTTTTTTTTTTTCCTCTCAAAATAAGTAAAAAAGCATCTATGGATACTGTATGGTGAAAATGGTTACATTAGATTCTAGTTTCAAGCCTTAGTGCCACCAAGAAAACAGCAATGTGTTTAGTACCCAGCAACCATAAAGCACACACCCTCAAGTTATGTATTGACAGATTTATGCTGGGAGATTGAAAATGCATACGGGATTACTTTTCTAAGCAATCACTGGTGGAAATCCTGTTATCTTTCCATCTTGAGCAGCTTGTTAAGAGATACCTAGCAGAGTGGGGTACAGTTCTGTGTAGAAAATGGACTCATGCTACCTGCTGTCACATCTCATAGCTGGAATTAAAATGTAAGTGGAATATGTGTTTTGTTTTGTTTTGTTTTTGTTTTGTTCATTGAAAACAGGTTCTTATGTAGCCCAAGCTGGCCTCAAACTCTGTGTAGCTAAGGATGATAACTTTGATCTTCTGAGCCTCTTGCTTCACCTCCCAAGCACTGGGCTTGCCAGCATGTAGCATGGTGCCTAGCTTTAGAATGTGCATTTTAACTTGATTGTATTAAGAAATATGGAAGAAAATGAAAATACTGTGTGTAGGCTTTAACATTAGATTAGGTTGTGTAACTATGAACGTTGATTATCCTCTAAGCTGTAAAATTACAGTAAAAATGAGTTTTAAGCATTAATACTTGCTACATGAATACTTAATAAACGTTATCTTCCTGTGTAATATTTGTTTGCCCTCCCTACATTGATAAGTCACAGTAATGAAAAAGCTAATTACAATACGCATGTTTTTTAATACGTCTCCTTTTAGGCTGATGGAAACAGCTCTGCTTCCTTAACTAATTCTTAGTCACAAGAGAGAGAGTTTCAAGAAGAGAATGTATTAGCCTTAAAAACTCAAACCTGTTGCTGAATGGCAAGCTGTCTAGGGACCTTGCCTTACTTTGCTGGTCTGGCTGTGGGGGATGGGCCACTTTGAGGGTGACAGATGTGTCCTCTGCTCCCAGCACCAGGTGCAGCCATTGTTCTAGCTGGTCTCTTCATCCCTCCTGTCTGTTACTCTGCTCTTTGTGGCCCATTGTTTCTGTAGGAAATTAGCATTAAATCCATCTGAAACCCCCATGTCCCTCAACTGCAGGTGACTGTTCCTGGCCCCAGCTGCCACCCTTGCGCTTGATTACTTCCATATGGGGCTGTGCAAAGAAGTAGTTGTCATTTATTGATTGCCACCACAAGCCCCCACCTCAAACATAATAACCTGAAATCTATTAGGCCTCCAGTAGGCTGTAGCTCAATTGGCATTACACTGTGATGAACGTTTTACAAGCAAAATAATTATGTCTTTTTTCTTCCCCCTTAGCCTCTTTCCTGAATGTCACATGGAGAAAACCCTGAGTTATCATAGCGGAGTAGTAATTTGAATGTCTGGAGCTAGATGCTTCTCAGTAGTGGAGCTCTAAGAATTTGGATGGACTTGTCTGGAAAATTTTAGTCACTATTTTAAATATTTCATACCACACCCATAGTGTTCAAGCAAACCATGGCCTAATAAGTCCTTAGGATAGAGATGGGAAGGGACACAAATTTGCATTACCTGCTTTATTAAATTATTTGGAGTGTTCAGTATGTTGAAAAGGAGCCTAGTTTAAAAGGTTGGTTGAGGAAAGCTATATGCAGAAAGTGCTGGCTAATGCACTCTGCTTGTAGTTTGCCTCAAACCACATAAGATGGTTCAGGGCTTAGACTTCTCTATTGTTAAATGTGTGTATTTCATTTTGGGTGTTGTCATGAATTGATTGTAGTAGTGTGGTGACACATGCCTGAGAACCCAGTTTTTAAAAGGCAAAAAGATCTCAACTTTGAGGCCACCCCCCACAGTAAGCTCAAGTCTAACCTACCAGTCAAAACCTTACCTCAAAACATAAAAAGGTGAATTGGATTTAAAATCCCAAATCCATTTTAAGGACAGTTTGAAGTTGCCTTGGTTTCCTATGGTTATGTTGACTGGTACATTATTTCTTTGTTACTGGTGAAATGAGCCAGTTCAAGACAGATTAGATTATATTAAAGGCAGGTTTATTGGGAAGCTGCTCTCAGTTCACTAGCCCCAAGGACTGAGGCCAGGAAAGTCGCCATGAGGAAGGAGGGATGGGGAGAAAGAGAGAAAGAGAAAGGGTGCTTAGACAGAGAGAGGAGACCAGAATGTCTGGGTTATATAGGGCGGAGCCTCTGGGCTGGAAAGTTCAAGGTTGGGGTGTGACAGGTAGGGACTGAGGGATACTGGGAGAGGCTAGGTGGCTTTGGGATGTAAAATATGAACCTCATCCCTTGTCCCAGGGTCTGAAACCAAACCTTGACTTTGTCAAAGTTAAAACCACACCAGTGAAGAGTATCCTAATCCGGGCGTGGTGGCGAACGCCTTCAATCCCAGCACTCGGGAGGCAGAGGCCAGCCTGGTCTACAGAGTGAGTTCCAGGACAGCCAGGGCTACACAGAGAAACCCTGTCTGGAAAAAGAACAAAAAAAAAAACCAAACCAAACAAACAAAAAAAATCCTAATATATTGTACAGTGCCAAAACCCTGGGAGTCAGCCAATTCGCTGACTTAACTGGTGAGTGTTTAATTTATTTTTTTTAAAGATTTATTTATTTATTATATGTAAGTACACTGTAGCTGTCTTCAGACACTCCAGAAGAGGGCGCCAGATCTTGTTACAGATGGTTGTGAGCCACCATGTGGTTGCTGGGATTTGAACTCTGGACCTTCGGAAGAGCAGTCGGGTGCTCTTACCCACTGAGCCATCTCACCAGCCCGAGTGTTTAATTTTGCAGCTCAGGTTTTTTTTATAAAATCTTTAGTTTATAACATCATAAATCAGATTATTTAATATGTCTAGTATTTAAGGTGACAGTTTTATTACTTCAAAGATAGCATATGGGAATATGGAATATAGGGCCATTTCTGTTGAGAATATATATATCTTTTTACTTTTCTGTTCTATTTTTGAGTTTAATGAAGTTTAGGGTTTGAAAAACACACGATGACCAGAACTTTATCTGACAACTTCCGTGAAGGCAAGCCTCCAGGTAAAGTGGTGAGGTTGCATTTAGGATAGGTTAGTGTTAGTGTTGAATTAGAGTGTTTAGTGAGCTTTGAAATCTGCTTCATCATTTTTCAGTTTTGTTTGTTGTTTTTGAGACAGGATCTTACTGTGTAGCTCTGTCTGTCCCTGTGTGGCCCAAGCTTGCCTTTACTGCACAGATTGTCCTGCCGCTGCCTGGAATGCTGGGATTAAAAGTACAGATGACCATTCACATGCAGGGTCATCGTTTTGAGCAGAAAGATGAGAAGATGGAAAGAGATAATTTTTTTTAGTGTGTGTTGCTGTGAAGAGATACACGACCAAGGCAATTCTTACAAAAGAAAACATTTAATTGGACCTTGCTTACAGTTTCAGGGGGCTTTTCCATTGTCACCATGTTTGGGGGCATGGTGCCAGAACTTTATGATCCAAAGGCAGAGAGATGCTGGGTCTGGCATGGACTTTTGAAACCTCAAAGCCCACCCCCAGTGGCAAACTTCCTCTATCAAGGCCACACCTCCTAATCCTCCTCAAGCAGTGCTACTCCCTGGTGACCAAGCATTCAAATCTATGGCCTGTGGAGGCCATTCTTACTCAAGCCACTGCATCAGGGAAAAAGAAAGTAGGTAGCATTTGGAACTGGTTCTTATGCTCATAGAGTTGGGGGTACATTCATTTGCAGTTTGGAACAAGTTGGAACAGTTGTAAGTTTAGTATTACTGGTGTAGCTAATTTAAAAAAAAAACAAACCTGAAAAACAGTAAGAGGTTTTGTTTTTAAAATCGCATATAAGTGTTTTGCTTGCACTTATGCCTGTGTACCACTTGTGTACCTGGTGCCCTCAGAGACCAGAAGAGGGTGGTAGGTTTCTGGAACTTGAGTGATAGATGGTTGTTAGCTATTATGTGAATGCTGGGATGGAAACCCAGGCCCTCAGGAAGGTCAGCTTGTGCTCTTAGACCTTGAGACATCGCTTCAGCCCCTCACTTTCCTTTTCTCAACTTGTCCGTCTAAAACAACTAAGTGTAATTATTTCAGTGTGTAGTTGTTAAGAGCTACAGACTTTGCTTATACAACCACAGCTATCAAAAGATTGATACTGCACCATTAAACTAAAAGATCTCTCAAGTTTACACAGAGAAAGAAAGCTGGGGATTCTTGTAGGATTGGGACAAAACAATCCTGTTTTGTGTGGCTGGTCACCCTACTAAAAATGGTATACTGCACTTGAGAAGAGATAGGCAGGCAGACAGACAGACAGACAGACAGACAGAGAGCATGAAAGAGTAGTACCAGTAGCTCTCATACTTGGGAAACAAAGGTTGGTCTGCTTTACAATGAGTTTTAAGAATTTTGAGAGCTGGACGGTTGAGATCCTGTCTCCAGAGAAGAGGGGGGAGAAGGGGCTACTTACTGATGAGTAACATACCTGTCAGTCACAAATGCATTATGCTGCTCTTGCAGAGGACCTGGGCTCAAATCCCAGCAACCACATGGTGGCTCACAACTTTTTGTAATTCTTGTTCCAGGGGATCTGGCCTCCATGCATGCCAGATATGGTAGCATAAACCTTTAATCCCAGCAGCACCGGGGAGGCAGTGGTAGGCCAATCTGAGTTTGAGGCCAGTTGTAGGACAGTTATGTAAGAGACCAGTGCCACACCCTCCTACCCCCAATAAGCAATAAATAAATAAATAAATAAATAATTAAACAAATAAGCAAGCATGCATGCAAGAAATACATATGGGGCTAGGGATGTAATATGTTGATAGTGTACACAAAACCCAAGGTTCAGTTTCCTGTCAGTTTACTACAGAGCATGTTTGTAATTTTAGCATTTGGGAAGTAAAGGCGGGAGGAGGATCAAGCTTTCCCTTGGCTTACTGAATAGGAAGTTGGAAACCTGCCTGAAATACAAGGTGCTCTGCCTTTAAAAACCAAAGTAAAGATCAGGAGATGGCCATCAACAATAATAGCAAAACCAGGGTGTGATACTAAGTGGTCAGTTTACAGTTACCTAAAGAAATAGACTATTCTAAATTACATTATAGAAATCTAATAGATATCAGAAGAGAGACTGTTCCAGGGCAGAGTTTAAACAATGGGGAAAAGTTTGGTCTTCTCAAAGAAAAGGAAAAAGCCCAGTATAATTATAACGTTGTGGTGAAGAAATGAGATTGTCCCTGCCACCACCACCTAGCATCTAAATTTTTTACAATTTCATATGCTATGTAATTTGGGGGGAGGGGCACCTGTGCTGTGATTAGCATGTGGAGGTCAGGGAAGAGTCTTCAGAAGTTCTCTTCCACCAGGTAGCTTCTGGAGGGTGAACCCAGATTGTCAGGTGTTGTGGCAAGAACCTTAACCCAGCCTCTCCAGTTCTGGTCAATCGTTTTAAATATATAATTTATTTTTATTTTATGTTCATTTTGATGTTTTGCCTCAGTGTGACTATGTGTGTCAGAACCCCCAAAACTGGTGTTATAGACAGGTGTGAGCTGCCTTATGGGTGTTGGGAATTGAACTTGGATCCCGTGGAAGAGCAGCTGGTACTTTTAATTGCTGATCCACCTTTCCAGCCCTTTATAATTTCTTTTCTTTTCTTTTCTTTTTCTTTTTGGTTTTTTGAGACAAGGTTTCTCTGTGTAGCCCTGGCTGTCCTGGAACTCACTCTGTAGACCAGGCTGGCCTCGAACTCAGAAGTCCTCCTGCCTCTGCCTCCCAAGTGCTAGGATTAAAGGCGTGCGCCACCGTGCTCGGCTATAATTTCTTTTTAAAAGAGTTTCTCTCTAAGGCATCCATGAAGGGTCCTCCATCCTTCCCTCTCAAGTCTGGAAAACAGTATCTGTCTGTCTGTCTGTCTGTCTGTCTATCTATCTAGCATCTATCTATTGAATGTGAGTACACTGTAGCTATCTTCAGACACACCAGAAGAGGGCATCAGATCCCATTACAGATGGTTGTGAGCCACCATGTGGTTGCTGGGAATTGAACTCAGGACTTCTGGAAGAGCAGTCAGTGCTCTTAACCACTGAGCCATCTCTCCAGCCCTATAATGTTTTTAAGATTAATTTATTTATGTGTTTTATGTATGCACACCAGAAAAGGGCATTAGCTCTTGTGGAACTGCATGTGGAGACAGTTGTGAGCCATTACGTGGATGCTGGGAACTGACCTCAGTAACCCCTGGAAGCCAGCCTTTAACCACTGAGCCATCTCTCCAGCCCCCTGATCAATTTTTTAATTTTTATTTTACTTCATTTTTTCCCGGGTCTCACTATATATAGTCTTGGCTGGCCTGGGACTCACAGAGATCTACTGCCTCTGCTTCCTGAGATCTAGGTTAGAGCCACCACTACCCCTTGCCCATGATTTAAAGTGTGGTGGGTAAATCATTTTGAGCTTTCAAAATGAAGTTAGACAAATAAACTTGGATGCTGTACATATTTTATTAGACAATTGGGATGGCAAAAATATTTCTGGCAACCTCATTTTCATTTTTATCTGTAGGACAAAAAAGTAAACTTTTTCTCCCCAGCAGACCATATGGTGTTTGCACAGACTGCTTATGTGACGTAGCTGCATTATTTTTCTTTCAGGATAAAATGCTTTACCTGATGCCAATGTTCTGAAACATTTATTTTCTAGTCATCAGTACGTGCAGCAATTATTCTAGTCATTCTATTTTTTTCTTTGCTTCCCCCACCCTCCTTAGGGTGTCATGTATATTTTAGGCTAGCCTAAAACTTTCTCAAGCTTAGGGCAACCTTGAACTTCTGATCTTCCTCTTCGTACCCTTTGAGCACTAGGATTGTGGTTATGAACCACCACATCTCATAATTTTATGAGTTCCTAAGGGTCTAACCTAGGACTTCATGTATTTTAGGGCTAGCACTCTACCAGATAAGCCATTACCAATGTTCTTAGCTGTTTTTGAGATAGTCTCACTCTATGCCCTTGCATGACTTGGACCTTACTATATATATGTGTGTGTACCAGGCTGGCCTTGAACTCAAGAAGTTCCTTCCTCAAGATGAGACCTCTATCCCCGGTGATCCAGATTTGATCCATACTACTTAAGCTGCTGCTGGGATTTTTTTTTTTTTTTTTTTTTTTTGGAGACAGGGTTTCTCTATATATCCTTGGAAGTGCTGAAGCTTGCTCTGTAGACCAGGCTGGCTTTAGCTTTGAACTCACAGAGATCCACTTGCCTCTGCCTCCTGAGTGTTGGGATTAAAGATGTACCCAGCTACCTAAACTTCTCAAGTGCTGGATTATAAGTGTAGGACACCATGCATATGTGTATGTATTGTATTTAAAGACTACTTTTCAGGACTGAGGAGATAGCTCAGTCAGGTGACAGTTGAGTAAGTACAAGGATGAAGTTTACATCCCCAGCACCAATGTCAGAATTGGTATGGTGGCACATAGCTGTAACACTGCAGTTGGTAACACTGCAGTTGGGCTGTTTTGGGGAGACATTTGGGGAGGTGCATTCCTGGAGCTCATCCAGTCATTCTAGTGAGATTGATGGGCTTCAGGTTCAATAAGAGACCCAAGCTCAAAAGATAGAGGGACTGCTGACAAGATGACCCAGCGGGTAAGAGCGCTGACTGCTCTTCAGAAGGTCCAGAGTTCAAATCCCAGCAACCACATGGTGGCTTAATGAGATCAGACGCCCTCTTCTGGTGCATCTAAGGACAGCTACAGTGTACTTATTTATAGTAAGAAATCTTCTTTAAAAAATAGTGCGCTCTCTCTCTCTCTCTCTCTCTCTCTCTCTCTCTCTCTCTCTCTCTCCCCCTCGCCCCCTTTCTCTTTGTGCCGCCACCTTCCCACCTTCTCTCCCAATAAACCTCTTAACATGTGGAAACAAAAAATAAAATAAAATAAAAATTACTGTAGAGAGCAAATAAGGATGATACTGGATGTCATCTATCTTTTCTCCACACACATCAGTACACATGCTCAACATTGATCGTGTATATACACTTGTATATACACCATAGAAAAAGACATGGACATTTCTCACTTAATGGTGTTTGTTTGCATCATCCTTATAGCAGGTATCAGAAAGAAATAAGTTCTGGTTTCCTGTCTCAGTCTGAATAAATAACACCTGAGTAAATTCAGTTATTAGTCTATTTCCCATGTTACTTGTCATCTGCTGGAGTTATGCCTCAGTAGAAACAGTACCGAAACTTCTATATTATACTTGCTTAGAATTAGGAAAGTGTTTTAGGATTAAAACTGTATATTAATACTAGATACTCCACTAGGGGCTGTAGTTACTAAATTATAAAGCTCAAACAATTCAGAGAAACAGGCAGAGAAAGAAGTAAATTGTGGGAAAATTCAATTCGAGACATTTCATTGGTTCTTAAGATGTGCTGGAAGAGTGTAGGAGTGAATAGATTTAACTGAAGATGGAACTAGAACATGAAAGAGCATAGTAGGCACAACTTTTTTATATGGCAAAGGTTTATTTTGTAATGATTTTTCTTTTTAGATTTTATATGTATGGGTATTTTGCCCACTTCTTATGTCTGTACAATGTGTGAGTTCCTGGTGCCCACAGAGGTCAAAAGAGGGTGTTGGATCCTCTAGGATTGAAATTACAGATAGTTAAGTCACCATGTGGTACTGAGAACTAAACTTGGCTTCTCTGCAAGAGCAGCAAGTATTCCTAATCAATGAGCCATCTCCTGAGCTCCCAGGGATTTCATTACAATGTAATAGTAGGTATTGGTACTTACATGTTTACTCTGATGGCATAGGTGGCTATTTGCTCTGCCAAAGTGCCCATCTACCTTCCATTTATGTTGTTTGGATTCAGTCCCTGCTATATTATAGCCTCACATTTACATTGTGCTTTTAATCTTGAAAAGCTTTTTATCCTCAAAAGCCCCTCGGGGAAGGAAGTAAAGCCAGGTGTCATATTTTTATCAAAGAGAAAAAACTGGGACACCATCGTGGTATCTATCACTTCAACTCTTAAGTAAGGTTGTTTTTCATAGCTTGACTATAGAGAGTGCTTTCCAATAGAAAGAACCTCCTTTGGGTATTTTGTATATCCCTGAATGCTACCTGAGGCTGCCTTACTCAAGTGCCTGGCAAGGCAGGCTCTATGGTTGCTGATCATGGAGCTAACAGCCTGACATCTGTAAGCTGCAGCTGTACCCTTTTGTTCCAGTCTATATTTCTGCCTGCATTTTTTGAAGAATCACAGAATCTGGAAGAATGTAAGTTAACCATTCCAAACCTGGAAGTTTGCTCTGTGTGTGGGAGTATTCTGTACTGAATGCTGATCCTGAAATCCCATACTGTTCTCTCAGTTCATTTATTGCCATCTTCAGTTCATCATCCCCATGCCAGTTTTAGTTTAATGCCAAAATAAGATTGAGTTATCATGATAAGATAAATTGAGTGGGTGCTAAGTGTGTCACTAAAGTGTCTGCCAAAGACAGTTTTCTCTGATTTTGTTCTTCTATTCCTTAGCCTGTTTTGGCAAACATAATAATAACCTGGTTCTATTTCAGGGCATATGAGCAGGGTTGTTTATTGAACTCCTCTCTTCCCCACTTGAGATGGGCTCTCAATAATTAACCCATGCTAGATCCTCGCCTCCTACTCACGTTGACTTTTTTTTTTTGCCACAGTCTCCCAAGTGCCATGATTAAAGGTGTGAACCATTATTTCAGGCTGTGTGGTTTATTTATGCTTAAGGGCTAAGATTGTGCCTGCTGTACCTCTGGTTGCTTGGTAACCACTGTCTATTCACACCCAACTCTAGGCCCCCTCCTGTTTCTTCCCGATTGCTGGGATTACAGGCATGTACCACTGTGCTGGGTTTATGGACCCCTAGATATTGAACCCAAGACATTGTGAATTAAGCAAGTACTCTACCAACTGAGTCATATTCCATGACTCCTATTTAGTTTGTTTGCTTGTTTCTTCTGTGTAGCCTTGGCTGTCCTGGACTTTGAACTGTAGGCCAGCCTGGCGTCAAACTCACAGAGATCAGCCTGCCTCTGCCTCCAGAGTACTGGGGTTAAAGGTGTGTGCTACCACTGCCTGGCAAGTTTGTTACTATACTTTAAAGCACATCTGTTGCTACTTCTTAAGCAAACCCATTAATTTGCTAAAGTGAGAAACTTTTTTCATTATCAGTGAGGGCATAGCTGGGCTTTTTAAAATATAGTTTCTATCTACTTCTAGCTTTCCTTTTCTTTCCTTTTCTTTTCTTTTCTTTTTATTACAGGATCTTTCTTTCTTTCTTTCTTTCTTTCTTTCTTTCTTTCTTTCTTTCTTTCTTTCTTTCTTTCGATTTTTCGAGACAGGGTTTCTCTGTATAGTCCTGGCTGTCCTGGAACTCACTTTGTAGACCAGGCTGGCCTCGAACTCAGAAATCCGCCTGCCTCTACCTCCCGAGTGCTAAGATTAAGGTGTGCGCCACCACGCCCGGCTACAAGATACTTTCTTTTCACAATGGGTCACAATATAAGCGTCTGGCCCCTTTTGCCAGTGTACAAGCTGCACATGCTTGCTCAGCAGCTGAGGGGCACTCCTTAGTATCTTGTCTGAAAAGTGAATAAAAATCCATATAAAACAAACATTCCAAGTTTTCATGGGAACACAGTAAGTGTGAACCCCCATCTCCTAGCCTTCCATACTGCATTGGTGCCAACCCTACTCTTACAAAGACATTCCAAAGTAGCAGTATCTAAGTTAAATGGACCCCCACATGCCTTAACACAAGCCAAACTTGCAGTTAAGCGCTACAAGAATGGCATCTACACATTGATCCTAGCAGAAGCACAGGCTGCAGGGTGACAGTCCATCCCGCTCTCCTGGGCACAAGACATGGGCAGCGTGCCAATCATCCTGCTCCTCCACCTCCGGCAGGAAGCCATGGCTCTGGATCTGCTTCATGAGTTGCCAATGTGGCTGTGAAAACACATAGTAGATGTTTGACCTCTGGAACCCATTGAACGTAGAAGCAGCATGGACCGCATTAGCATTTACTCTCATGTTTGTCACTTTGAGCTGTGATCCATATCTTTTCTCTTAAATTCGTAGTCAGAATGTTCAAACCTCATTGAGTCTTAGAATTGCTCCTTTTTTTGTTTTGTTTTTTGAGACAGGATCTCACTATACTCCTGGCTGTTTTGGAGCTTGCTATGTAGATCAGGTTGGCCTAGTTCTAAGAGAGATCTGCCTTCCTCAGCCTCCCAAATGCATGTTAAAGGCATGTACTTCTCAATTTAGATTTCTTTTGTTAAAATTCTAGACTTAAGTACAACAAAACTATTACATGTGCGTGTGTGTGTGTGTGTGTGTGTCTGTGTGTATCCTGAGTATAATTTAACATCCCTGTGCCTTGGTGTTTGTTTGTTTGTTTTATGAGACAGGGTTTCTCTGTGTAGCCCTGGCTGTCCTGGAACTCACTCTGTAGACCAGGCTGGCCTCCAGCTCACAGAGATCTACCTGCCTTTGCCTCCTCAGTACTGACGTTTAAAGAAAATATATTTTCTAGGACAATTTATGTATGATTGAGTCATCTTTTTTTTTTTTTTTTTTTTTTTTTGGTTTTTCGAGACAGGGTTTCTCTGTGTAGCCCTGGCTGTCCTGGCACTCACTTTGTAGACCAGGCTGGCCTCAAACTCAGAAATCCGCCTGCCTCTGCCTCCCGAGTGCTGGGATTAAAGGCGTGCGCCACCACGCCCGGCTTGAGTCATCTTTTTATTGACTTTTTAAATTTTTCTTCTGGACCTTGAGATAAGCTGTTTCCAGGTATTTATTGAAAGAAACCATTGCCACCAGTGTCAGTTTCTTAGCTTTTGTTGTTTCTTTTTTTTTCTTTTTGGTTTTTCAAGACAGGGTTTCAAGTCCTGGCTGTCCTGGAACTCACTCTGTAGACCAGGCTGGCCTCAAACTCAGAGATCAGCCTGCCTCTGCCTCCCAAGTGCTGAGATTAAAGGCGTGTGCCACCACTGCCTAGCCAGTGGCAGTTTCTTAAAGAACTTGTGTATTCATTGGTATTGTCCCTCACACCCAGCTTGTTTAGTCTTTGTATTGCAAGCTTTTAGAGTTGCTATAGTGTGCAGTGTCCCATAGACTGGTATGACAACTCCCTGCTTGTAATACCTCGAGCTGTCATCCAAAGAGGCCAAACACATGGCACTATAGTGTTTTTCCAGATGTCATTCCCTCTGTTTGGGTGACTTGGAGCTTAAGAAGGGTGTTTGCTCTTGAATAGAAGAAAACTGTTCCTTTGGCATAAGGCCCACCCTGGCAGCATTCTCCATTGGCTCTTGATTAGAAGTGAATGCTAGTCAGTCAGGATGTCTGATTATCAGACCCAGCCTTCAAGATGAAATAGGGTAGGAAAGCTAAAGGGCGACTTAAATATCTCTGAGATCTAAAAGAAGCCCCTGTCACAGCTGCAGTACTGAGCCCGAGAGCTTTAAGTATTAATCAAAAAGTGTCTACGTATAGAAACTGCTCTTAGAAAGGAGGCAGTGGGATGTGTAGTAGAAACCTTTTTTTTTTTAATTTTAAGATTTATTTATTTATTATTATATGTAAGTACACTGTAGCTGTCTTCAGACACTCCAGAAGAGGGAGTCAGATCTCATTACAGATGGTTGTGAGCCACCATGTGGTTGCTGGGATTTTAACTCGGGACCTTCAGAAGAGCAGTCGGGTGCTCTTACCCACTGAGCCATCTCACCAGCCCGAAACCTTTTTTTTTACTGCTTTTTAGAGATACAGCAATAAAATACAGATATCATATATCCAAATGCGGATTACTGGTTCTTTTTTGTTGTTATATTTTATTTATTTATTTATTTATTTATTTATTTATTTATTTATTTTTTGGTTTTTTGAGACAGGGTTTCTCCGTATAGCCCTGGCTGTCCTGGAACTCACTTTGTAGACCAGACTGGCCTCGAACTCAGAAATCCACCTGCCTCTGCCTCCCGAGTGCTGGGATTAAAGGCGTGCGCCACCACGCCCGGCTTTGTTGTTATATTTTAAAGATTTAGTTTATGTGTGTATTTTGCCTGCATGTATGTTACTGCACGAAGTATGTAGTGCCAGTAGATTCTAGAAGAGGGTATTGAATGCCCTGGAACTGCAGTTACAGATATTGTGAGCTGTCATGTGGGTACTGGAACCAAATCCAGGTGAGCCATCCCTCCAGCCACTCTTTTTTTTCCTTCGAGACAGGGTTTCTCTGTGTAGCCTTGACTGGGATTAAAGGCATGTGCTACCACCACCCAGCTAAAGAAGTAAAAACTTTTTGTGGGGATGGGGAAGAGACAGGGTCTTACTACATAGCTCTAGCTGTCCTGAACCAGGCCAGTCTGGAACTCACAACAGAGGCCCACCTGCCTCTCTGCTTCCTGAGTGCTCGGATTAAAGACTGGTTTTCTTTTTTTTTTCTTTTTTTTTTTGGTTTTTCGAGACAGGGTTTCTCTGTGTAGCCTTGGCTGTCCTGGAACTCACTTTGTAGACCAGGCTGGCCTCGAACTCAGAAATCCGCCTGCCTCTGCCTCCCGAGTGCTGGGATTAAAGGCGTGCGCCACCACGCCGGACTAAAGACTGGTTTTCTTGGCTTTCTTTCTTTTGTTTTTTTAAGTTAATGAATTTTTACTTTTAATGTACATTGGTGTTTTGCCTGCATAAATGTCCCTCAGAACAAGAGTTACAGACAGTTACGAGCTGCCATATGGGTGCTGAGAATTGAACCTCAGTCTTTGGAAAGAGCAGCCAGTGCTCTTAACAGCGGAACCATTTCTCCAGCCCCTTCTTTTTTTTTTTTTTTTTTTTTAAAGATTTATTTATTGATTATATGTAAGTACACTGTAGCTATCTTCAGACACTCCAGAAGAGGGAGTCAGATCTCGTTACGGATGGTTGTGAGCCACCATGTGGTTGCTGGGATTTGAACTCTGGACCTTCAGAAGAGCAGTCGGGTGCTCTTACCCACTGAGCCATCTCACCAGCCCTCCAGCCCCTTCTTAATTGTATCTTTTGACAATAGAAAATCACTTTTAGATAGGCTTGGAAACATACTTGTAGCCCAAGTGGAGACCTGAGACCTGAGCTTAGGTCAGTTGTGGTGAGTACAAGCCTGCTGCAATTTGCTTTACACTCAAAGAAAGTAAAGTTTTATTTTCATAGTTTTGTTTATCCACTTAAAATTTTTGGTTGTGGGTTTTAAAATTACTTTTTTTAAGATAGCATTTTCATGTATGAGTTTTTGCCTGCATGTGTGTATATATGTACACAACTATATGCCTGATACCCACAAGGTCAGAAGAAGGTATTTAATTTCCTGGAACTGAACTTACCATTAGTTGTGAGCCACCACGTGGTGTTGGGAATCAAACACCAGTCTCCTATAAGAGCAATAAGTGCTCTAATCTATTGAGCCATCTCTCGAGCCTTTAAAAATCTTAATATTATTATTACTGTGTGGCTTGCATATATGACTGTGGGTACATGTGTGGATGTGAGAGGAAAACTGGGAACTGCACGGTTTCCCTGTTGTGCCATCTAAGTGGTC
Organism: Mus caroli; assembly: GCF_978045245.1. Classification (NCBI taxonomy): domain Eukaryota; kingdom Metazoa; phylum Chordata; class Mammalia; order Rodentia; family Muridae; genus Mus; species Mus caroli. The sequence goes on along the minus strand of NW_028227257.1, from coordinate 25,150,415 downwards.
CTGGTTTGAATGCTATATGACATGAATATTTTGCATATTATGAGTTCATGAAAATAATTTCTTGGGCTTTTTGTGGGGTTGTTGTAGTTGTTTGTTGTTAAAACAAACTCTTATTTTGTAGCCCTAGGCTAGCCTTGAACCTGTCATTTTCCCGCCTTAGCCTCCTTAATACAAGAATTATAGTCATGGACTACCATACCTAGCTTTCTTGCTTTATTTTCAAAAAGCTTTTGTTGTTCTGGATGTTAGCCAGGGATCCATCATGAGTCATTTTGTTTGTATTTATGGAGTGTGTATTCTTCACAGCAATATAAATATCTTGGTCTATATTCACTCCCTCCCTAAAATGTAGAGATGTTTTTGAATTTAAATTTTTTTCTTTTTATAAAACTGTAATTTCGGGGGCTGGTGAGATGGCTCAGTGGGTAAGAGCACCTGACTGCTCTTCCGAAGGTCCGGAGTTCAAATCCCAGCAACCACATGGTGGCTCACAACCATCTGTAACAAGATCTGACTCCCTCATCTGGAGTGTCTGAAGACAGCTACAGTGTACTTACATATAATAAATAAATAAATCTTAAAAAAAAATTAAAAAAGCAAAAACAAAAAACTAATTTCTAGGTCAGTTTAGACAGTCTAGCAGTACCTGGATAAAATAAAATGTTTGGAGGATGTTAGCTTTGTGGTAATGCTTTCTCCACAGGCGGGGGTCGGGGGGAGGTCCTGTATTCAATCTTTAGCATCACAAAATAAATTTAAAATAATTTTTTGCATTGATGTTTTATACTCATGGTTGGTCTTTCAAAACAGATAGATAGATAGATTCTTTATGTTGTTTTGTTTTGCTTTAATCTGAAGGAACCAGAGGTGTTAACCTATGTTTTAAAACTCACATTTGGTAGTGGTATAAACAGCTGTCACACTGCATAATTGTCACATCATTATGAGAGTTGCTGTTGCTCATTAATCTGTAGGTTTGTGTCAGGGAAAAATTAGTTCTTGTAAGACTTTATGTTGGGAGGGCCATCTGCTCATTATTCCCAAATCCAAAAGGAAAAGTTAGCTATAGCATTTGAAAGTCTATTAATTAAGATATGTATAGGCAAATGGGCTTTCCTACAAGTGCTGACTCTGTATGAAGGTACTATGTTGAAGTATAAAATATGTAGACATTCTCTTCATGTAATGGAAAAGAATCTTAGTTTTCAAGGGTAGTCGTAACCTATAACAGTATTGGAATGATAAAATGCCCATCTGTGGTCAGACCTGGGGAATTTGAAGCCAGCCTCAGCTATGGATTAAAACCATGTCATGAGAATAAGAAAGTAAACAGGCCATACATCTGCACTTTGATAGCACTTGGATTCAGTGAGATAAGTCTTCCCTTTTGTTATACCTATACAACTTTAGTATAACTCATGGCATAAAGATTGGAGGTTGGGACAGGATTTCATTGGGTGTCCTAGGCTAGTGTTGAACTCCTGGCAGCTGTTTTGTGTCAGCTTCCTGAGTGTTGGGGCCCAGTTCATCATAAACTCCTTGAGATTGGGATTGTATCTTCGTGTTTATATTCTTAGTACTTAGTACGTTGCTTAGGTCATGCTAGCCTTCCAGTGACCTTTGTATTAGGAGTAACAATGGTACTTTTATTAAAACTTGTCTTATAATTTCTCTATATTCCTTATTCTATCATAGCATATCCTGTATTAAGGAATACTTACCTATCATTTCTATGGAGAAGTATGTCTAGAATGTGCTTTGTTTGTTTGTTTTGGTTTTGGTTTTTCCAGACAGGGTTTCTTTGTATAGCCCTGGCTGTCCTGGAACTCATTCTGTAGACCAGGCTGGCCTCGAACTCAGAAACCCACTGCCTCTGCCTCCCGAGTGCTGGGATTAAAGGCGTGCGCCACCATGCCCAGCTTAGAATGTGCATTTTCATAAACATAATATATTATTTTCATTTAGTTATATGTTACTATCTAGATTCTTTATTCTACAACATAATTAATCTACTAGTCTGAGAACTCTGCTATTTTTAATTTAGTCGTCAGTATGGGGTTGTTTTACCTACATGGTAGTTGGTCATTCTTCAGGACTGTATCCTGTATCCCAATCCATAAGCTTATTTAGCTTTCTTTTTTGTTGTGTGCGTGACTGTTGCCTTAAGCTCAGAGATCTACCAGCCAAAGCTCAAAGATCTACCAGCCTCTGCTTCCTGAGTGCTGAGAGGCCTGAGCCACCACACCTGACCCTTTTCATCTAAGTTTTAATTCTATTTATGGAGACAGAGCTAACTTATCAGCCAGCAATGTAAACACAGTATGTGATGAGATTTTTCTGTCTTTTTTTGCTTTGTTTGAGACAGTTTCTTTGTGTAGACCAGGCTGACCTTGAACTCAGAGATCCACCTGCCTCTGCCTCCTGAGTGCTAGGATTAAAGGTGTGCGCCACCATATCCAGCTAAATTTTTCTCTCTAAGTGAATCATATTTAGTAAATATTTTAAAATAATTTTTCAAAAAAGATAATTACATGTATTTGGGAGTGAAATTATTTGTTGAACTTAAATAACCACAGTTGGAAATTTATGAGATGAATTTCTAAGTCAGTTTAGTTTGTATTTAGGTGGTAGTCTGTTTCTACTAGCAATATTACAACCACTTGTCAGGTTTATTCTTTTGCAATGTATTGTGTTAGATTATACATTCATTCTTAGCACTTTTACTGATCTTTGAAAGAATAACTCTCAAAGTTCTGTAAACCCCCTTCTGCACTCCCTCCTGTATGAATTGCAGTGCTTGCAATTGTGTATCATTTGCTTTATAGTTTTCCATCCTCTTTTCATGCCCTCATTTTTGTTGTTTGGTTTAAGTAACCCTTCTTTCCTTCTGACTTAGGGTTTGATTGCTGTGAAGAGACCATGACCACTGCAACTCTTATAAAGGAAAACATTTATTTGACTGGGGCTGGCTGACAATTCAGAAGCTTCATCTGTTATGGTCATGGTGGAAAATACGGTGGCTTGCAGGAAGACATGGTGCTGGAGAAGGAGCTGAACGTTTTTGATCTCTAGGCATCAGGAGACTGCCACACTAGCCTAGCTTGAACATATGAGTCCTCAAAGCCTTCCTCCATGGTGACACAATTCCTCCAACAAGGAAGTACACTCCCTCTAACAAGGCCATACACGTCTTCATAGTCCTTTTCCCTATGGGCCAAGCTTTTAAACACAAGTTTATGTGGGCCGTTCCTATTCAGATCACCACAACTTTCCTGTTTCTTGTTTTGTTTTGCTTTTTGTTTTGAAATTTGTTAAGAACTCAAGCGTTCACGGTTGGTCTCGAGCTCACTATTTGGCTGAGGATTTCTGAGTCTCGCTCCTGCCTTGCTAGTGTTCACAGGGCCTGCTTTATGCACTTTGACAAGTGAGCTATAGACCTAGCCCTCTTAAGTAACATTTTAAGATTAGAAATTTTTTTTTCTCCTGCCCTATCTGGTAAACTCATGTAGTAGAGGACCAGAAATGGTAACAGCAGTAGGATGGATGCAGTGATGAGAATGATTTACAAAGTGGCTTGCAGTTTAGAACAGTATTGGCTTCACTTTCTGGTAACAAAACAGATTAGATTTAGGGGTGATTTAATTGAGCTCTTTATGGAGGTGAGCTATTGTTTCGTGTGTGCTCGTATTTGTTTTGCATTTGGCCAAAAAATTTACACTCTCCAAATTCAAAATGAGATTTTTAGTAGGTTAAATGTTAAGTTTTAGGCTAAAGTACCCCTTCTGACATGAGCATAGAGTACACATTTTGGCTGCTTAGATGGACCTGTTTTGGTTTGTTAATTAATAATTTTTTTTTTTTTTTTTTTTTTTTTTTTTTTTTTTTGGTTTTTCGAGACAGGGTTTCTCTGCGTAGCCCTGGCTGTCCTAGAACTCACTTTGTAGACCAGGCTGGCCTCGAACTCAGAAATCCACCTGCCTCTGCCTCCCAAGTGCTGGGATTAAAGGCGCGTGCCACTACACCCAGCTAATAATTGTTAACATGGAATAATCTAGACTTATCTGTAAATAGATTCTCAAAGAGAGAGTATCTAAATTAGATTGGCCCGTGGGCATGTCTGTGGGGGGTTGTATCTTGATTACATCGATGTGAGAAGACCCAGTCAAATGTGAGGAGTACCTTTTTTTCCTAGGTTTGGGACTTTATTAAGTAGGGCGGAGAAAGTGAGCTAAGCATTAAGCATGGATGCAGTAATTTCTCTTTGTTCTTGGCGGCTCCATATAGGATCCTGTCCTGGAGTTAGGAGGTCAAGTAAACTCTTTGTCCTTTAAAGTTGCCTTTGTCGGGATGTTTCATCACAGCGACAGTAAAAAGACAAGCTGGTCAAATTTAATCCTTCTATTAAAGAGACTCCAGGTCAAGACTGAGGTCTTATGCTTAGGACTTGAGCCTTGATTTGCCTTCCCTGTTGTATTACTGTTTCAAATATTGTGTCCCAGTGTGTCCTCAATCCTGACTACCTGTTGAAACTTTACATGTGTCCACTTGGGAGTCCTGGTTTAGCCCAAAACAAAATAGAAAGATAGGAAAGTGGAACCAGGAAAGCTAGAAAAATGACTTGGCAGTTAGGAATACTTGTTCTTGAAATGGAGCTGAGTTCAATTTCCAACACACCCCCATGGCAGCTCACACTGTAACTCCAGTTCTAGAGGGATCTGATACCTAGTTTCTGACTTCCCAGTATACCAGGCATAAACATGAAAGAAACACTCATACATGCAAAGTAAATCTAAAAAGAAAAAAAGTTTAATTAAAAGGGATTTAATTAAATTAAATTGGAGGAGGTGAGGGCTGGGGGGTTGGAAGGAGGACATGAGAGTGATCAGAGCATATTATATACACATATGAAATTATTAAAAGACTCAAGGATTTTTGGACTTAAAAATGGAAGTCAATGTAACTAGAGTAATACTAGCCATATATGAAAAAATGCGGGCTGGAGAGATGGCTTAGCAGTTAAGAGCACTGACTGTTCTTCCAGAGGTCCTGAGTTCAATTCCCAGCAACCACATGGTGGCTCACAACCATCTGTAATGGGATCCAATGTCCTCTTCTGTTGTGTCTGAAGACAGAGACAGTGTACTCATATAAATAAATACAATAAATAGATTTAAAAAAAATGCTTGGTAGCGCAGTGGATGTCTAATTGTTGAGAAGGAAATCAAGTTTAATTAAAATGTAAATAAAATCTGTTATAAGCTATGACCCAAACAGATTCAAGGAAGTGAGTGTTCACCTATTGTTTATGCCAGCCATATGATTAGTTCCATTTCCACGATCGTTCTCTTTCTGTGACCACATGTATTTTTATAAGTAATTGTAATTATACTGTACATACAATCTTTTGTAGAGAATGGCCCTCCACCTGGCTCTGTATTGTATGCATTCCCCAATTGCTGATATTTTTTGTAATTATTTTCAGTGTCTTCACAGTTTGCATTGAGATGCTGCCCTACCATTTAATTGACCACTCCTCTGTGGAATAAATTACATTTTCCCTTGAGTTATTTTCTTAAGGACAAATAATTAAGGAGTGAGGTCACACAGTCAAAGAGAATGAATATTTTTCTGGCAAAGAAATATTTTTTAACCCTACTAATTTAATATTGGTACTTTGAAGTATGTTTATTTTTGCTCTTTCTTCTGACTACTAATGGTATCAAATGAGAGTATAGATAATCTGTAAAAAATCTTAGCCAGGCAATGGTGGCGCATGCCTTAATCCCAGTACTTGGGAGGCAGAGTCAGGCAGATCTCTGAGTTGGAGGCCAGCCTGGTCTACAGAGAGTTCCAGGACAGCCAGGGCTTAAAAAAACAAAACAAAGAAATCTTAATAGCCCAAAATGGAAATGGGTGACTATTTTCTTCCAAAAGGCACGGTCCCAGTTTATTGTGTTTTGGCAGAGCTGTGGGGACTGGCAGAGGAAATGTGAGGGGGATTGGTATTAAAGTTTTAGCTAAAATAAATGAAAAGCTTACTTTAGAATAAAAGGTTAACTATAGAAGAAAAGCATAATTATTGTTTATGATATGACTGTTTTATTTTTATTTTTTAAGATTTATTTATTTTATGTATATGAGTACACTGTAGCTGTACAGATGGTTGTGAGCCATCATGTGGTTGCTAGGACCTCTGCTTACTCTGCCCCACTTACTCCAGCCCAAAGATTTATTATCATAAGTACACTGTAGCTGTCTTGACTCACTCATTATGGATGGTTGCGAGCCACTATGTGGTTGCTGGGATTTGAACTCAGGACCTTTGGAAGAGCAGTCAATGTTCTTACCCACACATGGCAGTGGTCATGGCTCTCTGAGTGTCTTCCCTGTTTTGACATTTATAACTGTTAATCCTAACTTGCAGGATTTCCATCCTCAAGCAAATGAGGACTAGATTTCTTGACTGGACCTTTTGTAACAAACATTGTTTCATTCAAATAGTTTAAAATGTTTTGAGCTGGTCATGGAGCAGTGTGTTAAGATGCCACTATGTCTGATACAGGTTTTATCCCGGGGTTGCAAACAGAAAGAACGTGCTCCCATAAATTGCCTGTCCTCTGACCTCCACATGTGTCCTGTGTGTTGAGATATAGGTGTGTATTCTCATATTGGTTTATTGTTAACAATTTCTAGAGACCAGATTGAGCCAAATACATAAAGCTTCATTTAATTTTTTGTTTGGCTGTTTTGACCTGACTTGTTAGAGCTTATAAGCATGTAGGCAGGTCATTGAAGGTTCCATGGTTTATATCACCACCTGTCTTGGCTAGCAATTGCCCAGTTCACTTGTTTTTTAATTGGCAGGATATCTTTACATTAGTGCACCATGCTCTGTGTCAGAAGTTCTTTACTAGACACTGTTGCAGTTAGGGTATTGCCAGGAGCTTCTCATGGCAGTCTTAGTCTTCGGTCTCTCCACTCCTGAACCCCAAGTTCTCTGTTGTTTGTGTGTGTGTGTGCTTTTTCCCACTCTAAACCAGAAACTGTGTATTCTTTTGGGGGCCATAGGAGGATAATTTTTCAAATATTAAGGGATATACAACAAGGTGGAACCCTAGCGGTGGCTGGCAAGCTCTGTCAGAGTTTGACAAATATGTATAAAAAGAAAATATTTGTATAGTATGACCTGGAATGTGGTGATGTGAGGTAAAGCTTTTTCTTAGAGCCAAGGATATAGCTCAGAGTGCCTCACATGCACAAGCTGATTTTAAACCAAATGAAAATAAAAAAGAATCAGATGATCAAATTGACTAGAATTGGGTGGGGGCCAGATATATGTCATAAGCCACATAACTTATTTATGGTGTCTTCCTCCTTCCCTCCCCACTTTTTTGTTCACTCTCTACCACATTTGTACATCCAAGGAGACCAAAAAGAGAGTATTAGATCCCCCTTGAAGCTGGATTTATTGGCAGTTGTGAGCTGCCTAACGTGGATGCTATGAACTGAACTCTATCAGAGTGACAAATGCTCTTAACCACTAAGCCATTCTGCAGCCCACATTTTTTGGAGGGACAAGGTCTCATATAGCCAGACTGGTTTAGAATTAATTATTTTAGTTTGAAATCCTGTATCTCATCAGGCATGGTCTTGCACACCTTTAATCCTAGCACTCTGTGGGGGGTGGGGGGGTGGGGTGGGAGCCAAGCCACTATGCTTATAGTTAACATGATAGATTATTTGAAAGAGAAAGACAGTACTAAGAACATATGCCTTTGTTTATTGGTTGTTTGTTGGTTTTTATTTTTTGCTTTGTTAGGTTTTTTTTGAGACCATGTTCTTCTGTGTAGCCCTGGCTGTCCTGGAATTCACTCTGTAGACCAGACTGCCTTGATTTCACAGAGATCTGCCTCCTGGGTGCTTGGGATTGAAGGCATGTACTACCACAGCCCCAGTACCTGTTTAACTTTTTAAGTCGGGATCTCATAGTATTGCTATGGTTTGCCTGATACAGGCTGACTTTGAACTTAAGAGCTCCACTACAGAGTGCTAGCATTAATTGAAGACAGCCACCACCACTCCTTAACTTATGAGGAGTTAACTTATCTCACTTCATGAGATAAAAAAAAAAAATAAAAACCTGAATGTAATGGCTTTCATCTGTAATCACAGTACTCCTGAGGTTGATACAAGATACTGCTGTGAGATTAAGGTTTAGCCTGAGCTACATAGTGGGTTCCAGGCTAGAATGGGCAGTGGGATGAAACTATTTAAAAGAAAACAAAAAACAAAAAAGCAAAGCTACAAACATGGTCTGGAGAGATGGCTCAGTTGTCATGGAGGACCTGTATTCAACTCTTAACACCTACGTAAAAGCTAGGCTTGAGTCTGTAATCCCATTGTGGAGACCTGAGCTCATTGGCACTCCAGCCTAGCCAAATTGTCCAGCTCCAGATTCAGGGAAGGATTTTGTCACCAAAACTGTGATGAAGAGTGATGGAAGAAAACATCTGATGTGCACCTCTCTGGCCTCCACAAATACACATGTACATCTTCACAGACAAACATGAACATGTATATACACACACTTAACCCTCCTCATACACAAAGAATAGAATTGGGGGGGGGAGGGAGAATGTGTGGTCAGTGAGATGGTTCTGTGGGTACAAGTATTTGTCCCCTTCCCAATCCTGATAGTCTTAATTTGATCCCTCATCCCTACTTGGTGGTAGGAGAGAACTAACCCCCTGCACATTCATGTATATGTGTATGCACACACTAAAATAAATGTTACTTTAATTTTTGTAAGGGTTGGAGAGAGATAGATCAGTAGTTGATAGCACTTGGGTTCAGTTCCCAGCACGTGCTCCACACGGCAGGTTAACACCTTCCCTTAACTCCAGTTTCAGGGAATCCGCTACTCTGTTCTGTTACATACATTCAGGCAAAATGTCTGTCTACATATCTATTTATGAATGATAAAAATCACTTTAAAAAAGTGTAACCAGAAGCATGAAGAGTGCTGACAGATGCTATGAGTTCAAAGCCAAACTGTCTTATGTTACAAGTTCCAGGCGAAAACTGTCTTAGAGAACCTAAGTAAATAATTAAAGAAGGAGTAGAGGATGCAGAATCCCACAGCCAAACATTAGGTAGAGAGAGAGCCAGGGTTGGAGGTGTCTCTCTGGTCCCTACACTCAGAGTTCAGGGAACCTGGTGGATGAGCGGGAGGAGGAACTGTGGGAGCCAGAGGTGTCAGGACACTAAGAGAGCAAGGCTACAGAATTAACAAAGCAGGGCTTGGAGGGGGGTTTGTCACAGAGACAGGACCTGCACTGGTCTGTGCTAGGTCCTGGGCATGTTTTAGGGGGACTCCAGACAGTGGATGTTGGGGGTGTCTTTGACTCTTTTGTCTGCCTTTGGGACTTCTTTCCTCCTACTGGATTGCCTCTGCCAGCCTTGATGTGAGGGGTTGGTGCCTCGTCTTATTGTGTCTTGTGCTGTGTTTGGTTGATGTTGCATGCTTTTTTCTGGGGTAGGGATGGAGCATTGTAGTGCTGATGTGGATCTGGAGGAGTGGGGAGATGGGGAAACTGGGAGGAATGGAGGGAGGGGATGACACTGGTCACAATGTATTGTGTAAGAGAAGATTAAATAAAAAATTTTAAAAAGCTACAGATGGCTTACTGGTTAAGAGCACATACTGCTTTTTCAGAGTCCCCGAATTTGGATCCATCCTCCATATTCTCCCTTCCTCTCTCCCCTGTGGATCAATTCTCAGGTCCTTAAGTATTGCACAAGCATTCTACCACTGAAATAAACCCCTCCCCTCCCCCCAAGACAGGATCTTGCTGTACACTTGCCCCAGCTGGTCTAGAACTCTAGATCTTTCACCACAGCCTTCTGAGTGCTAGATTACAGGGCATGCTCCCTTGCCCAATGTATCTTAAATGATGTACCATTCAGTGCCGTTGAGTTTAGTCATCATCACCATCCATCTTCAGAAACTCTTTTAAATTGAAATTCTATATACATTAAATGGTAACTCCCCCATTTCTTTACCTGTTCCTGGCACCTACCATTCTCTCAGGAAACCTTATGAGTAGATCCACAGCATTTGCCTTTTTGTGTCTGGCTTATTTCACATAGCACACCATTACACTCTTCTCTTCTCTTCTCTTCTCTTCTCTTCTCTTCTCTTCTCTTCTCTTCTCTTCTCTTCTCTTCTCTTCTCTTCTCTTCACAGTTCCATGTGGGAAGTTTATTGTGAGGGAAGAAGGCAAAGGTAGTTACAAAGATGAAGGGGAAGGGAGGGAGATCAGAAGGGTCTGCCTTTTTTTCTTTTCTTTCTCTTTTTTTTTAAAAAATATTTATTTATTTATTTATTTATTTATTTATTTATTTATTTATTATATGTAAGTACACTGTAGCTGTCTTCAGGCACTCCAGAAAGGGGGGGGGGGGAATGCCAGATCTCTGGTTGTGAGCCACCACGTGGTTGTGGGAATTGAACTCAGGACCTTCAGAAGAGCAGTCAATGCTCTTAACCGCTGAGCCATCTCTCCAGCCCCCCATTACACTTTTCTAACATGTCAAAATTTCCTTCAAGGCTGATTATTACTGCATTGTAGGTATAGACTTCATTTTCCCCAGGTATGTGTAGTGTTTGGTTGGTGTTTTTGAGATGGTGCTATGTAGCCCAGGCTGACCTTGAATGTGGTATGTACCCGAGACTGGCTTAGAATGCTTGATTCTCTTACTTCTACCTAGAAAACACTAGGATTACTGTTCTGTACCATTCCTTGTCTCTGCTTCTTTGGTTTAGCTATTGTGAATAATGCTGTTAATGGGAATGACTATAGAAATATAAATATCTTTTCATGAGCTTGCCTTTCAGTTTTCTCTCCTCCCCACTTGCCTATCCTCTTCCACAAAGGGGCTCTAGAATGCTCCAGCAATTCCAGACCAAACTTTAGAAACTGTTTAAAAGACCCTGGAGAGTACTCTAATCCCAGCATTCTGGAGACTGATGGTGGGAGATTGCTACAAGTTCCAGGTCAGCCTGGGCTACATAGTATAAGTTCAAGCCTAGCTTAGGATACATAGAGAAACATCCAGTCTCCAATCAGTAAGCCAAGGCAAAAAGTTTATATTTTGTTGTAAGAACCCGAAGAATTCATTAGAAGAGTTTAAATTCGGGTGGGTAGGAGAGTGGGGGGGGGAGGGTATGGGGGACTTTTGGGATAGCATTGAAAATGTAAATGAAGAAAATACCTAATTAAAATAATAATAATAGTAAAAAGAAGAGTTTAAATTCATTTCTGAGGGGACTCGTTTTAGGGTTTAAATCTACTAGATTGGAAGTATCATGTCTGAAGCAGGGTTAGGGCCTAGTTGTGATTGCCAGGGCTGTGGTGTCACTAGTGGATGAGGGATATGTGATACCTTGTAAAATATTCTGCATTTGGACTGACAGCATTTACTCTGATACTTGTGTCTTCCAGTTGTGTCAGTGGCTGGAGCTAGAGAGACCTGAGTTTCCATCATAGGAGAGCCATTAATTAGTGGTAGGAAAAGTTGACAGTGTTCTGTGTTAGACACATAAACAAATAAGCAAATGAAGTGAGGAGGATTGTATTTGAATACAAAGACTAGAGTTAACTTATTTTCTGACACTCTCAGGCTTTTGGATTCTGACTGTGCTAATAAGTGTTTGGCCAGAACATTAATGCTACATAATGTTAAACAGTTGAGATTAGTAAATTTAGACTGTGGCAAAGGTAGCCTCCCTGAAAAGGTTCAGGGTATTTGTTATTTTTCTTGATGTGAAAAATAATACCTTAGAGGAGATTGGAAACAGATGGTGTGCAGTTGGAGTAGACTCTGTTACTCCAAATAAACATTTGCTGGAACTGGGTTACAGCAATCCATATTTCACTCGTCCATATTTACATTATCAGGTCAGCAGTGTTGCTGCTGCTTTTACTTGCATTCAGGTTATCAACAGACTTTGATGTTGGCAGGCTGATTACAACATATCTTTAAATATTAAAATGATTAACAATGGAAGAAACCCTGTAGTTATCTACCCTCCATACTCAGTGGCGTAATGATTATTAATGCATTCTAACGGGAGAGCTATCTAAGAATAGCTGTGTGTGGATAATCTAACAGCACTTTCTCATCTCTTATTTGATTTTAACTCCTCCTTTCTGGAATGGCTTGTCTCAGGTGCTAGTGTAGCTAACCAGTTAGTATTAGAATCAGGTTCCAGGCACAGATTCAAGATCAGTGTTGTCTTCCACACTTGCTTCCCCAGGAGCCTTGCTTATTGTGGAAGAGTGACTTCAAACCTAGAGTCCTTAGCCCTCCTAGTAGTGTTACAGGTATGCCCCATCATGTCCAGGAAACTCTCCCTCTCATCTTAGCTGCAAACAAACCATTTTACTTACTATTTTGTTTTCTTTTTCGTTTTGTTTTGAGACAGGATTTTTCTGTGTAATAGTCCTGGATGTCCTGGACCTGCTTTGTAGACTAGGCTAGCTTCAAAACTCACAAAGATCTGCCTGTCCCTGTCTCTCTGTATTTCTCTGGCTGTCCTAGAATTCAGGACATTAAGCCCTCCTCCCTCAAGGCAAGGTCTTGCTGTATACTGCGGAGGCTGGCCTTGAGCTCAGAGATCTGCCTGCTTCTTCTGAAACTATACAACCAGTTCCAAGCCTGAGACATACTTTTAAATTGAGGAAGAAATGAAAATTTTATGGGTTTGGTCTTATATAGTCCAGATTATTACTCATACTCATCATAGTTGAGGACTTTGAACTTCTGATTCTCTTGCCTCTTACTTCCAAGTCCTGGGTTAAGGGTTTATGTGAGTACCTTCTTCATGCATGTTAGATGAGGTGTCTACCAACTGAGATATATCTTAAGTCCTAAATGAACTCTTATCTGGCCTAAAAATATTATAGCTATTGTGCTTGTAGGGGAGGATTTGTGTGCAGTCTTTTATGTTCTTAATCTTTGGTGAAAGGGTATATTTATTCTTTCCTTGTTCTTGTGCTTTTTTTTTTCTTTTTTTCTTTTTTTTTTTTTTTTTTTGGTTTTTCGAGACAGGGTTTCTCTGTATAGCCCTGGCTGTCCTGGAACTCACTTTGTAGACCAGGCTGGCCTCGAACTCAGAAATCCACCTGCCTCTGCCTCCCGAGTGCTAGGATTAAAGGCGTGCGCCACCACGCCCGGCTTTTTTTTTCTTTTAAGATTCATTTATTTTGCCCACTCACAAAATTATAGGTATTAGTGTATTGAGAGAGTGTGTCACTTGTGTATTCCTGGCTGGCCTGGTATTCACAGTAACCTGACTGCTTCTAAAATATGATTTTTGTCTGTTTCTGGAGACCGGGTTTCTCTGTACAGCCCTGGCTGTCCTGGAACTCACTCTGTAGACCATGCTGGCCTCGAACTCAGAAATCTGCCTGCTTCTGTCTCTCATGTGCTGGGATTAAAGGGGGACTAAAGGTGTGCACCACCATTGCCCTGACTTTTTTTAAAGAATTTTTGTTGTTGTTGTTGTTTATGAATGTCTTAGGGTTTTACTGCTGTGAACAGACACCATGACCAAGGCAAATCTTATAAAGGACTACATTTAATTGGGGCTGGTTTACAGGTTCAGAGGTTCAGTTCATTATTATCAAGGTGGGAACATGGCAGTGTCCGGGCAGGCATGGTGTCCTCTCAGGAGGAGCTGAGAATTCTTTCTGTATCTTCATCTGAAGGCTGCTAGCAGAATACTGACTTCTAGGCAGCTGGATGAGGGGTCCTAAAGCCCACACCTACAGTGACACACCTATTCTAACAAGGCCACACCTTCAAATAGTGCCCCTATACAAACCCATGGATATGGGTGTTTTATCTGCATGTACATCTACATATCAGAAGAGGGCATTGGACTCATTATGAACACTGTGAGCTATCATGTGAATACACGGAATTGAACTTAGTAACTCTGGAAGAGCAACCAGTGCTCTCGATGGCTGAGCCATCTCTCCAGCTCCCTAAAATGAGAAAATTTAAGAAGGTGTTTTATTTCTGATATGTCTACTTCTTATAATAATGTAAAGAGCTAGTGTCAATTGTAGTGGTGCTTTCCGAAATATGTTATATTTACTTCACATTTGCAGGGCTTGTGGGCCAGCAGATGATAGTGTTTACTTGGTTCCATGTGTGCTCCCACCACCCCATTTCCCTGGCTGCTGTTTTTCATGCACTTCTTTTAGTTTCTTTGTTGTCTTAAATATAGAATTCTGAGCCGGGCGTGGTGGCGCACGCCTTTAATCCCAGCACTCGGGAGGCAGAGGCAGGTGGATTTCTGAGTTCGAGGCCAGCCTGGTCTACAAAGTGAGTGCCAGGACAGCCAGGGCTACACAGAGAAACCCTGTCTCGAAAACCCCACAAAAAAAAAAAAAAAAAAAAAAAAAAAAAGAATTCTGGAATGCAGTACTTAGACCTGTTCTTTATTAACTTTAAGTTGCATGCTCTCAGGCTTTAAAAATTATGTAACCATCAGTTGACATACATTAATCCAAAGCCCACACTTCTATCCCAGGTCAGTCAGGCTACACTACAAGTAGAAATTCATATTTTTAGGTATATTGGAAAACCATCTAAAGGCATGGGGAAACAGAAAGTCCTGGAAGACATCAATACCTGCCTCCACCTGACCTCAAACTTCCAGCCTCCACAGAGTTTAGAGAAAAAGTTTGTGTTGTTGAAAGACATCAGGTTGTAAGCTTTCTTTTCTTCTTTTTGAAACTATGTAGCTCTCCCTACTCTGAAACTTACTGCAGACCACACTGGCTTTGAACTCAGGCTGTCTCTGCCTCCCAAATTCTGCGATTAAAAGGCAAGCACCACCACACCTGGCCTTTTTCCTTTACTAAAAAAATAAAATAAAATTCTTTTTTCTATCTATGTTTTGCCAGCATGTCTATGTGTACATCTTGAATGTGCCTGGGTTGTGAGGAAGATAAAAGAGGGTATGGTATCAAATCCCCTGGAAGGTTATAGAGAATTGTCAGCCACTATGTGGGCCCTGGGAATCAAACTTAGGACCTCTGAAATAACAGCAAGCATTCTTAAAACTGCTGAGCCATCTCCCCAGCTTTCACATTTGTTTTTTTCTTCTTTCCTTGTAAATTCGTTGTCTTAAAGGGGCTTTGGTTTAGATCAGTGCTTTTCAACCTTTCTAATGCTGCGACCCTTTCAGTTTCTCATTTGTGGTGACCCCCAACCATACAATTATTTCATTGCTATTTTATGACTAATTTTGCTACTGTTAAGAATAATAACATAAATATCTGATGTGCAGGGTGTTTGCTAAGCAACCCTCAAAGGGTTGAGAATTGCTGGTTTAGATTGGAGACATGACTGAAGGGTCTTAAAAATGACTTTTCAGAATTAGGTACTGGAAATGGCAGCAAAGAAATATAAAGCCAGACTTTTCATGGGACAGATATGGACAGATTGTAGAATGTACAGAGCGATGAGATCTGGTGTTGGGGTCTGGGAATCACTGATCTCACACAGATCTCAGTCACACAGGGTTTATTGAATGCACACGCCAAGACTGATCAATCAGGGAAGTAGTCCAGGCTCGGGAACTAAACTGCCTGCCACTTTGAGTCAAGATCCTACCAGCTTTTAAGACTGAAACCCAGTTATCACAGTCAGAATGTAAGGAGGAGGCTTCCGTGGGAGCCTGTCCTTGTTGCGCCTTTACCCTGTCTTCACTGCTTGGGACATTCAGCTGTAGCAGGAGACTTGCCTTACCCAACATTGGCGCTTTCACCTGCCAAGCGGAGTGTAATTACTGTGTGCATATCTCTCTCTGCCAGGTAGGATGTCAGTTCCCACGGTGGTCTTAGGAACGTAAAACTTTACTTCACCCCTACTCAAAATGGAAGTTTTAATCTAAATGACTTCTTATATTTAAAAATATATTTTAAAAATTATACTTTTTCTATTCTTTCATAGAGTCAATTTTCTCATTATTATGTTGGTGTCTTCCAGTTTGAAGCTGAAGTATTTTATTTCCAAACTTCTTATTCAGCTACCTACTGGGAACATATATTTGGTTTAGAGGCAATTTAAAAACTTAATGTCCTGCCAGGTGGAGTGACTAATACTTTTAATCCAAGTGTTCAGGAGGATCTCTGTGAGTTCAAGGACAGCCAGGGCTACATAATAAGACCCTGTCTAGAAAAAAACCAACCAACCAACCAATAAACAAACAAACAAACAAACAAAAAAACCCCTCTCATTGTCCCATACTAAATACATAATTCCTTTCTCCAAATTTACTCTTGCTAGTGTTCTTTCCCTTCGTCAGCATTTCCCATCCATCACCTCATCATGACCAGGTACATCTCCAGTGTTCTAATCAGAAGTATCTTTTTAACAGCCCCCCCCCCCAATTTATTCCTATTGTTAATGCTTTCTCCGGCATTGCTGTTCCTTTTTCTTTCTTTTATATTTTTCTTGTCTTTTTGTTTTTGTTTTGTTGTTGTTGTTGTTGAGACAAGGTCTTCCTGTGTATTGTATTGTATTTTATTTATTTATTTATTTATTTTTAAAAATTTTAAAGAGCATTTTGTGTATAGGTGTTTTTGCCTGCATGTATTGATGTGTATGCCTGGTGCCCACAGAGTTCAGAAAATGGTTGTCAGATCACGTGGAAGTGGAAGTGCAGTTTTGGATGGTTGTCAACCATCATGTGGTGCTGGAACCAAACACAGGTCCTCTGCAAAGCAACAAGTGCTGTCCTCTTAACTGCTGAGCCAACTTTCTCATCCCCATTTATCTTACTTGTGTATGCATTTTGTGTCTGTATGTTTATATATCACATTTGTGTCTGATGCTGGTAAAGACCTGAAGCATTGTATCCCCTAGAACTGGAGTTAGACCACCATGTGGGGGCTGAAAATTCAAACTCAGGTCCTCTGGAAGAGCAGCTGTGTTTATTCTCTGATCTCTCTCTCCAGCCCTGTCTCCGATTGTCATAGCTTTCCTTTCAAAAGGTTTTTATTGTCATTCATTGACTTGTGTTGGAAAATAAGATGTAGAAATGTGAAATCCTTAGCTAAACTTTGTGTGGATCATGAGGAGCAGGAGGAGCCAAGTCAGCCTTCCCCTCCTGCAGACCATCATTGCTGTTTACAGTAGGAATAATAAATAATAGTACTGGTGCTGGGTGGTGGATAGTGAAGGACACAAGAAGTAAGTAACACGCGGGACCTGTAAACTGTGTTCTTGAGGCTGGATTTTATCCATTAGCTAAGTTCTCAGGAGATGAAGCATGCAGTTGGAGTTGGGCTGACCCACTGTCGTTATTCTGCCAAGTGCTGAATGTTAAAAACACATCTATCTGACTGCTGAGCCTACTCCAGCCTGTGGCACCCTTGCT
This sequence comes from Mus caroli, assembly GCF_978045245.1. Lineage (NCBI taxonomy): Eukaryota > Metazoa > Chordata > Mammalia > Rodentia > Muridae > Mus > Mus caroli. Next base: position 25,132,957 of record NW_028227257.1, on the reverse strand, counting down.
GTAAAGACAGGTGGTCTGAGAAAGATGCCCTCCAGGTTGATGCACACTGCACATAGCATAACAGTGTGAGACAACTGCCGGTTCCTTCCTCCCATTCCCTCCAGAAGATGGAAGACCTGGAAACACGTCAACTGTTCTCTGAAGGGCATTGAGAAAACACGGGCAGGAAGAAAAGGCCAGCGTAACAGCTCATTAGGCCACTAATCAGATAGGACGACCATCATCACATGAAGAAAGCAACCAGACTAGGGACAGCAAGAGTGGGAAATTTTAGCCTCATGGTTTTCAGAATACTGTAGGTTTTGTTAGGGGGATTGTAACGTAGCGGGTAGGGCTTGGCTTCCTTGATACTTTCTGTGTATCTATCCTGTTCCAAAATTAGCTACTGGAAACTAGAACATAAAACAGTATTTGGAGACATCTTTCCTATCAGAAAATGTGGTAAATATGAATATAAATATGGTAAATATAAACCTTGTGGTTTATATGAACATGCTGGAATATACTATCTTAATGACTGATCCTACAAGAAAACTTTGATTTTACCTTCTCATTTAAACCTTTTCTGTAGTCTTTTGCACTTGAATTAAAGACAACTGCTACTGCAGTATTTAAGTTTAAAAAAATAAGACAAGACAAACCCCAGGAAATTAGTGAAAGGTATATAGTTAACTTTAAAGGTGAGCCTATTAATCAAGTATTAATAGGTTCTCTTGGATGAGAATTAATTAATTAATTAATTAATTATTTAAAAGTCAGGGTTTTGCCTCATTTAACCCAAAGTGTCTTAAAGCTAGAGTCTGGCTTTTAGCTCCTGATCCTTCTGTTTTTACCTCCCCAGTCCTGGGATTACAGGCAGCGTGACAACATTTGAGATTCTGTTTTGGTTTTGGTTTTCATAATTTTGGGGATTTTTCTTACGTGTTTCTGTGTTTTTGCCTCCATATCTGAGAGGCCAGAAGAGGCTGAGAGGTTGCCTGGCACAGGAGTTAGAGATGGTTGTGAGCTAGTAACTGGACCTCTGTCCTCTGTAAGAGCAGCCTAGTGCTTGTAACCTCTGAGCCGGCTCTCTCTCCAGCCCCCATTTAACATTTTTTTCATGTGCCTTGGCATTTTGGTTGCATTTATGTCTGTGAGAGCATCAGATCCCCTGGAACTGAAGTTATTTTATAGACAGTTATGAGGTGCCATGTGGGCACTGAGCATTGAACCCAGACTCTCAGGAAGAGCTGCCAGTGCTCTTAACAGCTGAGTCATCTTTCCAGTTGCGCCCCACCCCCCAACTTAAAAGGTTCTTTCCCAGGTCTGCAAGGTGGCTTAGCTAGTCAGGTGTTTACTGCCAAGCCTGATAGCCTGAACTTGTTATATTGGACCTACATGGTAGAAGAGAACTGGCTCTAGAAAGTTGTCTTCTGATCTCCAAACACATATCACGGTGTCCCCCCCCCCCCCCACACACACACTAAAAAAGTAAAAATGCAATTAGATTTTTAAAAAACAGGTTCTTTCCTATTCCCCAAATAAGGCAGCCCTCACAGAGCTAGATGTTAGGACATGAACCCTCGGAAGCTTCATCTTAACTTCTGAGTCCTTGGGGAAATAGGCTCATTGTCAATTGTCATTGATATTTATTATTATAAAGTAGAGAGCTTTGACCTCCCTTTCTTTTATTCTTTACAGTTGGTTGTGAGAAAAGGGTGCCAGCAATGCCTGGATCTCCTGTGGAAGTGAAGATACAGTCAAGATCCTCACCTCCCATCATGCCACCCCTCCCACCAATAAATCCTGGAGGACCGAGGCCAGTGTCCTTTACTCCTACAGCATGTGAGACCTCTTAATTAAGTTGAATTTATAACTCAAGTCATAATTTAGATCTGAGTGATAGGTTTACATTAAACCTTCAATATATATACCATTCACCATGACTACACATGCACACACTGATACCAATGTGTCAGTGTATACCAATGCATTCCTGTAATCCAGCTCTCAGAGGATCAAGAATTCTAGGGCAGCTGGGCAATGGTGGTACACGCTTTTAATCCTAGCACTTGGGAAGCAGAGGCAGTTGGATTTCTGAGTTCGAGGCCAGCCTGGACTACAGAGTGAGTTCCAGGACAGCCAGGGCTATACAGAGAAACCCTGACTCCAAGAGAAAAGGAAAGAAAGAAAAGAAAGAAAAGAAAAATTCTAGGGCAGCTCCTTGGAATGGCTCATACCTTTATTCTTGGAGTGTGGGAGGCAGAAGAAACAAGTGGCTCGCAGTGAGTTTGAGGCCAGGCTGGTCTGTATAGTGAGTTCCAGGCCAGTTGAGATGCTTAGTAATACCCTATTCTCAAAAAGGAGGTGGGGAGGGGGATGTTTCTGTGTGACCTCCAAAAACATAGATTGACATGACTTTTATTATTTGAGACAGTGTCACTGTGTAGCTGGATATATTGCAATTTGAAAACTATAAAAATGTAGCCAGGGAATGGTGGCACATGCCTTTAATACCAGGATTCAGGAGGCAGAAGTAGGTGGGTGTCTGTGAATTTGTGACCAGCCTGTTCTACAGAGCTAGTTCTAGGACAGCCAAGGCTACACAAAGAAACCTTGTCTCAAAACAACAACAGCCATGAAAATGTGATGATGCAGTTTTATTGAAAAGGTTGTAAAAAGCTCATTGGTACCGTCCTTGTGAGGCTCTTCAGAGAGGGTAGCGCTGATCAGGATGGAGCTTTAAGTAGGAGTAAGGAAATGAAAGATGATTGCAGCTAAGGTTCTATATGGGTGAGGTTAAGTGTGGAGCTCTCCTGTCCAGTAGCTCTAGTTCTCTTTGAATGGAAGAAGAAAGTGGTTCTCCCTTTTTCCCCTCAGCCCATTGGTTTTATATCAATTCAGCACCATTATCCTGAGAACCAACCTACCCTCTGCTAGGGAGTAAACAAAGCAAAAGAATGAAAGAATATGGGGTTGATAGCTCACTAGGTAAAGATGCTTGCTGCCAAGACTGACAACCTGAGCTTGATCCCCAGGACCCATGCTGTAGAAGGATAGAGAGCTCGGAGGACTCCACATTCACTCTGGCATATGCACACACTTGGATGCACCCATACACTAAATACATGTATTGATAGTAGTTTACAAAAACCTACTACTGCATATGTATATGCTAAAGTAATATTTATCAAGCAGTCTCTCCTGATGTGTTGATATATACTTGTAAATAAATGTTCAAGGGAGAAGGGAAGTAGAAGATGGAGATAGAAAGGACTCTAGTTCAAGGCCTGTCTCAGAAAACAAAAACCAAGCAAGAAAAAGACCATTAAGGAAGACTATTAAAGCCTTGCCAGTATACAAAAAGTATATTTGGGGAGGTAAAGTGGTAGTTTTGTATATGCAAATTTCTGGAATTTGCTCTGTAGACCAGGCTGTCCTTGAACTCATAGATATCTATCTGCCTCTGCCTCCGGAGCGCTGGGAATAGATGTATGTGTCACTACACCTGGCTCAAGTTTATTAAATCTCTTAGAATGTACCTTTAAGTAAAGCATCACTATTGAATACCAAAGAAAAGTTCTTACTTCAAGAGACAGCCATGGCATATAAGATAAAGAAGAGTTTGCTGGTTCAGATTTGAATACCGTCCAGGCAGAAGGAACAGAGATGGAGAAGTAACTGTCATTATTATAGGAGAAAGGAAGTATGACTGAGTTCATGCTGGTCTTCATACTTGTAAATGAAGTTTTATTAGCTAATTAAAAGTTAAAGGATTAGCCTTCTAAAACACAGCTGAAGTCTTGAATTATTTTCTGTGCTTTGTTGCTTGCATGCTTGATTTTTGTTTGGTTTTGGTTTGTAGTCTTATGTAGCTCACTGATCTTGAACTCTGTAAAGCCGAGCATGACCTTAAACTCTTAGTGTTTCTGTCTCCAATTTCCAAGTTCTGGTGACATCTTAGGAATGTGCCCCCGGTCCCCGTTTTTGTTTTGTTGTTTTTCTAAGATAGGCCCTTACTCTGTAGCTCAGTTTGTCTTTCAAGTTGGACCCTCATAACTCTGTCTCCTGAGTGCTGTTAAAAAGTCCAACAGCACCTATGGTGTCTGTAGTTAGTTACATATTCGTCCTGTGCATGCCTATGAATTTTCTTTGTTTGTTTTGTTTTTTTGTTTTTGTTTTGCAACAGGGGCTCACTATAGCCAGGTGTCCTTGAACTCAATGTCCTCCTTTACCCAAGTGCTGGGATTACATTAGACATTACTATAGCTGGCTTTTTCCTATTCTTTGTAGTACCTTACAATGATTGTGTGTGGATGTTGTGTCTGCTTGTTTGTTCTATAAATAATGTTTTTATTTGTTCTTTGAGAATTTCCTATAATATATTTTGATTGTATTCAATCCCCTCCCCCCAATTCCTTCAGATCCTCCCCTAACTGTTCTACTTCGTCTTCTCTGTCTGTCTGTCTGTCTGTCTGTCTGTTTTCACCTTTTCCTCTTTTTCCCCTTTCCTCTAGTTGTGTTGCCTGACTACCTCTGGGTATGAGACCTGCCCCAGAGTGAGTTATAACTACACTGAGGAAAAACGGACTTTACTTATCCCAGCAAGAATCAAATGTCAATAGCTACTCATGGAGGAGGGTGGGGCACAGCATGGGATGATACTGGACTGGTTGGGACGGACAGACTTCATGCTCACCTCTCCTGTCCTCTTCTATGCTGAAATTTTATCTGGCTTGAACTTGTACATACATTGACAATCAGTCTCTGTAAGTTAATATGTGCTTCTGACTTATTATAAATGAAAAACACTGTTTCCTTGAAGACAACTACCATCTCTGGACCTTATAGTCTTTCTCATAGATTGCCTACACCATGAAGGTAGGAATGTAACAGAGATATCGTCTTTAGGGCTTAGCATTCTGAAACCTCTTACTCTGTGCATGCTGGCCAGTTGGTGTATTTCTTTCTTTCTTTCTTTCTTTTTTTTTTTTAAAGATGTATTTATTTATTATATGTAAGTACACTGTAGCTGTCTTCAGACTCTCCAGAAGAGGGAGTCAAATCTCCTTACGGATGGTTGTGAGCCACCATGTGGTTGCTGGGATTTGAACTCAGGGCCTTTAGAAGAGTAGTCAGGTGCTCTTACCCGCTGAGCCATCTCACTGGCTCGGATTTCTGTGTTAGTTGCCATCCACTACAAGAAGCTTCTCTGATGAGAGTTGAGCAATGCATTTATTTATGCATCACTTAGAGATTCAAGGTGTCAGCAAATAACATAGTAGGTTTTCCCTTAGTGCTCATGACCTCCTTAGCCAAAGGTGCTTAGCCTTGCTGAAGCAGTATCAGATACAGGTTCTGTCTCGTGGAGCAAGGCCTTACGTCTACAAAAACTAGTTGGTTGCCCTATCACACTGATGCCGGTGAGCAGGCTCTGCCAGCCGGGGCTTTACTCAGAGCTGGGGCCAGGGCTGATGATTTGGTGTCTTCTCTAGCAGCAAACACAGCAAACAGCAACCATCCCTTTAGCATTTTGAACATCAGTCGGTAGAGCTAAGTACAGATGAGAGTTCTCTGTGTCTGTTGACTCCTGTATTGGTATCTCCAGCAGTAGGGTCTTACAGAAAGTTCTGGAGGGTAACAAATAGCGTTGGCAATAGCCTTTAAAGTTTGGGGTTGAGACCCCATTGTCCAACCTCTTAAAAAGAGTTTCTTTGGTAGTGTCAGCTGCATAGTTGGGGTATTGCTTCCCCCATTAAAGAGTATCACAGTTTCAACTCTGTTTTTCTCCTACATGTATATATTTTAGGAGGCTTCTACAATGGTAAGTTTTCTGTCTGACCTTTTCAAAGGGCCTTTAAAGTTAGCTATCCTTCCCATGTTCCTTCCTCTATCCTGCCGTCCCCACCTTATTTTTATTTGTTTGTTTGCTTGTTTGCTTGCTTTTGAAATGTCACTATGTTACTAAGTCTAGCCTTGTATTCCTGGGCATACACATTTTTTTTTCCCTTCTGGCCCTCTGACTGGCCATAACTACAATAGAAGCAAACATATCACAATACTTATGTTTTAACTTTTGTACAATATTCTGTCACCATTTTTTCCTGACAGTTTGTCTTGACACACAGCAAACTCATTGAGGGTGGAAATAAGTTTTTCACACTGAAATGCTTTACAGAATTCACATGAGTGAATGAAAGAGAACGTAAAGGTGAGGAGGTCAGCAAATTCTCTTCAGTTCTGCACTCACTGACTCCTCTCATTCTGGCTTTCTTTTAGTAAGCAATGGCATCAACCATTCCCCTCCTACCCTGAATGGTGCCCCATCGCCACCACAGAGATTCAGCAATGGGCCTGCCTCCTCCACATCGTCAGCATTAACAAATCAACAGCTTCCGGCTACTTGTGGTGCTCGGCAGCTCAGCAAGTTGAAACGCTTCCTCACCACTCTGCAGCAGTTTGGCAATGACATCTCACCTGAGATCGGGGAGAAGGTTCGGACTCTTGTTCTAGCCTTGGTGGTAAGTACAGCTTCACCTCCACCAGCTGCCTAAGAAGTCGTGGCATTTCTGCTTATTCCCAAACCATGTAGATAATGTCTTACAAATTGTGTAAAACTGTTGAATTATAGATTTTGTAGCAGCATTTGTTTGTCAGAAAAATCTTTAATGTGTCTTACTATCCAGGGTGCTGATTTAGTTCCAGGAGGCAGCTTTGGATTTGTCTTAAACAGCGTCCAAGCAGGCCTGCTGAGGTCCAGTCAAGTCAATAGAAAGCTGTTTGTATGGAGCACAGCTAGTTAGCGGGTGCATTATTTGGAAACCAGTTTTAATTTTTAAAACATGATTTGTAAAAGTAGACGTTTCATTAAATAAATAGTATCTAAGTAGTTGTGTTGTTTAGCTCCTTATGCGTAGTTTGTTTAGTTTTCATCCTGTACCGATTTTAGTGAGCCTGCTCATAAAGGATTAACTCTTCTATATTGCCATCAGGGCGAGACTGAATATATCAGTTTATAAGGGAAGTGCTACTAGTTCTCAGGATTTTCAAGTGAAATACTGTAAAGTTCACTTTTGATAAAAGCATGCTATGTTTTTTCATGCACGTTGGCTTCTATTTATGATGAAAGATGAATTATTGTACTAGTTCTTTTGTTGCTTTTGTTTCTTTGTTTGTTTTGAGACAGGGTTTCTCTGTGTAGCCCTGGCTGTCCTGGAACTCACTCTGTAGACCAGGCTGGCCTCGAACTCAGAAATCCGCCTGCCAGGCTGGTGAGATGACTCAGCGGTTAAGAGCACCGTCTGCTCTTCCAAAGGTCCTGAGTTCAAATCCCAGCAACCACATGGTGGCTCACAACCATCCGTAACAAAAATCTGATGCCCTCTTCTGGAGTGTCTGAAGACAGCTACAGTGTACACACATATAATAAACAAACAAACAAACAAACAAACAATTCACTCTTTAAAAAAGAAAAAGAAAAAAAGAAAAGAAATCCGCCTGCCTCTGCCTCCCAAGTGCTGGGACTAAAGGTGTGCACCACCACCGCCCGGCTTGTACTAGTTCTTAAAGTTATATTTCTTCTCAAAATACAATTTAGGTGGAGGCCAGCCTGGTCTACAAAGTGAGTTCTAGGACAGCCAGGACTACACAGAGAAACCCTGTCTCGAAAAACAAAACAAACAAATAAAAAATACAATTTAGGAAAATCCCTGAGGTTCCCCAGTGTACTGGAGGGCAGGAGATGGAACATGGTTGGTGGAGTCCTTATCTCGTAATGGGTACAGTCCCAGTACTCTGGATCTTTAGGCACAAAGATCAGGAGTTTAAGGTCATCCTGAGTTACATAGTTTCATGTCAGTTGAAACAAGGCTGTGTATCAGATCTTATCTCCAACCAAAAACAAAACAGGGTCTCATGTAGGGCAACTTGCCTTGAACCAGATGTAGTCTAGGACCTTGAACTCGTGATTCTACAGACTCTACCTCTTTAGCACAAGAATTTCAGGCATGAGCTGCCATTATTTTATTGTACTGGTTTATAATACCATCATTTATACACTTTGACCTTTGATAAACATTTGAATTGTTTACATTTGGGAATAATTTGTCAGGGGTCTCTAAGGCTGCCCTGTGTTTATAGATTGGTTATCTTCTCTCTATATGACATATAATGGTGCTAGCCAACATTTATTCTAGAGCTAAAATAAAGATAGACAGGAAGATCATAAAGGAGGTCTACATGGGCAGAGCCTGTGCTGGCTTCTTTAAATAAAGTTCTCCTCATTCCATGATTACAGAACATACTCTCCTCTGAGCAAAGAAACTAGATAATATGCTGCTGCTGGGGAAGTCTGGGGGGTGCTCAAGACTTGTACTGTGACTAGGCCTTGTTAACCATCCATCCATTCACCTCAAGCTCCTTGAATGTGGAATCCAGTGTTTTGGCATAATCAGAAACAGTGAGCCACTTCTGTCACTTAGAGAAAGTGTGAGGTTGTGTGTGTATTATTTCCTCTGTTTGTTTATTTAGAAAAAAACCCTACTTATTAGTCAAAATATAAACTAACATTATTGAATTGAGACTAACAACCTTTTTTTTTTCTTTAGTTTGTTCTTCTTGTGTGTCCATGAGTGTTTTGCTTGTATACACGTATGCATATCGTGTGTGAAGTGTCAGAGGAGGCCAGAAGGCATGTATTGGATCCCTGACTGGAATTACAGATCGTTGTAAGCTGTAATGGTACCACATGGTCACCTGAAAGAATGGCCAGTGCTCATAATGTTGAGCCATCTCCCCAAGCAAGATTTATTTATTTTTACAAAGAAAAAAAAAGATTTATTTATTTTTATGTTATATATGGGCATTTCACCTGTGTGTATGTCTGTGCCTCATAAGTGTGTAGTGCCCAAAGAGCCAGAGGAGGGTATTGCAGCCTTAGGATCTCCTTTGTTCATGTTTAGTTGATTTTTCTCATTCCAGAGCTCTTCCAGCTCTCACTGCTCTGGTGCTGTGTCTGTGGAGCTTAGTGGGTATAAGAACCCATTTTATCACTGTTTTTGTACTTTGAAGTTTTAGTCATATACTTTATACACAAATTACAGACTTTTTAGTAAATTGAAACAGTAAGTGAAAAGTAGAAAATACAATGGTGATGCCTTCCCCTTAGTGATGTATCAAAAGCATTATTCATTGCCCCAATTAGTGACAGCGTGAACAGAGTCTATAAACAAGCCAAGGCATTGTAAACTGGTTGTTGATGATGGGCAGGTTATAGTGCTAATCCAGGGCCTAAGTGATCACCACCTAATTTGTTTCTGAGGGAACAAGGCCAGAAATCTCTAATGAACCTGGAAATTTATAGAAACGTAGAATAGGTTATTTTAAACCTGGTTTAGCAGTACTGTAGTGCAGCTTCTCCCAACCCTAGTTAAGTAGCAACAATGCATCTAAAAGCATTAACAATGTATATATTGCACTACGTAAGTGAACATTCTGCTTCCAGATACTTGCATTGCATTTCCAAGCATATAACTCTCAGGCAGAAGCCTGAGTACACAGGCAGGGCAAGCTGCTTGGACTTTGTAACCCAACATGCTCTGAGCTCAGTTCCCTCGAATTGCAGTTACTTGGTTTGTGATTTCAAGTCTTGGTAGCCTTGTGTGTGGCTGCCAGCCATGCTGCCGCCTGCCTCTTGCTGGCGTTTGCATCCTCTCCAGCTATCAGCTTCAGCTATGTTGCAGCCTCTGTCCCTGGCAGTGTGTACTGCAGGGTCATGTCTGTGGCTTGAGTGCTTGCCTGCTCCAGGAGTGAAGCCTTCTGTGAGAATCTGCATAGTATGGACATGCAATCTCAGTCTCACGATGACTGTCTTTATCCAGAATTAAGCATCTCTGGCTTCTCATTCAGAGAAAAGTTACCCAAAAGTAACAAGGACGGTGTAGCTCCACTTAGGAGCACCTTGAGCTGCTTGTTATAAAACTCAGCCATGCAGTGGGACACCAAAGCACACTCAGCACACTGGAGTACTGAGTCATTTAGCACATGTGCTGAAGTGCCACCTTCTGGCTGCAGCACCTGTCACAGAAGCATTTTCCACAGCCGCTGCAGTGATGCTTTCTGGTGATAAAGTCAAACTTGGTGTGACACTGCATACATCTTGGACATTCCTTGTCAAGAACTCAATGCTGTTCCTCCAAGCTGAATGGGCTTTTGAGGGCACAGTGTGCAGTCCACTGGGCCAGTGCACAAACTTGGCATTGCTACTTGCTGCAGCCACAGCTTGAGCCCTTACACTACCACACAGGACAGCCTACTTTATAAGTTTATAGAGCACTACATTCCCACGTGTGCCACTTCTGTCACAACTATCACCAACTGCCATTCATCTTCAGAACTACTTTCATCTACTTGGTTTTTCAAGATTATGTCTCCTGTAGCCCAGGCTAAATTCACTGTGTAGCTAACGATGATTTTTGTCTACTCATGTTTCAGTCTCTACCTCCCCAATGTTAGAATTATAATCATGTGGCACCATGTTCAGCTTCTGTTGTCCTGGGGATCACATTTAGGCCTTCATGGATGCCAGACAAGCCTTGCACTAATAGAGCTGCCTCTCAGCCCCTTCACGGTTCCACAGCGATGTGATGGATGTGCAAGAGCTTTGTAAAGGACAGGGTGTCTTGTGTCATCTGTATGTACAGTGTTTGTTTATCTGTGTGTCCTGTATGAAGAGTGGTAGATCGTTGCTTCTGCCCTGTCAGTTAGGGAAAAGTTTTATATCATTGTAGATGTTTTCCAGTTCACAGTCTCAGATCAACTGACAGTCTGCTTTTCATGCAAGCCTGCATTTTCTTTTTCCTTTTCTTTCTATTTTTATTATATTAATCTTTATTTATTTAGTATATATGTAGGTATGGCTGTGTTATAAGGGTTCTAATGTCCTCTTCTGACTCCCACAGGCACCAAACACTCACATGTTACATGTACATACATGCAGGCAAAACATACACATTAAACAAAAATATAAATTTTTTAAAAAATAAAAATTAGGTTAAAATTTTTTAAATGTTTGCAGAAGTATCACCTTAAGAAGTTAATTTAAAAGTTGGGTCCAGGGGAAATGCATGTCACATGGCTTGGCGGCAGTACTTTCACTCCCTGAGCCATCTCGCTGCCAGCCCAAGACCTTCTGTATACTGGGCCTTGACCAGTATATAAGTAGTGGTATAGATCTATAGGTACTATGTATTAGTGAGTTTCATAAGATGTTAACAGTAGAGGAGATTAGAGAAACAGCTCATTATGTAACCTTTCTAACTTTAAATTTTCCAAGTAAAAATTTATATAAAATGTAATAAAAATAGAAGGGAAAGAAAAGGTAGGCCTGTATGAATTGATTGTGTAAGTACTTTGTCTTGTGTAGGTCTGTGTACCACATGTAGCCTGGGACCCTCAGAGGCCCAAAGGAGTGTATCAGTTTTATAATTTTTCTCAAAAAAATTAAAAGTGTACATAAAGTAAAGATAGCACCTAGTAAGCTGTTCAGGCCAGCCTGTGTTTCAGTATGGGGGCCTATCTCCATCCTTACCTATCCTTATACTTTATCTTCTAAGATAGTCCCTTAAGACTAAATCTTCTAATGTTTACCTTTCAAATTTTCTCTCTCTCAAGCATTTCTTAGCCTTTAAAAAAGATCATTAAAGCCGGGCATGGTAGCACACGCCTTTAATCCCAGCACTTGGGAGGCAGAGGCAGGTGAATTTCTGAGTTTGAGGCCAGCCTGGTCTACAGAGTGAGTTCGAGGACAGTCAGGGCTATACAGAGAAACCCTGTCTCGAAAATCATTGTACACAGGGTCAGATGTAATAGTAGTGCATGACTCTAATCCCTGCATTCTAGCAGACACAGCCATGAAGATCTCTAAAGTTCACGCTAGGTAAAGCTACATAATGAGATGCTGCATTAAAACAAATGTTTAAAAATGTATGCACTTGTGCCATTGTATGTGCATGAAAGTCAGAAGTGGAATTCAGGCTTGGCAGTAATAAGCACCTTTACCCACTTAATCATGTCGCTCACTATTAAAATACAAGAAACTTAGTGGTCTAATTTCCTGCTGGACTGTGCAGTCTTTAGAGAAGGGAAAAAAACAACTAAGCAAAAACTTAACAGTTATATTCTTGGTGATTTAACAGTTGACTGGTCAGTCTGGTTTGACAGCTCATTCTTCTGAGATGCAGTCTGCCCTGTTTTGGCCACATAGGCAGCCTTAAGTCTCTTCCTCTGGCATGAGTCACTTAGTCTCTGCTAGAGATTTTTGTATTATCACTTTGTCTATCCACAGGGAAAGTTCAAGTCATTCCTTTGGCCTTTGCTAATCTTAATCTTCCTAATTTTTTTGCTGTGTTTGCCCAGTTTTGGATGTTGACTATTATTTATCTTTGCAGAACTCAACAGTAACAATTGAAGAATTCCATTGCAAGCTCCAGGAGGCTACAAACTTTCCTCTTCGTCCATTTGTGATTCCATTTCTCAAGGTAATTCTGAGAGGCATTCATTGTAGTTTGTCATCAGCATTTCCTCAAGGTCTGCTGATCCTTGCTGTTTGATCTTAGCAAAGGCAGCTTGTTGGCATTTTTCATCAATTTGTTGTATTTGTAGCTGATAGGTGAACAGTATGTAAATTGGCCTCATTTGAAATGAGAATGATTTCTGTTTTCAGACACTCTAGTTAGCATCCAGGAGCAACTACAGGAAGAAAGAACGAAGAAAGAGGACAGAGTATGCAAGTTTGTGGGCATAGAGGGAATGCCACTACATCATGTAGATGTGGTCTGAAGATGAAGAGTGTGTGTTATCTGAAAGGAGACCCTTTACAAAGACGCAGTGGTTGTGTTTACTCAAACCCCAGATACTACAGTCTATTGATGTCATCTTGAATTCTTTTCCCTGGAACATACTTTTGTGCACATCATTCTAAATTATCACGCCTCCTGTCTTAGGTTGTTATTGCTGTGAAGAGACACCATGGTCACGGCAGCTCTCATAAGGAAATATTTAATTCGGAATGGTTTATAGTTCAAAGATTTAGTCTGTTAAATGTCATGGCCTGCTGGCAGACTCAGTGTTGTAGAAGGAGCTGAGAGTTGTACATCTTGATCCTCAGACAGCAGATGACTATGTCACTTGCATAACTTGAGCATATATGAGACCTCAAAGCCTTCCTCCATAATAACATAATTCCCTCCAGTAAGGCCACACCTAATCCAAGGCCACATCTCCTAATAATGCCACTCTCTATGGGCCAACCATTCAAACACAGGAGTCTCTGGGGGCCATTTCTTATTTCTTCTTTCTTCTTTTCCTTTCCTTTTTCCTTTTCCTTTTCCTTTTCCTTTTCCTTTTCCTTTTCCTTTTCTTTTTCTTTTTCTTTTTCCTTTTCCTTTTCTTTTTCTTTTTCTTTTTCTTCTTTTTCTTTTTCTTTTTCTTTTTCTTTTTCTTTTTTTTTTCTTTTCTCTTCTCTTCTCTTCTCTTCTTTTCTTTTCCTTCCGTTTTTCGAGACAGGGCTTCTCTGTGTAGCCCTGGCTGTCCTGGAACTTACTCTGTAGACCAGGCTGGCCTCAAACTGAGAAATCCACCTGCCTCTGCCTCCCAAGTGCTGGGATTAAAGGCGTGAGCCACCACTGCCAGGCCGGGGGCCATTTCTATTGAAAGTCCCACACTCACTCTCATAAGTGTTTTTATTTTTAAGAACCTTCATGCTCACAGATAAGGTGTAAAATGGTACAATAAGCTTCCTTTATGGCCCCAAACCCAATTTCCCAAAAAGGAGCATTTCACAATCATTTCCTATTTTTCTTCATATATATATATATATATATATTTTTTTTTTTTCCTTTTTTGGTTTTTCGAGACAGGGTTTCTCTGTGTAGCCTTGGCTGTCCTGGAACTCACTTTGTAGACCAGGCTGGCCTTGAACTCAGAAATCCGCCTGCCTCTGCCTCCTGAGTGCTGGGATTAAAGGTATGCGCCACCACGCCCGGCTCAGATATATATATTTTAAAAGTTGTAGATGTGACACACTTAAATTACCAAATGAAAATTTTCATTTTTCATGATAGTAGGGATCTAATCTTGGGCTTCAGGCATGCCAAGCCCGTGCTCTCTCAGGTAGCTGTGTCCAGAGCTCTTAAATCAGGATGTTAGCACTCACTCAACACTTGGTGTAGGATGTACAGACTTTATTTATTTTTTACTAGTGTCCTACTAATGTTCTTTACAGCAAAGTTAAGGTTTTGTATGTCTAATGTGTGTGGTCTAATAAATTGATGGATTCCTCAGTCATACAAAACATGCTAAAGGGAGTTGGGAATGAAAACCTTTCTTTCCATAGTCATTCAAGAACACAGAATGAAGAAAATTCCAAAATCTTCAACCTGTGGCTTTCTAGATAATAGGGCACAAATTCAGTTGGCTGATGGCTAAGAGGGATGGAATAGAGAGAGGAAATGGGTGCTTAAAGGATTTTGAAGAAACTAGCAACTGTGCTTGCCTGTCTGTCTGTGTTTCTCTTTATTTCCCTATTGGCCAGGACTCTGCCACATAGTATCACCTAATTACAGCAGAGGCTAGAAAATCTAGACAGAAAACTAGGGAAAAGGGCTGGTTTACACAGTTTCCACCATAGATGCTTCTTAGGGGAGATTTTTTTCCTCTCAGCTACTGGCCTTTTCTCACACAACTGAGGTATATGGGAAAGCCCACTGTGGAATTACCTTCCTGGTGCATCCCATGGTTTATTCTCTGTGCCCTGTGCTCTTGCTTTTTCTAGTGTGTGTGTGTGTGTGTGTGTATTTCTATTATATTGTCTGGAAAGGGGTTGAGGAACAATGATAAGGAGGGTAAAAAAAAAGAGCATGGCCTTGAGTCATGACATAAAAAGAGGACAAGTACAGGATTCTTGTCTGCCCAGTAAGCCAATTGCTGTTCTTGATGGCCTTGCAACATTAGAGCTTGTGAATGTAGTATTTGGTACCATTAAAGCTTCTGCCATGTCAGGAATGGGAAGAGATGCAATTCTTAAAGATTCTTTGTACTGTGTAGTGCTGATTGGCCAGGAACTCTCTCTGTAGACCAGGCTGGTGTTGAACTTAGAGATGCTCCAGCCTGTACATCTCCAGTGCTGGGATTAAAGGTGTGTGCCACCATGCCTCTGCCTTTCAAATAAAAAAACAAATTTTTTTGTTGAATGTGGGGATCATGGTCTGGGTCTGTATTTACATGACTCCACATTGCATATAGTATTAATCTGGAACAATTTCTCTACTTTTAATGAGTGTTTCATCTTTGTATAATTTTATTTTTCATCATGTCTATGAGTTTTTGTGCTTGTGGAATCCAGAGAAGGGTGTTGAATCCCCTGGAACTGGCTTTACAGCTGCTGGTTTTGAGCCATCTAATGTGAGTGCTGGGTTCTTTTAAGTGTGAGCCAATTTTCCAGCACCAAGAGCATAATAGTTTAGAGGGTACTGATGATTGTAAAGAAGCTTAGCTTGCTTTGTTCAGGAGATTCCTCTTCTTGAAGCTTAAGTTATTTGATACATTTTAGTGAATGATTGCGGATAGGTTAGTATATGGTGTTGCGTGCCTGTAATCTAAGAATCAGAGGCAGTAGAACTGCCCTGGTCTCTGTAGCAAATTCCTGGCTAGCTGATGGCTACATAGCAAGATCATCTAAAAAGCCAAAGACAATGTATATGTATAGATAATTATCACCTTCCCCCCCCAAAAAAAAACCCAGGAATTACAGTAAGTTATATCACCACATACATGCTGTCATAGGACATAGTAATGATTGGTTCCATCATCGATAAGACCTTTTCTTTTTTCTTTCTCTTTTTTTTTGGGGGGGGGGGGCGCAATTTAGTAAAGCTGGTTGCCTGCTATGGTTTTTTCCCTATAAAGTTAATATTTTCTTAGATTAAATGATTATTTTCCCATATAGCTTGTTGGCACTCAACTGCAGTTCTAGTACCTGGGTTGCTGAGGCAAGAGGATCGGCTTCCCAAGTGCTAGAACTACAGGTGTAAGGTATCTTGCCTGGTCGGTTACTAGTTTTTGAACCATTTAGGACTGTGACAGAGCAGGCCAGTCCAATCAGGAAGATATTCTGGCACGAGGTTTATAAGCCTATAGGCTCCTTACAGTGTGAAAACCGTGATGGCTGAAAGCACTGTATGACCTTTGTCAGCTCTGGAGCACCTATGCTGCTTGGACCCTGACTAATTTTTCTTTATGTCTAAATCTATAGACAATTATTCACTGAGAATGTATAATCAAGAAATCATTATTAATCATAAAATCATTAAATTAGTGGCCTTTGATCCCAGAAGAAGCAGGTGGATCTCCAAAGAGTTTTGACGCAGAGAAACCCTGTCTTGAAAAGCCAAAATAGGAAAAAAAAATTATGAAATTTGTGATAATAGAATATAATTAGCAGCAGGGCTTGGTAGCTCACACCTTTAATCCCAGCACTGGGGGAGGCAGAGGCAGGTGGATTTCTGAGTTCGAGGCCAGCCTGGTCTACAGAGTGAGTTCCAGGATAGCCAGAGCTACACAAAGAAACCCTGTCTCAAAAAAAAGAAATGTTTCATATTGTTTAATTCTCTTTTCTTAACTATGTTATTTGGAAAACAGCATGAATGAGGTACGTTGTTTATAGAAGTTTTTTTGGCTACTGTTTCATATTTTGTCAATTTATTTCTGCTTTTAAAAATCCACTAATTATGGTGCCTATTAAATGAACCCTCAGTCAGGGGTGGCTGCCTGCATGTGTTAGCACCTTGTACTTGCTTATTTGCCCCTTGAGGTAAAGATGTTTATTATAGGTTCTCATTCAATTATCTTTAAATTTAGGGGAAAATAAAAAAAAAATTAATGTATATAAAAAGAAATCTGGAAAAGAATTAGAATTCTGAAGTTTAAAAGTGTGGTGGGGAGAGATAGTCTTAATCTACCAAAATTTTTCTTAATATAAGAAGGAAAAGACAACAGAATACAATTTTTCTTTTCCAGATTACGTTATTCCCAGTACTCCTCTTCAAAACCCCATTTCTAAAGTAATCCTGGTTTCTGAGATTCCAAGATTCCTCCAGAGACCCCTAAGAGAGAGCTGAATGCCACTATCAGAGAAGGGCTGTGATTAGAGGAGAGAAACCAGGATTTGTAGTTCTCCTTTTTAGACATTAGTAATTCTCTAACTGGGTAGTCTTCAAGAAAATGTGTAATTTGGATGCTGGAGATACAGTTTGGTAATAGAGCATTGGGCCCTAGTACTATTTCCCAGACTGAAAACTTTCTTTCTGAAAATGTTTTAGGACTGGAGGGACAAGACAGCCTACTGATGAGTGCTTGCTATTCTTATAGTGATGTGGCTCGAAACAAACCTCTTATAACTCCAGCTGCAGGGCATCTGCACTCACGTCCCCAAACACAAACACACAATTAAAAATAAAAGACATCTTTTTAAAAAGGAAAAATGTATGTTTTAAAATTATGTTCAATAAACCTTTATTGTGCTCTGTATCAGGCCACAAAAGTAAACTATGGGACAGTCCCTTTAAGAAGATTGAAGTCAGCCAGGTGGTGGTGGTGGCGTACACCTTTTAATTCCAGCACTTGGGAGGCAGAGGCAGGCAGATCACTGAGTTCAAGGGAAGCCTAGTCCTCAGAGTGAGTTCCAGGACACCTATGGCTGTACAGAGAAACCCTGTCTCGAAAAGCAAAAAAAGAAGATTGATTGATATCTTGCTGGGGGGAAGAACAGACCAGTCAGCAACTCAAAAGAAATGTCCCTTTACTGCTTGGATGTCACTTTACTCATGAGTGTTAGAGGGAGAAAGCAGAGGGCTTTGGTCTATGGAGCACATTGAGACCTTAATCTCTGTAGCTAGGGCTCAGCAGAAAACTGCCTCTTTCTTTTCAAGGCCAACCTGCCCCTGCTGCAGCGAGAACTGCTGCATTGTGCCCGGGCTGCCAAGCAGACCCCGTCCCAGTACCTGGCCCAGCATGAGCACCTTCTGCTCAACACCAGTATCGCATCTCCTGCTGACTCTTCTGAACTGCTCATGGAGGTTCATGGAAATGGAAAGAGACCCAGTCCGGAAAGGTGAGCCGAGAATAGGTCTGTTTTGTTTTTTGGAGCCACTCTGCTTTCAAAGGAAGAGGGTTTGGTTGTTGGGTGGTCGACAATGTCTTAGACTTTCCAAGATTAGTTTTTCTTTGTCCCAACAACTCTTCAGTTGACGGCACATTCCTTTTGAGGACCTCTGCCCTGGAGTTTACGCAGGTTCACTGTCCCAGAAGTGGAAGAACAGCAGTCATTAGTCAGTCATCCTTTACTCTTGTTGTTCTCTACCTTGAGATATAGGATTGTCCTCTCCCTTAAGCTAATGACAAGTGTGAGGTTTTGTGAATACTGCCCTGTCAAACAACTGTGCCCCCTCAGCTTTTTTCTCATAGGCTGTTTCTGAATGATCTCCAAATTGGGCTTCTTTTGGTGGAAGTGGGGTTCACGACAGGGTTTCTGTGTAGCCCTGGCTGTCCTGGAACTTACTCTGTAGACCAGGCTGGCCTCAAACTTACAGAGATCCGCCTGCCTTTGTCTCCTGAGTTCTGGGATTAAAGGCATAGCACCACTGCTGGGCTAAATTGAGCTCCTCAGTATTGTTTAATTAATTGTTCATTGTTTCACAGAACTCAGGAACATTAGCTGGCTAATGATTAAGGATGTGTTCGTAGGATACTGATGAACAGTAGGCAAAGGCAAGGCACAGAGTGGCACTGGGTATGTGGAGTGGGTCTGTCCTCTCCTGGTAGTTGCACCACCATCTCCAAAGAGACGCCACACATACATACTCAGCTCTTCAGACATTCCTGTCTGTCTTGTGTGCTTCATTCCATAGGTGTGATTGAAAACGGCCAACTCATGATGACTTAACCTTTAATCACCTGCCCTCCCTAGGGGTGGGTAGTGTAGTTCTGTCTGGGTCCTTCCCATAACCAGCCCCAATCCTAAAGCTACCTAGTAGTTGCCAGCCCACAGTTGGCTTCTTAGACTCAGCACTTGGAAAACGCTAAGGACTTTATGACTAGCATGCAGGAAGCAGGATAAAGTGGCTGCCACACTAGTATATAAGTTGTTGAGGAAGCGGTATTGAACAGCAGAAGGCTTATTACTACAGTTGAAGCTGTGTTACTAGGACCCATAATGAGTCATAGAGGCAGCCTTTCTTCCAGGAAATCACCTCCATAGTCAGAAATTTGATCTTCTGCATTCCTAAACTTTCTCAGTTCTTGTCCCATTCAGTTTCTCTTTTCCTGTGTCACAGTTGCATGGTTCTGCCTACCTACTTAAGGGTGAATTTGGCCTGTCTTCATGCTGGAATAAAGAAGCATTTACGAATTGTGTCTAGCCTGAAGACAGTTTGGTTCCTGCCTCTAGGTATAGGAACACACAGCAGAAGAGGCACAAAAGTCAGATCTCTAGTTTGGCTGACAGCTGGAAGAAGGGCTGAGGGGCTGGGAGTATAACAGTATGAAGCATGTGCTTAGTATGTGGGCTGCAGCACCCAAAATAACCATTCTTGCTTTGGAATTTTCAGAAAAATAGCAGTCTTCATGCTTTGGAAAGTGAATAGCACAAAACATAGTGCTCTAGAGTGGTTTCATGGCATCTAAAGGGGGGTGAGACTCGTAGGGATGTTAACATGAACACTTCTTGACAGGCTCCTATAAGCACTTCAGTTTCTTCTACAGGAGGGATGAGAATAATTTTGAAAGAGATACAGTTCCTCCTGAACCGCCTGCCAAGAGAGTGTGTACTATCAGCCCTGCTCCTCGGCACAGTCCCGCCCTCACTGTTCCCCTTATGAATCCTGGGGGCCAGTTCCATCCTACTCCACCACCTCTTCAGCATTATACACTAGAAGACATTGCAACTTCTCACCTGTATCGGGAACCAAACAAGATGCTAGAACACCGAGAAGTTCGTGAGAGGCACCACAATCTTAGTAAGTGATCTCAGCCCCATGGTATTGTCTTCATCTGGAGGGAGTTCACAGACTGCTCTCCTGCTCAGTGATGAAGCCAAATAATAGATAGCATCATTGCCTTTTTTCTGTTGATACGATGATGTTATGTAGCTGGACATAGTGGCACATACTTCTGATTCCAATACTATAAAGGCTGAGGCAGAATGATCGGCTTACAGTCATCTTCAGCTGCCTAAGGAGTTTGTGGGTAGCCTGTGCTATAAATAACAATTAATGAAAGGGCTGGGCATGGTAGCACACTTATTAGCAGCCAGGAGGGTTACCCCAAGTTGGAGGCTAGTTTGCTCTACAGGAATCCCAGGTCTGACGCAGCTTATTTGGCTCTACCTGTGTAATCTAATGGAAATTGCTTACTTAGGCTCTTGAGCCTGAGAGTAATAAGTTCTGAAAAGAATTCTGAAATGAATGAAGATAACGTTACCATCTCTGCTCTTTTGCTAGGTTTGAAATGCCTGAAGCGTGGGACTGTGTAACTATTAAATTTAGGAATAAACATTTCATTTTAAAACAGAAAAAAAACCTACAGATTCCTAATTTGAGATCAATTTTGAAAAGAGCTTTTTGTCACATTCTTTTCTGGAGTCTGCTTAGCATCTATCTGGAAGAAGAAGAAGGGAAAAAAAAAACACAAGAGGCTACCATTTTGTACGGTTTCCTTTACATTCCATTTTTTAGTGATGCCTTGTGGAGAACACAGTGATTCTTTCTCATTCTGACTTAGGCTAACTAGCATCTTCCAAGGCACAAACCTCAGTAGGGCCTCAAGCAGCGTGCAGCTCTTACTGTGTGGCAAAGGCCATGAAAGATTTGTCTCCATGCATTTATTTACTGAGTCTCAGCTATACTACATTATTTGATTCAGTCTTTCCAGAAAGTCTGACAGTCATTAATTTCTTCATACAGAGAAGATCAAAGCAACTGTGGCCAGTGTCACACAGCTAGTAAGTTGTCTTGACAAGATGCAGCTCCTAAGCTGCTGGCTGGAAGTTGAATTTGGCTGTATTGGGAACAGATGATGATACATACCTTCCTTGGTATCCAGTTCTTATTCTCCCATGTCTCTTTGTTTAGCTGTTAAAAACACAGGCTTGGGGATGGGGGTGCACAGCAAGATGGCCCAGTGAATAAAGGCACTTACCATTTAAGCCTGGGGACCTGAGTTTGATTCCTAAAGAGAATGCACTCCAGATAGTTGTTCTCTAACCTCCATGTGTCATCATGATGCACATAAAGATACAACAACAACAACAGTAATATTAAATGATTTTAAGAATTATGCTTTCATTTACTTCTTCATATATAGTTTTTGTTCATTAGAAGAATGGTGAAAGCTAGGTATAACTGTTTTGTTAGATTTTTCTTGTATTTCTAATTAGGAAAAGCTATTTCCATGTGGAAGTGTACCTTGAAAAATACTGCTGGTTACCTTCCATGATAACTCCACCAGTCTGATTTGTTTTTCCTAGACCCATTTAGAAATGTCTGCCCTATTTATACTGGTTCTCATTCATCAAACCATCACTTGCTTCCCCCGCCCCCCCCCTTGCATCAATAAGTCCACTGCCCATTATTCTCCTAAAATGAAATCTATGGACACTATGGGATATCTTAGATCCATAATTTTAGGGTCAGTAGTCTATGTAACACATAAAAAGAATTTACAATAAAAAGTACTAGTATTTAGGCATAGCTATTCTAGAAGGTAGCAATGAAAAACAGAAGGTTTTGAGTAACACACTTGTAGGGCAAACTCTAGTTCTCCTACCTCTACTTTGCACGTAGTAGAATTATAAATGTGTGCTACAATGTAGTTTTAGTCAGTGTTATATTACTATGAAGAGATACCATGATCACAGCAAGTCTTATAAAAGAAAGCATCTAATTGGGACTTGCTTACAGTTTCAGACCTTTAGTCCATTATCAGCATGGCAGCAAGCAGGCAGATATGGTGCTGGAAAAGGTCTTTATATAGCACCAGGAAGAAAGCCACTGACCCTGGCTCAGGCTTTTGATACCTCAGAGCCTGCCTCCAGCGACATACTTCTTCTTACAAGGCTACACCTCCTAATTCTTTCAACTAGTGTTGCTCTCTGGTGACTAAAGAGTTCAAATATGTGTACCTGTGGTGCCCATTCTTATTCAAGCCATGACAACATCAAACTCAACAGACTCTTTCTGCTATTTTATCTTCTAGGATGTTGGCTATGAAATGCTATGTGAACAGTGGAAAGGGTGTGGCTCCTGAATACTTAGAAGCTTTGCTGTCTTCGTGCTTATGAACTGCCTTCTTTTTTTCCTATATAACCTGTTGCATCTTGTGATTGCTTTTCTTTTGTGATATTTGCCATTATAAGTGAATTGTTAAGCGTTTAGGAGCCATCTCCACAAGTACTGGGAATAGAATACCCAAACTATATATATTTCCTATTTCTATTTAATAGATACCAAACTATATATATTTCCAGTCCCTGGAGTTATTTGATCTGAGTACTAGCTCTTTATTGGTTAGTATTCATTGGTTTTAAATGTGATCTCTTGTTTCTAATAAATAGGTCTCAATGGAGGCTATCAAGATGAGTTGGTAGACCACCGTTTGACAGAAAGGGAGTGGGCTGATGAATGGAAACACCTTGACCATGTAAGAACCCCAGCCTGTTTAATTTCCTCAAGCCCTTTCTACTTTTAAATCTTTATGGTTTATGTCACATTTTCCGTTTGTTTGTTTTGGTAGTTTGTGGCTTTGGTGTGTATCTGTGTGCGCTGCTTGTTTGCATCCATGCTCATTGTTGCACATAACCTTGACATGAATGTAAAGATGAAGAAGACAGATATTAGAATTGGAGAGATGGCTCAGAGGTTAAGAGCACTGACTGCTCTTCCAGAGGTCCTGAGTTTAATTCCCAGCAACCACATGGTGGCTCACAACTGTCTATAACAGGATCTAATACCCACTTCTGGTGTGTCTGAAGACAGCGACATGTCTTATATAAAATAAATAAATATATATATATATATATATATATATATATATATATATATATATATATATATATATAATAAATCTTTCCCCAAAAAAGGAGGAGGAGGAAGAGGACAGATATTTGGTCATGTGACTTGGCAGGAAGCACCCTTTACACACTGAATCACCCCTCCCCCCTTTTATTTTTTACTTTTCTATTCAGGCATGCACCACTGCATCCAGCTCCTAATTGCTCTCTAGTTTTTCAAGACAGGCTTTTTCTGTGCAGCTTTGGAAGATCTTAGTCCTTAAACACTAGCAGTAGTTCTGGGGGCCTGACGTGGACATTTACTTATTCATTTATGTAGCCCTGCCGTCTTGGAGTTCACTCTGTAGACCAGGCTGGCCTCGAACTCAGAAATCCTTCTGCCTCTGCCTCCCAAGTGCTGGGATTAAAGGTGCCACCACTTCCTGGCTGAGCATGACTTTTTAATAGAAGTTGGTTTGATGAAGGACTGTAGAGTGGCTCCCTTGTCTTAGTGGTGGTCTGATCTTGACAGTTCCTAAACCAAGTACTCAGGTAATAGATGGTTAAATCAGAAGTTTCAGCTTTTCTACTTACTGCCTTTGAGAGCTGGGTAAGTTACTTTTTTTGTTTTGTTTTGTTTTTTGTTTTCGAGACAGGGTTTCTCTGTATAGCCCTGGCTGTCCTGAAACTCACTCTGTAGACCAGGCTGGCCTTCAACTCAGAAATCTGCCTGCCTCTGCCTTCCAAGTGCTGGGATTAAAGGCGTGTGCCACCACTGCCCGGCTTACTTTACTTCCTTTTAGCCTTGATTTCTCTCTCCTCCCCCCCCCCAAAAAAAAAAATTAGGTTCCATGAACAAAGGAAGTCAAGTTAGAAAACAGAGCTTAATCCCTAAGACCCACATGGTGGAGGGAAAGAACCAATTCTCACAAGTTGTCCTCTGACTTCCACTCTTGAGCACTCTTGAGTTGTATGCAAGCAGGCACACAAAAACCACACACATACTAAAATAAGATAATCTTTCTCTTAAAAAAAAAGACAGGCATTATTTGTAAAGTATGTAAAGTGTTTAATATCAGAGGATGTAGCCCACGGAGAGTTAGACTATATGCTTATGTTCTTTTTCCCATCAGAATAGAGCATCCCTTATCCTTGATTTTAAGTAGTGCCTACTTTAAAATTGTATATTGTGGCCTTTCCTTCTTGAGTGATAGCTGACTCTGGTCCTTACCTTAGATATCATCATCATCATCATCTGACCCTAGTTCTTACCTCAAGTAGTTTCTGTGGGGGTGCGGGGCACAGACAGACTAAAAAAGCGAGTCAGATCCATTGAAAGTAAAGATATAAGCAGTTGCAAACCACCCAATAAGTTTGATGGGAACTGCTCTGCAAGAGCAGCAAATTTCCTTAATCACTGAGCAATCTTTCCAGCTCCAGGGTGCATTATTATAAAAACATTTGGCTTTATCTAACATTATCAGGTACTCAGATGTGGTCAGAAGTTCCTTTCCTCATCAAGCCATCTTAACTGACTTTATGGGTGTGGGTGTGGCTGTGGATGGATGTGGGTGTGGCTGTGGGTGGGTGTGGATGTGGTAGTATGGTTGTGCCATAATGAGTATGAAGGCCATAAAACTTCCTCCGTCCTGTGGATTCCAAAGGGCAGCATGTACTCAGTACCTGCTGAGACATCTTGCTGGCCCATATAAAGACTTGTTTGTTTGTTTGTTTGTTTGTGTCTGGGTATGTGTGGGGTTTTTTCAGACAAGGTTTCTCTATGAAACAGCCCTGGCTGTCCTAAAACCTGCTTTGTAGACCAGGCTGGCCTCGAATTCATGGAGATTGCCTGCCTCTGCCTCCCAGGTGCTTTGTATAAGGTATGTACCACCCACCACCCGGCTACCCATAAACTTAAGTCACTTCTAGATTATAGTACCTAATGACTTTTTTTAAAGTCTTAGGTTAAAGAAATCGCTCAGGGGTTTAGATGGCTCAAATCACTGGCTACTTTTCTATCAATCCTGAGTTCAGTTCCCAACAACCACATGGTGGCTCACAACCATCTATAATGTGATCTAATGCCTTCTTCTGGCATGCAGGTATACATGCAGGTATACGTTTAGGTGTACATGCAGATAGAGCACTCATATACACAAAATACATAATCCTTTATTAAAAGTCTTGGCTGGGAGTGGTGGTGTATGCCATTAATCCTAGCACTCTAGGAGCAGAGGTTGGTGGATCTCTATGAGTTTGGGGCCAGTCTGGTCTATAGAGTGAGTTTGAGGACAGCTGATACTTCACAAAGAAACCCTGTCTCCAAAAAAAACCAAAAGGATATGTAGTTAATTGTGCACAAGTTATAGGCAAATGCCATACATTTTATGTAAGGGAATTGGAACCCTTGTGACTTTTAGTGTCCCTGGAACCAATACCTATATGGATAGGAAAAAATAGTTGTCTATATAAGTAACAAGGTCTAAGAGGCAACTCAGTGGTTAAGAGCACTGGCTACCCTTGTAGACCTGGGTTTGCTTCTCAGCATCCACATGGTAGCTCACAACTATCAGTAACTCTGCTTCCAGGGGATTCTATTGCTTCTGACCTCTAAGGGCACCAGGCACACACATATTAGCACATATATTTATTTATGCACACAAAACACTCATAAAAATAAACAAATCTAATTTAATAAACAAGGTATAATAATGACTTTTAAATGTAAACTTTATTCCTATGGTTGTAAAATCTGCAAGCTCTGTTTTCCCTCCTTCCAATTGTTACCCATCCTTGATTTTAGTGTTCCTTATTAAATTTCTCATCTCACTTCTGCTTCCCTGTCTCTCTGTTTCAGGCACTGAATTGCATTATGGAAATGGTAGAGAAAACGAGGCGCTCCATGGCAGTTCTGAGGCGCTGTCAGGAATCTGACCGTGAAGAACTCAACTATTGGAAACGGCGGTTTAATGAAAATACAGAGTTGAGGAAAACTGGGACTGAGTTGGTCTCTAGGCAGCACAGCCCTGGGAGTACAGATTCTCTCAGCAACGGTAAATATAGAGGGGGAACATAGAACATAGAAAAAACAGCAGCTTCCATTCCACCTAAACTGAGTTTTATGTCTTTGTTTATTCTGGGGCATTTATTTGGTTTGGTTTGGTTTGGTTTTTGAGACTCTTACTATAGAGTTTAAGCTGGACTCGAGCCTCCTGCCTCAGTCTCCCAAGTGCTGGAATAAAAGATATTGACCACCTTGCCCAACTACACTTATTTAGTAGATGTGGGTGTGTGATGTTTGTGGAGAGAATATTTCCTCCCACCAGCTCCTTTATTTATGTTTACTTTTTAAAAAATTGGGGTGTATGTATGTGTGTATGTAGGTCAGAGGACAACTTACAATTTCAGTATTCACCCAGTGTGTGTTCATGTTCTTATCTGTTGGCTATCAACTATGCTTCCCATAATTCCTTCCATAAGGTTTGCTCACACTGCTTACAGGCTCAGGGAAGCTAGCTTATGTGTTTAAAAAGGATACACATGAAGATATGTAAAACACACGGTCTGGGAAAAGGGACACAGGACTTCTCTAGACTTGCCACACTGAAGAATTGCACATTTTTGCTAACCAGCTTTCTGGATCCTCTATCTTATGGCTGTATCATTGCAGTTGAGTTATAATAGACTGGATGGGGAAACAAAGGATGGCCTGAGTGCATTGGTGGTTTTGGCTGTGCTGCACAATTCCTTCTCTAGGGGATGAGGCAGGACCCTCTCTCTATTATCACAGAGGCATACATTCAAACAGTTTTGATATTGTTGGACTTGGTTTTGTAGTTCATTTTCTGAGTTGGTTTTCAAGATGTTTGTCACTCTGAAGCGCTGACACAAACTTGCCTCAGCCTGCCACTGCTGAGTGAGATTACAGCCCACGGCTAATCCTCTGATTTTTGTTATGTCCAATCCCAGTCTAGAAAGCTTTGGTAGGGGGTGCGCACAGGCTAGAGCTTTTGTACCCTGCCTTGAGGAGGAGAAATTTAGGCTCCAATGGAGAAGATTAGTAGTCAGAAAAATAGGTGACATCTGAACTTTGGTGACTGGATGTATCCTAATGATGAACACTTGCTCTCCTGAGCAGTGGCCTGGCTTCAGCCCAGCAGTACAAAAGATCAGTAAGAGAGAAAGAAGAGAGTACTATGTATGTCACATCACTCCTAGCTCCTTTGATGGCTGTGTTCACCATATTCCTTCTGGAAGGTATTCACCCCACTTTGCTTTCTTTTCCCAGTTACCCTCCACTCCCTAGAGACTGACTTCAAAAGACTAGCTTAGGCAAAGCTAGGTTATTCGTATTGAAGCATCAGAGATGAGCGGGTACATCCAGGAAGCCAGAGATATCCCCCCCAAAATGTTCCATCACTTTCCCCAGAAGCTGAAAAAATACCCTATCCAAAAGGCACAGCTGAATGACAGGCCATCTGTGATCACACTCTTTCTCCACCCACCTACTTAAAGTTCCCAAATGTTCCTCAAGGAGAGTGAATTTCTTATTTCAGTGCTAGCATTTTCCATGCAAGACAGCTGTTAGTCTCAAAAGGACTGGAAGAAAATTTAGAGGAAATGCCAGCATTAATAATGTGTATCCTATCCTAAATAGCTAAAGGCTGCCACTCTTTCCTTATTGACAGGCATGGCTCTTAAGCCAACCGTCAGTTGTTCTATTTTATGTGAGATGATCTAGGACATGAAGAAACAAACAACTTACATACAGATACAGACACAAAACTTTGATTAAAAACTTCAAAACTGGGGCTGGAGACATGACTCAGCGGGTAAGAGCACTGACTGCTCTTCCAAAGGTCCTGAGATCAATTCCCAGCAACCACATGGTAGCTCACAACCATCCATAATGAGATCTGAGGCCTTCTTCTGATGTATCTAAAGGCAGCTACAGTGTACTTATGTATAATAATAAATAAATCTTTTTAAAAAACAAACAAAAAAAAAAACTTCAAAACCAGTGGAGGCTAAATATCAGGTAACCCTTACAAATCTGAACCCTTGCAAAGATTCCCTGCAGCAACATAGAGATCCTTCATTGCCTGAAGTTCAACATTACAGTCACATATACTCATCCGTGAGTGTACGTGTGTCCAGCTGAGGTAGAGTGCAGCTTGACAGGACTCAACTGCCCCGCACAAACCACCCTTAATTGAGGGTCTAACTGGGATGACGATTTTGTCTATTGTGCCTGCGACAGTTCTTCTTTGTTTCTATGACCTGTCGTAATAGTTACAAGCACCTCCTTTTCAAAATGATGACAATTTGTATGATAAATTCTAATTACTGTAGATTTAGTGCTTCATCCAGTGGCTTGTATTAAAATTTTGAGAAAATTACCAACATGTCTGATTTAAATTGTGTCATTTGTCTGGGATGTAACTTCGTTGACATAGTGTTTACTTAAGATGCACTGAGCCCTGGGCTTAATCTCTAGCTCCAAATAAACTGGATATGGTCTTAGTGCACACCTGGAATTCCAGCATTTGTTAGGTAGAGATAAGAGTTTCAGAAGTTGGATATTAGCCTGGGCTTCATGAGACCCTATCTGAAAGGAAGGGGAGGAAAAGAAGGGAAAACTTGGTTGGGTAGGTGCTGAAGAGATGGCTCAGTGCCAGGCATTGAAGGTGCATGCCTTTAATCCCAGTACCCAGGAGGCAAAGATAGGCAGATCTCTGTGAGTTGGAGAACAGCCTGGTGTACATAGTTAACTTCCATGAGAGCCAGGGCTGTTACACAGAGAAAAAGAAAAAAAGAAAAAAAAGAAGAGATGGCTCAGCAATTGAGAACACTAACTGCTCTTGCCAGAGGGCAGGAATCATGGGCAGGACTTTGAGTGGCTCACAACCACTTGTAATGTACAGCCTCACGAAATCTCACTTAGGCAGGCTTTTGCACTCTTGCAGAATCACAATCACATGATGAAAATCAAATATAAGTTGTTTAATGAAAGAAAAAAAAAGACTTTGCTGACATGGTAGTGCACACAACTTTAATCCCTGCACTCGGGAGGCAGAGGACAGTCTAGTCTACATGGAGAGTTCTAGGAAATTCAGGGCTACTTAGACCTTGTCTCAAAATATTTTTTGTTAGGTTTTGTTATTTAAAATATTGTATATGTGCATGCTTATATGCCTGCCTGATGTGTGTGGGTACCTGTGCTTACGGTGGTCAGAGAAACACTTTGGGAGTTGAGTCTTTGCTTCTCCTTTATTTGGGCTCCATTTATCTTACTTAGTTCATCAAGTTTGCATGGCAAGCAGTCACCCATTGAGCCATCTGTCACTTTTTTTGTGTATGTGACAGGGTCTCACTATATAGTCCTGGTTGCTATGTAGACCAGACACTATTTTTTAAGTGTTGTTGTTTGTTTTGTTTCTTAGACAGGTCTTACTGTGTAGCCTGGCTAGTCTGAAACTAGTTATATAGACCAAGCTACCTTCAAACTCAAATTGATCTGCCAGTCTCTGCCTCCTTCATGAGGAGTTAAAAGCATGACTACCATGCCCAGTTAACTGCTGTTTTGTAAGTAATTGTACTATGTAACTGTTGTGCAAAAGCACTTTGAAGCTGAGGCAGGATGAATTTTAGTTTGAAGCCCCTCTGAATTGTGACATACTGAAACTTTATCCCCAGCCTCTAAAAAAGCCCAGATCATAGCATTTGGAAAGATAATATTATAGACATGCTTTCTCCTTCCCAGTTATCTTGGACTTTTCTTGTAGGCGCATGAACCAGTCTATTAGTGTTGTCTCACAAAATTTTCTAAGTTCATATTTAAAGAAAGTTTCCGGGCTGGCAAGATGGCTCAGTGGGTAAGAGCACTGACTACTCTTCCAAAGGTCCTGAGTTCAAATCCCAGCAACCACATAGTGGCTCACAACCACCCATAATGAGATCTGATGCCCTCTTCTGGTGTGTCTGATGTCAGCTACAGTGTACTTATGTATAATAATAAATGAATTTAAAAAAGAATGAAAGAAAGAAAGAAAATAAGAAATTTTGCCCAGTTGTTGTTCAATGTTTTCAGCCTGAGCTTGTTGTCACAGCCCTGTACTCCCAGAGGATGAGCTCAAGGCTTACCTGAACTGCAGAATTCAAGGACAGCGTAAATAACGGAAGCACACTCTGTCTAAAAGTGACAGGAGTGGCAGGAGCCTGGGGCTTGGTTCCTAGCCAAGATACACTTAAGTCATGTCTGTGATCGCCCATGTTTTTGTGGCCCACTGGTAGAGCACTTATTTATCATGAACAAGGGCCCAGGTTTGATCCCTAACACCATAAAAATGTTAATGCTTTTTTATATATATATATATATATATATATATATATATATATATATATATATATATATATACTTAGATACAAAGTTTAGTATATTGTTTCATAATTTGAAGTTAGCTCTTATTCTAAATATGTTTTACATCAAGCAAGCATACTTATCTGCATCTAGGCAGTAAAAGAAGTTTGATTCACACTTCTTGTCTTAATTGAAAATCTTGTCTTGGGGCTAGGAATTATTGCTAGAGTATTGCCTAGCATATATGAGAACTTGGGTTTTGAAGACTGATTAAAGCTGCTTCTGACACCTTTCTCCTTTATCTCTCTTGTGTAGATTCTCAGCGGGAGTTCACCAGTAGACCAGCAACAGGATATGTGCCTGTGGAGTTTTGGAAGAAAACAGGTGTGTCTGTCTGTCTGTCTGCCTGCCTGCCTGCTGGTAGGCTGTCTGTACTTACTAGTTAATGCAAGCTGGGAACCTATATACTAGGGAAAAGTTTGTAGCCTGACTTTCAGTTGTCCACAGTGTCCTCCTTATGGAATTGTTGGCTTCTCCTGCTCACTGATTGTACATCTCTTCTCCTCTGGCTGGTTGTACATCATCTCCTGGGCAGAACTGCATGTCTGGTCCTTGCAGGATCAGAGTTTGACCCTGAGTTTGGAACAGTTCCCTCCAGGTCTTTTCACACCCTTCTACCGTCTTCCATTGAAACACACAGTACCTAGCTCTTTCTTCATTTTGACAGAAGTTGATTTCCTGGCTAGTATCATAGCATGTTCACCCTGCCACCACATTTGCTTAATTATGTTTTGGGGTTTTTTGGTTTGGTTTGGTTGGTTGGTTTTTTTGTTTTGGTTTGTTTGCTTTGTTTTTTGAGACAGGGTTTCTCTGTATAGCCCTGGCTGTCCTGGAACTCACTCTGTAGATCAAACTGGACTCGAACACAGAAATTCGCCTGCCTCTTTTGTCCTGGGATTAAAGGCGTGTGTCACCACTGCTCGGCTTTTGGTTTGTTTGTTAAGTTTTGTTGTGTTTGGGTACCACAGTGTAGAGAACAGAGGGCATCTGCAGTGTCAGCTCTTGATCTCTACCTTTTTAAACATGTCTCTTGTATGCTGCTTTGAACACCAGGCTAGTTGGCCAGGATGCTTATAACTAATTCTGTTTCCACTTTCTGTCTCTGGGATGGTTAGATGCATACTTCCACATCCAGCTTTATGTGGGTTCTTTCTTCTTGTTTCTCCTTTGAGCATGACTACTAACAAATTGCTGCCAGCCACACTGCCTCTCGAGGCTCTAGCATTTATATACCCTCTGAAAAGCTCTAGAATTTCAAATATCACACAGTCACAGAAACTATCTGTAGCTGGCAAAAAGCACACATCTCCTAGAGAATGAGGCAGATCATAGTCAGGTGCTTCAGATAGTCCAAAGCAGCCCAATATCCCCACACCTGGGATTAAAATGAAAACATATTCTTATAATATTTCTTTGTTTTTAAAGAACCCAAATTCCAAAATTGTAATGACAAATACACAGCTCTGTTTTTGTTTTGTTTTTAGCTAATTTATCCTTAAGCTATGGATCCAAAATGTACCTTGGGGGTGGGGGGGCACTCAAAGGGTTGTGCAGATAGAAGTCAGGAGTCCTTGACCTCTGGGTGGGATCTGTACTATAGGAAGTTATAACACAGCCTAGGCTGTGCTGTATATGAAATAGCAAAGCTGTTAGGGATCCCCTTGGGGTCTAGGTTGTGTTTCCTCATGGACTTAAAGGAGATGTTTTAGATTCACATTCTCTTGGCTAAAGCCCTGCTCATTTGGAGTGTCTTCAACCAAGCAAGGTGGGTTAGTGAGGGAGGGGGGTCTGAACTAAGCAAGTCTGTGTTGCACCTGGGTGCCTCCCAGCCCTCCCTTCCCTGCTTTCATTGCCATTCATTGCATAAAGCTGCCATTGTCCTGTACCACCACACCCAGACTACCCTGACTCCTCAGCTCCTGAATACCCCTTTTATACATTCAGAGCCTCTTCTCTCAACGGAGCCACGCCCACTTTTCCAGGTGCTTGCTTTCTTGTTGTATACAATTCTAGAAGTTCACATTTCCTTTAGGAAAATATTGAAAGCACCTTTTGATCCTCTTGCTCTTGTACAGTTAACCTTTGTCCTTGAAACTCTAGTCTCTTACTTTGACATAAGACATCTAAGCCATTGGGGCACTTGATCCCATACAGAAGGATGGATGGTGTCTACTTACCTAAGTCTTGCCAGCTTTTCACACAGAATCTACCCTCATGTTTATACCTAACAGTTGCATGACTAGGTGAGCCTGTTGTAGGAATAATGTGAGTGTATGCTTCACATTCACCCCTGCACATCTTGTTTTACTCTTTTTCCTTAGCAGTGCTGTTGTTAGCTAGCTGAGGGTGTTGACACATGCCTATAAATAATCTCACTTCTTGGAAGCAGAAGTAGGATTGTGACAAATTTGAGACTAACCTAGGCTATATAGTGAGAACCTATCAAACCCTACCTCCTCTACCCCCACTTTCCACTCCCACACCCCCTAATGATGTGGGATGGAAGCAAAAAGATTTCTCTGCCAGTTGATTTTACTGTTGCTTTCTTCCAGAAGAAGCCGTGAATAAGGTGAAAATTCAGGCCATGTCAGAGGTACAGAAGGCTGTAGCTGAGGCAGAGCAAAAAGCCTTTGAAGTGATTGCAACGGAGAGAGCTCGAATGGAACAGACCATAGCGGATGTCAAACGGCAGGCTGCAGAAGATGCTTTCCTGGTCATCAATGAGCAAGAAGAGTCCACAGAGGTCAGAGCTACACTGGGCTATAGGCTGGGCTGGGTGGCTAAAAGGAAGCAAGCCTGTCGCTTGCCATGGAGATGCTGGGTAGAAAGAGTCCACTCCTGAATTAGATGGTGGGATTTTTAGCCATTACCAAGAGACTCTTCCTACTTGACGATAATACTAAAATAATAAACTATTCTTTTGTATTCGTAACAGTCTATCACACACACACTATTTTAGCTTCCATTAAGTAAAATTTGTCCCATTGTGTGATGATGACTAGCAGTTATAGAGTAGATTCAGTACATACAGATGAAGATACCCAGCTATATAGAGAGCTGTAGTAGGCTCACTGTGCTCACTGTGTGCAGGTGGATGGATACCTGGCTGTGTATACATACTTCCTTTCTGGTCCTCACAGTAATCTCATTAGGTAAATGTTGGTTCTAAATTTGTAAACTGGGCAGATAAAGTAGACCTCCCAATACCTTTCCCAGGGCCCAGGATGCTTTGATACAATGAAAACAAATATGAAAAATTGGAACCAGACATGATGTTACACACTTGTAATTATACCATTTAGGAGACTGCGACAGAATTTAGAGTTCATTTGTGCCTGGTACCCGTAGGAGAAGGCAGGTAGGTCATAAAGATGAAAAAAGGATGTAAAGGCAGAAACAGTGTGGCAGTACCAGTTATGTCTCTGCCTACCCTCCCCCGACTCACAGTACAGATGATTAAATTTAGGGCCTTGGGTGCATTAGGCAAGTGAGATCCCAGCCTTTTGTTGTTTTTATTTTGAGACTAAGTTGATAAAGCTGCCTCTAGAGGAGCTGGAACTGCAGGGAAAGTGCATTAAGCCCTAGCACTAATATATTTGAATTCAACAAAAAATTTCCAGGTTGTTGTTGTTGTTGTGTTGTTTGTTTAAGACAGGGTCTTTGTGTATCCCTGACTGTTCTGGAAGTTGCTGTGTAGATTAGGCTGGAACGTAGAACTTTCTGCTTCCCAAGTACTGAGACAAGGTGTACACCACAACTCCCGGCTTGTAACTTTTTTTTTTTTTTTTTTAAACATTTATTTATTTTTCTGTTTTGGGGAAGAATTCTGGCCTTGCCTGTGGCTCTGGTTCATTCTTTACTGAGTTATCCCCTGAAATCTTTTTTCTTTTTTAAGACTTATTTATTTATTATTATATGTAAGTACACTGTAGCTGTCTTCAGACACTCCAGAAGAGGGAGTCAGATCTCATTACAGATGGTTGTGAGCCACCATGTGGTTGCTGGGATTTGAACTCAGGACCTTTGGAAGAGCAGTCAGTGCTCTTAAACGCTGAGCCATCTCTCATCAGCCCGGCTTGTAACTTTTTTGAGACAGTGTTTATATATATTGCCCAGTCTGGCCCGGTACTGTGAATCCAGGTTGGTCTGGAAACTAAAGGCAATCCTGCTTCAGTCTCAGAGTGCAGATATTGCAGATATGCACCACTAATGCTAACCTTCTTATTTTAGGCACTTTTTTAGGCTTAGAGCATAAGGACTAAGACAGACTGTAGGAACTATATTTTTTTTGTTTTTGTTTTTGTTTTGTTTTGTTTTGTTTGAGACAGGGTTTCTCTGTGTAGTCGTGGTTGTCCTGGAACTCACTCTGTAGCCCAGGCTGGCCTCGAACTCAGAAATCTGCCTGCCTCTAAATTTTAAGCAGCACACTAAGTACCCTGCTGGTGAGATGCCTGCCAGCAGGGATTCTGGCAAATTTGCATATCAAAGGGAAGAACTGACAGCCTAAGCTTTTGTTGAGTTTGCATTGGACCAGAAATGCTGATTCTCTCAGATTTCATCAGAAATGATCCTCCTGGATGACTTGTAGTTTCTCCATCTCATGATAAGCTGTGTGGCGTGGAAGAAGCATGCCGCTTCCACCTTGGCTTCACACTGGCTTTGCATCGTTAAGGAATCCGTTTTCTGTGCAGAAGCTTCAGCTGCCGGGTTCTTTTGGCCTGCTAGCTTTTAGGAAGATAATCTGAGATTACAAGTGTGATACTGTTCAGTTGATAAGGACTTTGCTGTGATGTGTAACCTACAGCAGCTTCTGTGCTTGCAATATAGCCCTAGATCTGCGCTGCTCCCTTGGCTAGGATGGAGGGACAAGAGTATCCTATCACCCTGTCTCTCCCACAAGGCATGTTCTGTCTCCATCTCCAAGTTTTCTGGCAAACACAATAAACTAGCAATTGACAATGAAGAGGAAAGAGGTCTAGTTGGACCCGAGGCTGTTGACAAGCCACAGGTAATTGTGATACAGGTCATAACTAGGAGCCTCTGCTTAACAAAGGAAATTTAGCCGGGCGTGGTGGCACATGCCTTTAATCCCAACACTCTGGAGGCAGAGGCAGGCGGATTTCTGAATTCGAGGCCAGCCTGGTCAACAAAGTGAGTTCCAGGACAGCCAGGGCTACACAGAGAAACCCTGTCTCAAAACAAAAAACAAAGGAAATTTAGAATCACAGTTCTGACCTCAGACGGTTCATAACCTTTGCACACTAAATACAGAAAAATGCTGACCTAAGTCTATAGCTCAACGTTGAGGAATGCTAATTTTGAAGTGTGACTAAACAATAAACATCTTGTTTTTTTTATTTGGAACAAGAGGTTGTTCTTAAGATAGTCTAGTTGTAGGCTGGCCTTGAATTCACTGTATAGCCAAGGCTCACCTTGAGCTCCCAGCTCACCTGCTTCCATCTCCCAAATGCAGGGATTATAGGCACACGCCACTATGCCTGGCTCAAGCCCTTGTTTTTGTTTGTTTTATGATGGCTCACCACACTGCCCAGACTGGTCTCAAGTTAAATTTTAGCCTCCCAAGTAGCTGGGCTAGTTGCTTTGTTGTTGATAGTTTTACTACACTAGAACATTTTAAAAAAGCTTTTACCAGTCCGTCCTGTGAGTCTTCAGGTGTAGATCATTCACGTATCACTGGTATCAGTGCTAAGGCTGCATAGGGCTAGCATTTTTTTATGTTGTTTTTGTTCCCAGTCACCTGTATATTTAATGACTGTATGCTGCTTTCATGGCTGCTCCTTGAGCCCGCAGGAAACCTTTCTTGGCTCTTCTATACTGTGATAGAATTACTGTTCGTAATTAGCCGTTTCTGCTAAGCCTCAGGATCGTGGATATATGATCTTCAGACGGTAGTTGTGAGACCTGGGCCCAGGTGACACATGCCCATGACCCTGGCATTTGGGAGGGAGAGCAGGAGGATCAAGAGCTAAAGGGCAGCCGGGCGTGGTGGCGCACGCCTTTAATCCCAGCACTTGGGAGGCAGAGGCAGGTGGATTTCTGAGTTCGAGGCCAGCCTGGTCTACAAAGTGAGTTCCAGGACAGCCAGGGCTATACAGAGAAACCCTGTCTTGAAAAACCAAAAAAAAAAAAAAGAGCTAAAGGGCATCCTCAGAGACTTACCCACAGGTCTGTAGCTCCACAGTCCTTGCTGTACCATGCAGATGACAAGTGACAGTGGCAAGCCTGCCCATCAAGATGTCAGCAGCCACTAACTGATGCCTGTGTCTTGCAGAACTGCTGGAACTGTGGCCGAAAAGCCAGTGAGACATGCAGTGGCTGCAATATTGCTCGCTACTGCGGCTCCTTCTGCCAGCATAAGGACTGGGAACGGCACCACCGCCTCTGTGGCCAGAGTCTACATGGTCACAGTCCCCACAGCCAGAGCAGGCCACTGCTCCCTGGAGGGCGGGGCTCAGCCAGGTCTGCTGACTGCAGTGTGCCCAGCCCAGCCCTGGACAAGACCTCAGCTACCACCTCACGGTCCTCAACACCTGCCTCTGTGACAGCCATTGATGCCAACGGGCTCTAAGCTACAGACTCCACCTGCCCTGATGACCCCTCCACATGGCAGAATGCTTGCACCAGTGGGCTGGCTATTAGAACAAGTAGCTGTTGGGTCGTCAGCAATAAGTGAAGTTGGCAGAAGCATCCAAGAGGCACTC
Source organism: Mus caroli (assembly GCF_978045245.1). NCBI lineage: Eukaryota > Metazoa > Chordata > Mammalia > Rodentia > Muridae > Mus > Mus caroli. The sequence goes on along the minus strand of NW_028227257.1, from coordinate 25,095,738 downwards.
CACAGCTTCTCTGGAATTTGCCACGTGTCCTTGGAAGAACTAATGTATCGTTCTCTGCACACAGGAAGTAGCTTGAGCTGCCTCCTCTATGGCTTTCCTGAGGTTCCTCTTCCAGCTAAAGCTGGCATAACCAGCCCCTTCTCAGTGTATACACCAGCTCTCTCCGACTCCTTGCATTAGCATATTGTCAGTAGTGTCCCACACTGTCCACGGTAGAGGCCTGAAGACTGGTAGCAGGCTTAGGAGGAGGCCCTTCCTTCCCCTGCCTTCAAACAGTTCCTTGAGCCCCATATCCACCTTCGAGTGACACTGATTGGCCTAAAAGAGACTTGGATAGCACAAAAGCAGTACTCAGGACTCTTTCCTGAGCCACTCAGAGCTGTTAAGATGCTCAGAAATGCAAGAAAGAAGTCACTGTTTCAGTAAAATCTCTAGTAATGATAAAAAATTAAATTAGTCTTCCCAAGCATCATGGATCATTTTGGACAAGATTTTCTAACTTGGCTGTCTTCGTTAGTTTGGAACCTGCCCCTTAACTCCAGTGTTTTTCTTGATTTTGCTTGTGCAAAAAATAATCTCCATTGCATGGATCGGTCTGAGAGAGGATGAAGCCATTGTGCTAGTCTTTTTCTCTGAGCATGTTGGCCAAACTAAAATATTCCGTGGATCACCTTGGAAATGCAGAGCCTCTGCCACTGCTTGACTGTTTAAAACAGTCGCCTTGTTGTATGTGTCCTTCTCTCTCTGGGACTGTGCATGTCTGGATCCTTGGGGATGTCTTGTGAGTAGGTTCTGTTTGGCACCTAAGCAGTGCTCCTAACCCTGATGAGATTATTCACACCTAGTTTTGACACCACCTCATAGGTTCATTATCAGGTGGACATTTGAGGCATCCTTTTTCTGTGCTACCTGTTTGATAGTCTCCCTCACAGCTCAGAGTTTGTGAAGAATGGGAACCGTTTTTGAAGAGCCTGACCTATTTTTCTTCCCATCTTCAGGAACTTTTCCAGTTATCTGATTCTCCAAATAGAATTTGGAGACATTGATCTGGTCATTATTGGACCTATTGATCAGGCCAAGTACTGCTCACATCTTTTCCTTGCCATCTAAAGTTTGTTAGTTGTCAGCACCTTGCATCGGCCACTCAGTATACTCCAGAATTGTTTTGCCCTGTGCAGTCAATTGGGATAAGTCATTGCCTTTGATCCTGTTGGCTTTTGGAAGCTGTGGTCACTTTGTGTACAATGAACAAGTCTGAATACTAACGCTTGCCCCATAAAAGTATGGATGTATTGTCCTTGCACACAGTTAAGGCTGATTTAAAAATACTGAGTTCCTATCTCATTGGAACAAGGGTTCTCAGACTTAGAAACATAGACCTTTAAAATCATGTTATTTTAGCATAGAATACCCAAGACCCACTGCTTGCCAGACAGCTTAGTACAGCCTGGCCTCCCTGGTCACATCTCATCAGTCTAGTGGGGACAACTTTGACTTACTAGATAGAGTTAATACCAGACAGCACCATACTCAGACACAAAACTGTGGGCAGATCAGGAGCTTCTGTGAACAAGAGAATGTCTCCTGGTGTGCCCTGGTCAGTTACTCAGTAGTAAAGTGGATGAACACCCTTTAAGTGTTAATTTTTTTTTGCCACAGGACTACTCCAGATAGTTGGAAGAGCTAGAACCAATACATTACTACTTACCCGGTTGGAGATCAGTTTGTACAGCAAAGGTTTGGGTTACAAAATCTAGCCTACCTTTGTGGGCTGTGTGGCCTGTCCGATTCTGAGTTTCTATAGTGCTGTTGGGGACTGCTTTGCTTCTGTGTCCTACCCAGGTTTGTCTACACACTCGGACAGTACTTTACACTATATAGTTCAGTCTCAGACTTGTCTCTATCTTGCCTCTGGTCAGCATCACTCTCGGGGTTTTGTGTTTGGTTTGGTTTTTTGAGACAGGGTTTCTCTGTGTAGCCCTGGCTGTCCTGGAACTCTGTAGACTGGACTGGCCTTGAACTCAGAAATCCACCTGCCTCTGCCTCCCAAGTGCTGAGATTAAAGGCATGCACTACCATGGCCCGGCTTCAACATCACTCTTACATGACATCTGTTTAGGAATTTTCAGATTTAAGGAGTTCCTTTCTGCAGTTCTCCAACTCCTCCCTAGGCAGGAGCAGCAGCAACATCTGGGGTAGGAGCTGGAGCTACAAGTGATTCCTGGCTCACAGCTTTGTTTCTAAGTCTGCTTATATGACCCACCAGGCTGGGAGTGAACATAGAGCTTCAGGCTGCTCACAAGTCTGGCCTCTGCAGTAACTATTTGAGGAAGAAAAATAGTCAGGGCTTGGTCATTCTGTACCGAGTGAGGGATAAAATTGCAGGAAGTAAATAACAAAAGTAGCCAAACTGGGAGCTATGCACCAGTCCTCACTCCAGCAAATGGTGAAGACTTGTCGAAGCTAGCTTGGGACATGGCTTATTTGGTAGCATGGACTTAATTCCCAGTGTGGTATACACCAACCATGGTGGTACATACCTGTAATCCTCTAACACTTAGGAGGTAGAAGCAGGAGAACCAGAAGTTTAAGATTATCCATCGCTGCATAGCAAGCCTGAGTTACATGAGACCTATCCCACAGAAAGACTCATTGAAGGGTTGGTCCCTGCAGCTTCAGAGTGGCTCATGCAGGGAGGTGGAGGTGAGGGCACAGGCTGTGAGTGGCTTTCTCCTAAGGTGCTAAGTTATGTGCAGCCATGCGTCTCCATGGAATAACCTGTCTGGCCCCCCGAGGTCTATCCAGGCATTGGCTGTCAGTCTTCTGTAATGTGGACTCCTTTACCCATTTGATCCCCAGGAAGTGCTTCGAATCTTGATGTCAACTTTACCGTCTTTAGCTTCCAAAGCGGAAGTGTACATTTCTTGTCACCTTCTCAGAGAGAGTGAAGACATTTTTTTCTGAGTGGTTCTGAAACTATCTCAGCAGGTGTGTGAGGCCTCAACACAACTGCAAGTATGTGTTAGTGCTTCTCCCTAGAGCATAAGGAGTGAGCAGATGGCCTTCATTCTGAAAACTGCAGACAGGATTGTGGGTTGAATAAACCTTTACAAATAGGACACATCTTGGAGGCTTACTTCAGAACTGGACTGGAACCAAGGTTTCCAGGCTCCTGGCTCAGGAGCCTAAGCCAGTATACTTTGATGAATGTTAGCTATTTGCAGAGAACTGGGTGGTGGCATGTTTGAACCAAATGTGAGAAAAGCCAGAAGGAACTGAACTGGCCATTGTGGACCAGATGGCCAGCTGTGGAAGATCCTTGATCCAGCAGCTGCTTAGCAGACCCTGGCCACTCAAGTATATTCCTTTAAAGCCAAAATGCTGACTACCTGCTTCTGCCTCATTTGACACCCATTTCCAAAGATGATGGAGCCAGTGTGAGCCAGGAGGAAGCTGAGATGGTGGCTGATAATTCACTCTACCATCTTTCCTTCCACAGCCCAAGAGGTGGCACTTCCTGCTCAGACCCCGTCTTATCAGGCCTCCAGCTGCCCAGTGTAAACTGTCAATGCTTATACCAAAAAGGGCATGTGCAGCTGGTGTCTGCCAGGGACAGCCCAGTCCCTGCCTCGTGGTTCCCAGGAAGAAGCTGCAACAATTCAGTGAATGGTTAAAGGGCTGTTTGATAATAAGGCCTTCGTTCCACTCCTGTGGCTTTCCAAGTTCCTAATGAGGCTACAAAGGCTCCATCCATACAGAAAACCAATAATGTAAATAAAAGCCAATCATGCAAGCATGGTTTGCAGAGGCGGGTGATGAATGTGAAGCCACCCGCAGGATGCATTTGAGTCTGGTTTTTCTGTGCTTTGTCATTTGACTCAGTAGGAACTTTTGTTACTTAACTCTGTGCATAACTTATTTAATGTACTGTATAAATGAACCAAAACTGTTAAATATGTATTTAGTTTGTTCTACTTAAAGTAGTTAATAAAAATGCTATATTCCTTTTCTGACTCAAGCTGGACCAGGCCTGGGGAAGGTAGCACAGTGGTGGAGTGCAAATGCCAGATGACTAGCTGCAGCCTCTGGTATTGTCGCGCTCCACACGTGGACACTCACTCTTCCCTCCCCCACCCCCAGGTCTTTGGTGAAGGGACAGTGGGGCTCTAAGCATCCTTGCTATGACCAAAAGATGATGGCATGAGGGGTAGGGACAGGAAGGGCTGGAATGCTTGCCGTAGAACCCCACCATGATGCTAGTTGCAGCCATCTTCTTTGTCAAGGTGACCATGCTGTGGCAGCAGTAAGTGACAGCAGTAACAGAGATATCCTTGGTTTCTCGCACTCCTCTCCACTGAGTGATCTTTTAGTAATAACATTCAGCCACAGAATGGACATGAATATTTTTCCCAAGTAATTGTTATTTCCTTACAACATTTCAACATTAACATACTTTAGCTTGTGGGACTTTTATGTCCTTTCTGTACTGGCATTAAATCTTAATTTCACTGATGCTTAAGGTTGTGTGACTTGAGGCAATGCTTTTCTTCCAGGCTTCATTCAGCTTCATTTTCTAGTATCAAGTGCCCTCTGGAGGACAAAACGGGGCCTGCTGCTTCTGCTTCCCTCTGAGCGCTAATTCCTATCCAGGGCAATCCTTGGGCAGCTTTATGTTTTCTGAGACCACCTCTATCCCTTGAGGTCAATGATGTTTTCTGGGTACATTTAGGAAATTCCAGAACAGCTCGGGATTCTGCGTTTTTCTGGTGCTTAACTCTACCTTGTTTTGATACCCCTGGATCCCAAGTCTTGGCTTTGGCACATTGTGGGACTAAGTAGAACCTTTCATCAATGTCCCTACTTTAGCTAAGATGCTGCCACCCAAGGATGCCCACTTCAATGCCTTCCATACTTGACAGCACCAGAGAACTATGCATACCTGTCCCCTGTAATGTGGGGGTGCTATCAGTACCCATCCCTGGGTTGTGAGGGTGAAATATGATCAGAAGAGCCAAGTGGTATATGTGAGGATTAACTGTCGAGTCAATGATAACCAAGCTGCAATCCAAAGAACCACAGAAGTTAAATATACAATAAGGGAAAGGCTCGGGGACAGATATCCTTGGGAAGGGGAAATAGGATAGATATGAATGGATTGGGTGAAGGCTGAAACAGAAGCATCACGTGGAGAGGGGAGAAGAGCTAGAATGAAGAGCCATTTGAAGAGTTGTATGGAAACCTAAGACAGTAGGAGCTTCCTAAATACATGCATATGAAGGTGAGCTAAATGAAATCACCAGATAATGAGGAAGAGCAGCCCCAGCTGGCTCTTCACCTAATGAAACTTCCAGGATTGGGATTGTGTTACACCTAATTGAGCTGTTGGCCAAAGGGATCCCATGGGAATTCCCAAACAACCAAGCCTGTTGCCAAGACGGTGCCTATGTAACTCAACTGAACAGAGAGAAGTTAAGCTGATGCCTAGATAGAGCCTTCACCCCTACTCTCAATGGCCAATCTCTGAGCTGGAGGCCAGCCTAGTTTACAGAGTGGTTCAGGACAAGCAACACTACAGAGAAACACTGTCTCAAAAAATATAACAAAAAGACTAATGCTATTCTGTTACAGTCTTAGATCGGTGCCTTGGTCAGCCATCATCAGAGGCGCTTCCTCCTACACCAGATACAAACAAATACAGAGACCCACAGCGAGACATTAAACAGAGTGGAACACTCTGGAATACTCAGCCCTAAACGAGAGGTCTCCCTCAAGTCAGAAAGGCCAGAGGGTGTGGAGGACACAGGCCCTGCAGATCAACATGCTCAAAGCTCATATGAACTCAGAGGGAAGCAGCAAGCACAGGTCTGCACCAGGTCCTCTGCTGGCTATCGTAGCTTCCAGTCGAGAGGTTTTGTGGGATTTCTGAGTGCAGGAATGAGCGGATCTCTGACTCTTGTGCCTTCTCTTGGACTCTTTTCTTTCTGTTAATTTGTTTTGTCTCTGATGTGTTATTATTGTCCCTTAAAGGTTTTTTGGTTTTCTAACAAGAGGCAGAAAGGGAGTGAATCTGGATGGGAAGAGGTGGGAAGGAACTGGGAGGAGTAGAGGGAGGGGAACTAATCAGGAGAAGTAATCAGGGTAGATTATGTGAGAGTAGAGAAAGTCTGCTTTTAATTGAGAGGGGGAAAAGCTGGGGATGGAGGTAGTCAGACAGGTAAGGTGGCACAGGCTCCAATCCCAGCACTTGGAAGTGACAACAGGAAGATTTGAGAGTTTGAATTTATAGTGAGTTTGAGGCCAGCCTGAGCTACATGAGATCCTGCCTCAAACCAGGGAATGGAGAGGACCTGGGTTCAGTTCCTAGCACATAGTGGTTCACAACTGTCTATAACCATAATTCCAGAGAATCCAGTGCCCTCTTCTGGACTCTACAGGTATCAGACGTGATACACAGACTTATATACAGAACAACCAAAAAAAAAAAAAAAAAAGACAAAACAAAAACAAAAAAACCTGGGACATAGTGCAGCCTGATGAAGCTGCTGCTCTTGCCACCGTCCTGAGCTGGCTGTTGTGGTGCAGATGCTAGACAGAGATGAGGTAGGCTGTGAGGGTGCACATCACTAAAGACACACTGTGCCCTCAGTACCCTCACCACAAGGGAGAATGGCTGAGACTCCAGAATCCAGACACACCTGCACCTCTTGGGCCAAGTTCCTCCAGGGCAGCCCTGCAGCTGCCTGGGGCCTGGCCTCTTATTACTCCCTCTTCATTTTTTCCATTTTGCACCTATCTGAAGCTCTCCTGCCCTACCACCTCTCCATCCACTAAAGATCTTGATTAAGCTTAGAAATCTCCTCGAGGACTTGCAGCAGTGTGGACCGGTTTCCACCTAGCAGCTCTGAGCCGTCAGCAAGGAGGCAAGGATACGGGTTGCCTGTTAAATAAGTTAGTTGGACTTGGTAGTATCTCTAAGGAGGTTGAGGCAGGGGAATGAAACTTACATTCTGTCATGTAACTGGAAGTTAACACAGAAGTCTGGTATGGCCATGTGTAGTGAGGCAGGAGGATCACCCAAGTTTTACACTGTCTCAAAACTAAGATAGAAGATGGAAAGTCTGACGCTGTCGCTCAGTAGCACAGCACTTGGGGAGCATTCGAGCCCCTGGACCCCATCCCCAGTACCTGAGAAGAATGAAGTGAAAAGAATCATTCTGACACGTGGCAGGCAGAGGCAGGTGGGTCTCTGAGTTCAAGCTACACAGTGAGACCCTGTCTAAAAACAAACTTGAAGGCCAGCTCTACCTATAACTGAGGCAGGAAGAGCTCAGCAAATTCAAGGCTATGTCTCAAAAAAAAATTGTTTTTTAAAATTAACTCTTGCTAAACAGAAAACATCCTGGGACATCAGATTAAAGATAAAGTCCTTGAGAGAAGCTGGCGGAGGTCTTAAGCATCTTTAAGGTATCAGTGGGGCCAGATGTGGAGGCAGGAAAATACCTTCCAGGCCAACCTGGGCTACATAGTAAGATCTTGTCTCAAGAACAAAGCAAGGGGCTGGTGAGAAAGCTCAGTCAGTACAGCTTTTAAGAAGACCTGAGTTCAGGCTGGGAGAGATGGCTCAGCGGTTAAGAGCACCAACTGCTCTTCCAGAGGTCCTGAGTTCAATTCCCAGCAACCACGTGGTGACTCACAACCATCTGTAATGGGATTTGATGCCCTCTTCTGGTGTGTCTAAAGACAGCTACAGTGTACTCATATACATAAAATAAATAAATCTTAAAAAAAAAAAAAAAAAAAAAAAACTAAACCAGTACCCAAGGAACCATACCTGAGTTGTCCTCCGGCCCCCACACACTGAAACCACAGTATGGGTAACACATCTCTCCAAGGGCCCATGTGGAACAGGAACAGATACTGGCTGCACACTCTAGAGCCAGCTGGATTTAGGTGGCTGGCCCAAGGCATCCAGGCCTCTTGAAGCCATTGGAGAGAAGCACAGAAAAGGCCAGTCTGCACTCCTGCCAGCAGAGCTGCTTTTCTGGCCACACCCCAGCGCCCAGCAAAGATCTGGCAATCAGACACAGGACATGAATGAAGCAGCACTCAGACCCTGGCTACCAGCCTTGGCTTAAATCCTATTGTAGCTTCCAGAATGAAGCTCTTTTAAGGGCCCCGCCTTCCTGGCTGCACCCCCAGTCTTCCTTCTCTCCCCTGGTCTCAGTAGCCATCTTGTTTGGCTTCCATCGGTTGACTGCATTGACTAGTCCCTGCCACTCCAAGCTTGGGACACCTACATTCGAGACAAGAGACATCCATTCCATGCTTGTGTGATGCCACGCACCGCCCTATAGAGTACCACTTTAGGTGTCACCTTTGGCTACTCCTCAGTCTTGTCCTGGAGAAGCCCCCCTGGCCAACTGTGGCTGGTAAGACTCTTGAATATGCTATTAGACAGTGGAGAGGACAGGCCAGCCTGGCAGGCTCTGCATGGGACAGGTCCCCTCAAGGAATCCAGCCAAACAAGCGCTTTGAAACACTGAGGCTTTGTAGGGAGAAGCTGAGCCTAGGCCAGATCATTCCTCTTTCCCAGACAGGACTCTGGAAGGAGGGTCTGGGGGAGGTACAGCCTTTAGCTGAGTGAATGATGAGAAGGCTCCTGCCAGTGTGGCAGCTCGGCTGGGAACCAACTGCAGCTCTAAAGCTAGGCTTTCTTCCCTGAGTCAGAGAGAGACAAGGGAGAGAGAGAGACCACCACAGGTGACTACCAGCTTTATTGCCTCTGTGCTCAAGGCCCAGGCTGGGGTTCAGAGATCTCTTGATGGGGGGTGGGGGGGTGGGGGCAGCAGGCAACTCTAGGCCCAAATTATTGCTACTCTGCAAGGTCTTCTTGGGGCTTCCCTTAGTACCCTGAGAATGGGTGGGATAAGACATGCAAATGATATGCAAATGACATGCAAACCGACCCAGTATCTTCCAGAGGTCTCTGGTACAACCACTGATGGTAGAAATTTTAGGGCTGACCCCATGGGTCTCTACACTATAGACTGAGTTGGCCTAGCCTCAAGGGTCAAGGTTCCAGGGTTTGAGGGGGGAGGGGGGGTGTCCCTGAGCATCAGTCCTGGTTCTGCCACTGGTTGAGGAAGAACAGAAACTTAACCCCAAAGCAGCAAGCAGAAAGCAGGACTCTCCTAGGCAGCCAGAGAGGTGAGGGATCTGCCTGGGTCACACAGCAAGGTAGAGGGAAGGGGGACCAGAATCCGGGTTTCCGGAATCAGGCAGAAGCCCAGGTGCTTGGAAGCTACAAACAGTAAAATAAATAAAGCAAGCAAATGGCCTAGCTCCTGATCCCTGGGCTGAGAGACCCTCTACCAGCTGACCAGGCCTTTAGCCTGGTAACAGGCAGGTCCCATGATTTTAGTGTAGAGTCGACCAGTGCAGAGGGCTTCAGAGGGCAGGGCTGCAGTCTCCAGCTTAAGCAGAACTGACTCAGTTATTATTCATAATCCACCAGGAGGCTGTGGATGAGAGGTTGGGGAGTCAGGAGATAAGGGGGGCTCCTCTCCTGGGTCCCAGAGCTGTGTGGAGCACAGGGGTATGCGCACCTGGGAAGAACACAGTGGTGAGAGTGTCCGGGGCCTGCAGGTGATCGATGAGGGTGCGCTGGAAGGCCTTGCTGCAGGGTGACTGCTGGTGCCTGGGAGGCAATGGAACAGACAGAGGCTGAGTCATCTGCTCTAAGATCAGGGCTCTAGGTCATTCACACTAGTCCAGCTCCTGGACTCAAGGCACCCACCCTTCAGTACTGCTTGTAGCCTAACTGGGAACAAGGTACCTCCATCACTCGGCTACTGCCAGGACTAAATGAAGGCCCCTAGCACAGGGGGCACACTATACATCAGTATTGTATTGAATCTGGAGGGTTTGTGTTAGACTGGGTCTTGTTATAGGGTCTAGCTCAGGCTAGCCTTGAATCAATCATTGAGCCTCTGCCTCAAGGGCTGGGATCATAGGCTGGCGCAACCATGGCCAATGTGTATGATTGGTTTGTTTTGTTTGTTTGTTATTTTGGTTTTTGGTTGGTTGGTTTTTTGGATATTGGTTTTGGTTTTGGTTTTGGTTTTTGGAGACAGAGCTTTGTTGAATTTGCAATGAGACCCAGATTGGCCTTGTGGTCTGAGCCTCTGCCTTCAGGGTTGACATAACCGGCATGCACTCAGTACCTAACTTGCATTTATTCCTTACACATCATCTCATCTGGGACCCAGATGTGTTAGGTTAGTTATTTGAAGTCACACAGCCAGTGATTAGGAGAGCAGGACTTGAACCTGGTCCGACGTCCTCCAGAACCCCATCAATGTCAGATGTTAGACCACCCACCACTCACCTTCTCCAGGAGGCTTCGTCCTGCCAGAACTCATACAGGGTGAAAGCAGCATTGTCTAGCATCTTCTGGGCAGACACACTGTAGAACCAAAGAGGTAGCCAGGCTGGACCACAGCTGTGACCACCACTGCCTATCTGCCCAGGGTACCCATCCCACCATCCCTCTCTGTTCCCACCCACTCACCCATCCCACTGGCTCTCCAGAGACTCACTGCAGACAATGGCTTTGGGCCCCTGTGAAGTTCATGTAGCAGCTCAAAGCACGATGAAATTCCTGCAGGGCATCCTCTGCCACCTGCACTTGCCTCTGCGCCACAAGGATGTGCTGGCAAAAAAGCAGCTAGTCAGGGGACAAGCCAAGCTCAGGGTATAATCAAGTCTTCCTAATGTGGTCCAGATCTGCCCCCTGTGGGATCAAGTCCCCACAGCCAACAAGACCTCTCAGCATCTGACTCCATCCTCCAGGCTACTGACCAACCCTCACCCTCTGCTGTACCACCTCCCACTGTGCCTTCCAGCTTCCATTCCTACCTTAGGCCTGACTTTGACAGGTACAAATGAGAGAACAGAAAACCTAAGGTAGCCATAGAGTGAGAACCAAAACCTAGCACCTGCCTACCAGATCTGGGTAGACAGATCTTTAATACTCTTTCCCAAGCTCACCGAGTCAAGCCCCTTGGTAAGGTCCTCTTCATGCATGGGTTCCAGCCGGGGTGCCTGCAAGAGACACAGAACATAGACCGAGCCTCTAGTATGTATTGGCGTGGGCAGGCACTGGCTACCCAGCCTCTCACCTTGCACTCAAGCTGGTCTATGAGCTCCTGGAGGCGGTTGACCTGTAGCCGCCACTGCAGCTCAGCCTCTGAACTCCGCCCTGGCAGAGGGACCAGGAGGACATCAGCCAGGGCCCCTGAAGGGAGGCCGCTCAGGGTGAACTGGGAACATTGGCAGAGCAAAGCCCTGAGAGAATAGGAGATGCCACATCTTTCCTGGCCCTATGCAACCAGATCCTACCCTGCCATAGGCAAACCTGTATCAGAGGATCCAGGAGACCAGGACGGTGACCAACTGATGCTCCTTAGGGCTCTGCGTCCTGCCCTCCGGCTGCCACAGGGCCTACTCTGCACTTTGATAGTTTCTTCATCCAACCTGGAAAGTAGAAGGTTAGTCCAGTGTCCCCAGACCCATAGTGTCAAGGACTGGGATTTCAGCACAGGACCAGACTTAGGTAGGGCAAGACAGGTCTCCTGGGTCTTTGAAGCCCAGCCCCCAAACCACTGACCCCTTCTCTCAGCAGATCACGACCCCAAGAATGTGGCCTCTGGAAGGCTGGATGGAACAGGACACTGAGGAGTTTGGAATTCAGGGACAACAGGCACCCACACACCTGCAGCGCAGTAGCACACTCACATACCGCTGGCCACGGGCCTGCGCCTCCAAGGTGTCTGATGCTCCCTCCAGGGAGGTCTGCAGGGCTTGTAGCTGATTCACAGTCTCCCGCAGCAGAAATCGTGTGACAAACTGGTCCACCTTGGAGGCCTGTTCATACTCCTATGTGCAGGGCAAGATAACAGGGAGCTTACCTTGCTCATGAGAGCAGCAATAGAAGTGGACAGAGCATGCAGGCCAGCACAAGCTAGTTACCACTTCCCATCTTTGTCTCCAGACAGGGTCTTAATTTCTAGCCCAGACTTGCCTTGAATTGGGATCCTCCTCTATATGCCTCCCCGGTGCTAGAATGGATTAAAGATGGGAACCACTCTGCCCAGCTTCTAAGGCCCCTTTTCCCAGTCCAGATGGACTTTGTTCATCCTTGCAGATATGAGGCTGATTCACAGGGATCATACCCTGCTGGCACACTGGGTTCTCCTGGATCTCAATTCCTCTTCAAAGTTAAGGCTCAGCCGGGCGTGGTGGCGCACACCTTTAATCCCAGCACTCGGGAGGCAGAGGCAGAGGCAGGTGGATTTCTGAGTTCGAGGCCAGCCTGGTCTACAATGTGAGCTCCAGAACTGCCAGGGCTATACCAAGAAACCCTGTCTTGAAAAGACAAAAAAAAAAAGGCTCATGCTCACTTCTGCAACAGCTAGTGAGGCCTCTCATAGAGATCTTGTATATGTAGCTTCCAACAAAATGCAGTAAATGTCTGTTAAATAGATTGTTGAGTGGAATAATGAAAGAACAAGCAAATGTCGGCCAGTATGGGGTCATATCACACATCATTTTGTACCATGTGTAAAAATGGCCTTAATGGGTTTCATTTTTGATGTATGATCTGCCTTGGCTCAACTAAGATGGTAGCTTCTGGACCATGCTTATAACAAATGGGATAGAGTAGTGCCTGAGTCCTGCCCTAAGTCTGTGGGTTCTGTTTCCATGACATCTTTTTGGTAGTTTTCCTTTGGAGGTATAAGACGATTTTCTACTGTTTGCAACCATACCTGGTTGGCAGAACCAACTTCCTCATACCAGACTCATCCCAAGAATTGTTTTTAACCATCTTAACAATTTTCAGTAACCATAATTGACTCCATTTTGTATCTGGGGCCTTGAGAGGTTGAATCTTAGCCAAAGTTAAGCAGTTAATTAGAGGCAGGTCAGGATTCAAATCAAAGTCATAGAAATCCCCCTCTACTCACCCTTAAGCACCTTATAAGCATTGCTTCATTAAAGCACTAGCCCTGTTTTGCAGCTGGGAAGCTAAGACCAGAAGAGGTCATAGACAGTGGAGCAGTGGCCAGATTCTCCTGGGAGAATCAGGGGAGGAGCAGAGTTTTGGTGTGGTGAGGTCAATTGTGAGCTCACAATACAGTTACCCTGATGGGCGGGGCCAAACTGAGGCCCCTGGCTAGAGGCAGGGCCGAGGCAGCATGGGCAGTGGCCTCTAGTGACCAGTCCTGTGACCAGTCCTATCATGGGAAACAGCAGTTCCCATAAGAGGACCAAAGCACCCAATCAGGCCAACAAGGACAGGCCACCTGACATGGACAAAGCCCGTCACAAGCAGTTCTTCAGCCATCTCAAGAGGAAGAAGCCAAGTGTGAGTATGGAGAGGCTAGAAGGGACGCTGGGTGCCAGGGGCATGAGGGGTTAGAGACTCTCTAGAGAGAGCAGGATCCCTGGAGCCCATATAGGTAGTAGTATAGGGATTCTAGAAGCAATGGCTGGGGGGAGAGTGCTCTCTCAACCAGGGATCAGGTATAGTGTCTCTGGGACCACAGACCTGAAATACCTTTACACCCTCTCTCCAGCCCACGACCTCCCAACACGCCATTTTCCCTTTCTTTCAGTGGCGAGAGGCTCCTGACCCTGCCCGGGTGGGTGAGAACCCCCGCATCAAGGCTGGGAAAGTATGCAATGATTCGTCTTAGGGTGGTCAATGGGTTCCTGTGGGGAGGCAGGGTCTCGGGGTGCGGGGCACAGTGGGGCTCGGGAGGTTGGGTCGGGCACGGAAGAAGCCTCAGGCCCCGCGAAGGCGTGTTCTTCCCTTCACACCCACCCCCAGACCAAGATCGTGCTGCTTTTCCCGCTGGACAAGCGGCAGCAGCTGGCTGAAGCAGCGGCGGGCCCATTTGTGAGGCCCGTGCGGCAAACTGAGGACCCGCTCGGCGCCCCAACGTGCTTCCCAGCGGTGGCTCCTATGCTACGTGGGGCAGGCGACGGCGTGGACAGGCGCGAAGGCGCGCGCGGGCGGGAGATGAAAAGGATCCTGGTGCTGCTGCTGCAGCTGGACGCACGGCTGCAGGAGGAGGGGCGTCGAGTGGGAGGCAGGGCGGGGGGCGGGGCCAAGGCCCCGCAGTGCTGGCAGCCGCTGTACGCGCACCTGCTGACCCAACGCGACGCCTGTGGCGAAGGCGACCCCCGCGAGGAGCAGCCGCGCAAGCGGCGCCGCTGCCCTCGCTCGCGGCCCTGAGTGTCTGGCACGACCCCTAGCGCCAGGACTCTGCTCAATAAAGAGCACATAGCAACCCCTGTGTCTGCCACTTCTGTGCCTGCCGCGTCCCCGGGTCAAAACTGAGGCCCCGAGCGAGTAGGAGTTAGAACAGCCACCAACACGACCTGGAGCTAGGGCTGCCTTTAACTTACTTTTCGTAGCACAAAGGTCAGCTCATGCCAAATCCGTAGACTGAAGGTGGACTTGAGCAACGCTAGGAAGAACTTGTTTCAGGCAAAGTTTTGAGGTCTCCAAGAGTCCCCAACGTTCAAAAATCCCTCTTCGGAAGAGGAAGGGTTTCAGGCTTACAAACATCATCCCAGGATGTTAGTCATGGTGGAGCTGGAACCTCAGAGTCTGCTTTTGGCTTGAACCTCTAGTCTCTCACCCTACAGCCTGTCAGCTCCAAGCACTCAGGTCCCCCAAATTTTAGGGTCCCTTAGTCAAAGCACTTTCCTCCAGAGGTACCAGTTCCATCCTCTACCATTTGTAGCCTTTTTCCAAACCACTAATCTGTGTATGGCAAATTAGTTTCCCCTGCTAGTATATAATCCTCAGTCTCTCTGCTACCCCTCCAAAGGCCAAGGCTACAATTAGTGTATGCACACCCAGCTGCCGATCCCCACTGCCATAAGTGCTCTCCCTCTGCTCCTCCATACTGACATAGCACCAGTGGCCTCTGATGTCACTTATTCCCGAGAGAAGCAGCATGCTCTGAACAGAAGCCACTGCTGGCTTTCTTGGATCCCACACCCAGCTCCAGACCAGACCCTAAAGCCACCACTCCTGACTGTGACAATACCAGCACTCAAGAGGATGGGATAGGAGTATCTTGAATTCAGTACCACAGATTGCGTAAGAAAACAAAAATTGAGCCAGGCGGTGGTGGCACACGCCTTTAATCCCAGCACTCGGGAGGCAGAGGCAGGCGGATTTTTGAGTTCGAGGCCAGCCTGGTCTACAAAGTGAGTTCCAGGACAGCCAACGCTACACAGAGAAACCCTGTCTTGAAAAACCAAAAAAAAAAAAAAAAAAGTCTTACACACTGAAAATGCTTCACCTGGGGCTAGAGATGGCAGAATACCTCAGCTCACTAGAACCATAAGCTATGCAATTAAGACTGCACTTGTGTTACTATCCACAGGCTGGAATTGTGCTGAAAAATGTGTGAACCATACACAGTATGTGTCTCCCTACTCAAGAGCTAATTGCCCTGTCAAATGTTATCAGCACATGCATGCTTGGCTCAAGCTGGCTCCATCATCTCCCCTACAACTGTAATTGGGAACTTTAAGAGACCTTCCCGGGCTGGTGAGATAGCTCAGTGGGTAAGAGCACCCGACTGCTCTTCCCAAGGTCCAGAGTTCAAATACCAGCAACCACATGGTGGCTCACAACCATCCGTAACGAGATCTGGCGCCCTCTTCTGGAGTGTCTGAAGACAGCTACAGTGTACTTACATATAATATAATAAATAAATCTTAAAAAAAAAAAAAAAAAAAGAGACCTTCCCAGTTATACCTATATGGGCAGATCCTGTTCCTAAGACCTATTTTGCCCCTGTGATCCAGAAAATATCCAGGATCTCTGTAATAAGATCCTTATTTTAGCATCTGAGTCTTCTATTTGCAACCAACATGGTCTATCCAGGAGGCAGGGCTCATTGCTGTCTTTAGGAGTTAGAAACACCACGGAAGAGACTTGGACTTGCTTAGGGTTGCTATGTGAGCTTCAGGGCTGAAGGGCTCAGGCCAGACCCCATGCGGCTGTCACACAGGGAAAGTACCTGTACATCTGTAGTTTCTCTTTAGAACCGAGAGTTAAAGTGCTGGACAACTAGCCAGAGCACATAAATACTCCAAACAGACAGATCCTTAACATGGGCTCCCAAATGGCTGCTGCCATCAGCCCACACAAGGGGGCGGAGGAGGGGGTGCCTGCAAGGCTGAGGTCATAATGAGCCCAATCTAAGTTCCTTCCCACCTCTACATCCCGGTAACTCTAGCCAAGCTAGGTGACGTGCGAAGAGAGCTGCCTAGGAAGGCTGGGATTCTGGGACCCTAAGGAAGAATCAAGTCTTGACTAATAGTGACACTACTTTTGAGGTAGTGCCACAAAAAGGAATCCCTACTCTTAAGAGGCGGAGCCTTATAGCCAAAGGCGGAGCTGAGAACTAAGAGGGCCAGTTATCCACCCTGAAGGCCCATAGGGCTTCGGGGCACACTGAGCCCTGAAGGTGGCGTCGTCGGTGCACCGGACTCGCCGCGCCCACAGGCTGCCTTCATTGGACCACGTTGCTGTGGTAGTGGACCAAGGCTCGGGCTTCACCAAGGCAGGCTTCGCTGGGGAGATGAAGCCGCGCGTTGTGCTGAAGAGCTCCAGTTTGATGCCCAGTTGGGACCGGCCTGTGCTGCCAGGAGCACCGGGTTGTGAGCTGGCGGGCGGCGTGGCCCGTGCGCACCCTATCAAGCATGGAGTAGTGGTGGACTGGGACGCACTGGAGGGACTGTGGGAGCGCCTAATGGTGGGAGGCCTGCAGGTCCACCCCGAGCAGTGGCCTGTGCTGGTGAGCGACTCGCCATCAGCACCACCCAAGGGCCGAGAGAAGGTGGCTGAGCTGCTGTTCGAGGCCCTAACAGTGCCTGCGTGCCACATGGCCAACACGGCGCTGCTGGCACTCTGCTCCATAGGAGCTTTCAGTGGGCTGGCTGTGGAGGCAGGCGCGGGCGTGTGCCACGCCACACCCATCTACGCAGGTCACTCATGGCACAAGGCCACCTTCCGTCTGAATGTGGCAGGCAGCACCCTGTCGCGCTACTTTCGAGATCTGCTGGTGGCAGCATGCCCAGATCTTCAGCTGCAGGGCCTGTCCCGCAAGACCGTTACACAGCTCAAGAAGCGCTGCTGCTATGTGTCCCTAGATTTCCAGGGTGATATCTGTGACCCTGCCCGCCACCAGAGGGCCTGTTTTTGCCTAGGCAATGGCTGCTACGTGCGCCTCGGCAGCGAGCGCTTCCGCTGCCCTGAACCCATCTTCCAGCCAAGTCTCCTAGGCCATCCTGAGCCAGGACTGCCCACGCTGGCCTTCCAAGCACTGCAAAAGATACCCACAACACTGCGGACACGGCTGGCCAATACGGTGGTGCTAGCTGGAGGTTCCACCCTTTTCCCTGGCTTTGTGGAGCGCATGAACCTGGAGCTGGAGGCACAGTGCCGGAGGCATGGGTACCCGGCCCTGCAGCCCTGTCTGGTGGCTCATCCCGGGCGGGACACAGCTGTGTGGACTGGAGGATCCATGATGGCCTCCTTGAACTCCTTTCAGTGCCGCTGGATGACTCGGGCCATGTACCAGGAACACGGCCCTTTGCTGGTGCGAGACGTATTCGATTGAGTTTTATATTGAACGAGAATAGATGGTGCCACCAGGGGGGACTTCAGGAACAGAGGCTGCACCTCTGTCCTAGCATGGAGAACCAGATAAACAGATTGCCGTGTTCACAGCTGGCAGGGTTCTTGTATGTGAATGGGCTGCCCCTTTCCCTCTCTGAGCTAACCCTGAGCCTCCTTTTTGCTTTCAATTGAATACCCAAACCAGTTTAGAGAATGCCAGTTCAGCAGGGCCAAACTTAAAGAACAATACTTGAAAAAACTCTTACATGAGGGAACTAGAAGTCCTGTCCCATGATGTGTGCTCAGGTGACCCCTGACGGTCTTATTTTTCCTTTTTCTGCAGAAAGTGGGGTCAGAAGGCAGGAGTATGGTGCAGTACCTGGCAGGTGCAAGGCCTTGGGTTCTATCCTCAGTACCAAAAAAGTTCATTCAGGTCAAACCCAGGCCTGTCACCTCCTAAGAGGACATCTTTTTCTGTTTATTGAGATAGGATCTCACTCTATTGCCCAGTCTCAGGCTTAAGCTGTCTTTAGGTAGTGGTAGTGTGAAAATCCCAGCACTCAGGAGGTAGAGGCCCATGGATCTCTGTTTTTGAGGCCAGCCTGGTCTGCAGAGCAAGTTCCAGAATATCCAGGAATACCCAGAGGAGAAAAAGTATAAACTACCTGTTCTTGGCAAAGATGGTTTTTTTTTTTTTTTTTTTTTTTGGTTTTTTGAGACAGGGTTCCTCTATGTAGCCCTGGCTGTCCTGGAACTCATTTTGTAGACCAGGCTGGCCTCGAACTCAGAAATTTGCCTGCCTCTGCCTCTGCCTCCTGAGTGCTGAGATTAAAGGTGTGCGCCACCACGCCCGGGTTGGCAAAAATGGCTCTTAACACATAAAAGGAGGGTTACTTTTGTTTTTGTTTTTTGGTCACTTTCAGGGTCTGGAGCTCTGGCTGTCACCATTTGTCTACACAGGTTATAGCACAGGCTAACAAACTAGGCATATACACACCTACCATCTCACATGTCCTGAGGTTAGGCCCTGCCTCATTGTCTCCATGTACCTGTGGACCCGTATAAACTCATCTATGTACCTATTGGACCCTGGTTTGACAGCCCCCAGCAATTATAATAGGCCAACAAAACCTATGTTGCCTGCATTGTTTTGGGCACAGGGGACAGAGCAAAGAACAAAACATGTCTGCCTCCTCCTCCCCCAACAGGGTCTCCTCTCTCTAGCCAGACTGGCCTGACACTAGCAGCAAATCTCCTGCCTCTGCCTCCTGAAGGCTGAGAGTGCGGGTGTGAGCCACCCTGGCTACAGAAGAGAAGACTATGGCTCCGGAGGAAATGGCACAGTTGGTAAGTGGGAGTGCCAGAACTTGAACCCAACCTCCATTTCCACAGCCTCACTGGGCCCTGACACCTCAGGCTCCCCATGACCCCTCCCGCACTCACCAGCTTTGTAGTGTCCATGGCAGTGAGCACCGCACGGTTGAGAGACTCCAGCGCAGCTAGCACAGGCCGGTAGACACCCAGGTGTGTGGAGAAGTAGTCTGCAGGCCAAAGAGGTCCAGGGGCGCTGGCCTAAACCATCTCCCCAGCCCAGAATTCCTCAGCTGCTCCAGCCTTCCCATCCCAAGAGGCCAGCCCCATAAAGCATCCCTCACCACACCCACCCGCCCAGGGGCTGGGGCACAAGACTACTCACCACACAGTTTCTCTGTCTCTAAATTGCTGTGGGGGAAAGAGAAAACATCTTTGAGACTCTTAGCACCTGGGCCTGGAGAACCAGACAGATGCCTGGCTGTGCCACAGCAAGCCAGCCCCTTCTGCTGAGCCTCACATGGCATGACTGCTGGGGAGGGATTACAGGCCCTTCAGAGGGTCAGTCCAAGTCCTTGAAGCCTTGAATGCTGACCTAGTCTAGGATTTACACTAAGGAGATGGGACAGGAAGGGAAGGGAAGGAAAAGGAGAGAGCAGGGGTAGCTGTACATGTTCATGGCATGTGTCCCCAAGTGAAGAAGCAGGGAAGGAGCATACATTTGAACCAGATGTGGGCATGTGGACATGTGGGAAGCAAGAGAGTATGGATTCCTGCATCTGCATCCACAGGCAGAGGCAGGCAGAACCCAGCTGTCCTCAAACATCCTCTGCTTGGGAATAGAAGGGCTGAGCATGGTTGGTGACTCAAGTCTGGTTATTCTGAGGTCCCAGCTGGAATCAGTGTAGCAACAAGACTGGAGCTGGAGAAGGTGTGGGTGGGTTGACAAAGTTGGCACTGGGCCCTGTTGTCTTTCCCCACCCCCTGTCCTCCAGCAAGAACCTGACAGCAGGGGACACAGTGGGTTGGGATGAGCTGGCTGGGCTCTGCCACAGCAAGCTGGCCCTTCTATTGAACTCACTCAGTGAGATGATCATCGATGCCGCTGAACAGTTCCCGCAGCTCCGCAGAGCTGAGAACCCCATCAGCAAAGTAATTCTGGAATTCTTCAAACGAGAGCTTACCATCATCTGGGGAGAGACAGTCGTGGTGTTGCTATCCTTAAGTCCTAGCTACATCCTGTCCCCCTATCCAGGCTCCCCAAAGGCCAGCAACATTCACAATCACTCAGCCAGATAGCCTAGGGTTCTGACTCCAGCGGAGGCCCAGACTGTTTTGAACAAAAGGACAAGAGTTCCTCAAAAAGTATATGCTGAAAGAAACAGGGCCCACCTTGTACAGGATACATTTGGTAGGGATTCAATGTCTGCCAAATGGAAATGTAAGAGAACAGCCTGGAACACATCGGAGCACAGCTTAGGACTTACAGGTACAGTCCCTGGCCCCAGAAACTAGTCTTGCCCCAGGGTAGAAGAGACCTCCATGTTCTGACCCCAGGACCTTTCCAGGAAGTCACAGAGAAGCATGCAAAGCCTACCCACCAGCCAGACTCTACAAAGCTGCAGACTGGCTGGGACGAGAGTGAGCTCCCCTCATGGAGCAGAGGCAGAGAGTGGAAGGATAAGATGGCAATGGGATTTGCTGTCTGAATGATATGCAAGATGGGGAGGGTCTGAGCCTCTATAGCAGAAGGTATTGGGAGCAGGTGTCTTTTGGGGGAGGGTGTTGGGTTTCTTTCTCTTTTTTTTACCCCCCAAGACAGGGTTTCTCTGTGTAGCCCTGGCTGTCCTGGAACTCACTCTGTAGTCCAGGCTGGCCTCAAACTCAGAAATCCACCTGCCTCTGCCTCCGGAGTGCTGGGATTAAAGGTGTGCGCCACTATCATCCAGCGTGAGAATGTTTGTTAAGTTAATGGTCCTCACCAATGTGAAGAGACCCATGAAAGGGCAAACGCTAGGGACATAAAGAGGCTGAAACAAGAGCCTGCAGGTCCAGAGAGAGGAAAAGTGAAGGACAGATGAGTGCCCCGCCCCTCATTCAGGGAGCCTGGGGTGATATCCCACACAAGTCTGGATCCCAGGCTCACAACTGACTCACTTCTCTGAACCTCCACTCTCTTACCCGTGAAATGGAATGAAGAATTCCCACCTAGAAAGCTGTTGTAAGAACATCACAAGATCTTGTACACTACACCCATCACTGAGCTAGAGTACTGTCTTAACATAAGCTCCCACCTCCAGCCTCAGATCAACCCGCACTTTCCACTCCCTATTCTGTACACTCCAGGAAGGGTTCCTTGCTTGATCCCCCATTTTGAGCTCTCAAGACTTCAAGCTGTACCTCCAAGTCCCTAGCTCTCCTACCCTGCCCCCGCCCCACTATACCTCCAAGTCCCTGACTCTCACATTCTGCCCCCTCCAACACACACACACACACACACACACACTGTGGGACCCAAAAGGAAGAAACCACTCACCATTTTTGTCTGCTCTTCGGAAAACCTAGGGGACAAAGGGAAATAAGTGGGCACTGTGAGGGGAGCCGGGGAGACAGGGGTGCCCCTCCCAAGCCAGTGAGGCTCCAGCTTGGCAGCCAGCCCCCCTGCATTGCCTTCACCCTGCTCAGGGCAGTCCTGCAGGAGTCTCCAGCAAGGTAGTACAGGAAGCTCGCACAGCAAGCCCTAATGCTGACTCCCTCCTGCTGTAGGGCTGGCTTCGCGGTGGGTGGGTGTTCCTGGCCAGCTCTCTGTACCTTCACCTCCCACAGCTGGAGTCAAGCCCGAGTTGGCTCTGATGTAGCAGCCTTTGGCATGTTCCCAGCTTGAGGAAGGTTGGACAGATGGGCTAAGAATCATTCTGAGAAGCCTTGGAAGCCATATCAGATCTGAACGTTTCCCTCCCCACCCCGCCCCCCACCCTGACTTTATGGGTATTCTCCCAAGTCCACACACTATTCTCCACCTACCCTCACTGAACTGGCTCTTTCCCTTGTGCCTGCTTATTTTGGGTGTTCTGGTTTTCCCACTAGTATGTGAGGGAGCAGCTTAGAGTTTAACCCTTTCAGGACCTCTTATAAGGCTAACTCATCATGAAGACTGTGGGCATCTGTGTGTACACATTTGTGTAAGGAACAAGGAGGGTGGCAACGGTCTGTAGATTTTATTTGTAGAGGCAGTGATGAAAGAGACAAGTTCAAAGCCTAGACAGAACTCATATAGCCCAGGGTCCTGAATGCTAAACTCTTCCACCCAACTCCCTCAGGGTCACTGGGCTAACCAACCAATATAACCCTTAGGCTGACTCAGAGAAAGGGCTGCTACTGGATTGGGATCACACAGCAGCTCAATGCAGCCTGGCTGGGGTAATTTTGATGGGAGTGGGGCAGGAGAGCTAAGCTTGGAATGAAGACACTCCATTCACATCCCAGGGTGCCTCCTGACCTGAAACATGCCTCCTCAGGCCTGAAGGACCATGGTCAAGGTGCTGAGTCACTAGGGCTTTGGGGAGGGGGCACAACAGCCTCTTACACTGGCAGGGACTTCTAGAGTAGGGGCAGAAGAGAGCCAGGAAATGCTGAGCACATAGTAAAAGGGGGAAGAGAGGCGCTCAGAGCTAGGGCTCCTGCACTTGGAGCTTTGCCTCCAGCTAGGTAAGGTAGCACAGGAAGATTGCACAGCGATCTGAGACAGGGTAGGATGCTCTAACATCTACAAAAGGGGGCTCAAGGCCACCTGATGCCCATGAGAGGAGTCCCTTGCTAACTGTAAGACTGCCACCTTTGATCAGGCCTGAGGCTTCCGGGGCAGGACAGAGCTCCTTCAAGGTCTAGGGTCCTCTGTCCTAACAGCCCAGAGGAGACTGCCATGGAGCAGGCTGCTGTGACTGAGTGTTGACAGCCCCTAGCCCCAGTGGACACATTTAGGGTAAGGGGCAGTACTGCTGAGAAACAAGGAGAGACACGGAGCGGCACAGACAGCACAAGAAATGCAATGGCAGGAAGACACAAAGGCAGGAGGATCACAACAGCAGGGTCACAGATAGTCTAGGAGAGGGACCGAAGCAGGACCAACAGATGTGGAGGGGGAGACAGGGACACGGAAGCTTGAGACCTAGGGAGCCCGATGCCCGCCCGCCGGTGCCCCACTCACGTCCTGGAAAAGCGCGTGTCCCGCGGCAGGCGCAGAGTGTCGCGGCTGCTGGGGCGCAGGTGGCCCGAGCAGGCATACAGTGAGCAGCCCGGCGCACGCCATGGCTCGGAGGCTTGCAAGGCTGCGGGTTGCGGTTACCAGGCCGCCCAGGCTGGCTGGGGGCGGGGCGCGCGCCCATTGGCCCAAGCACGGCCCCGCCCCCACCTGGCCTCGGTTTCCCCGCCTGGAAGAGGCTTCCAAAAGGAGTGGGGGTTAAGGAGTCACCCCAGAAGTCACTGGCAATGACATCTTGCCAGAAGTCCCACAGGAACCGGCGCTCCACCCAGTCGGGTGTGGGCAGGCAAAGCTCTTAAGTGCAGGAGCCCTAAGAGATCAGACCCACAAGCGTTTTATATCTGGGCATCTGCACTTCCCTGTCAAATGAGGATAATAGTCCTCCCCCTTGGCCCCCAGGTTGTAGGGAAGTAAGCTTTGTAGATGCTCAGCTCAGAGGACTTCCACCTATGCTTTAACACAAGTCATGGCTTCCCAGTCACCCCTTCCTTCTCCCAGATCTCTGCCCCAGCACCTCTTTCAGGAAACTCCCTGGTGTTCTTACTTACAAGGCCTATAGGGAGGGAACAAAAGCTGCAACAGGAAAGCATTCGACACAAACACAGTTCACTGTGTTGCATCTTTACTAATGTTCAGAAGGTGCACAGCAAGCTGACTCTGACACTCCCTCTTCTCTACTTAGGTCCCAGACATAACTCCCTACCCACCATTGGGTCAGTTTTCTTCTCAAGGGGTTACAAACTGAAAGGAAATTAAGTCAGATGGGAAGAGGGAGTGAACATTCCCTCCAACACTAGCCTCACGCTGGCTGGCGGAAGAGTTTCAAACCCAGCCCTAACACCATCAAAACATTTATTAAAATCAAAGCAGGAGGGAACAGAACTGTTAGGAAACAAAGTGCAGACTGGAGGGTGGGGAGGACAGCAGAGGAGCACTCCAACCACAGGAAGGATGCATACCCACCCCTCCTGACCGCAGTCAGCCAAGGCCCTCACACACCCTCCCCATCTCAGATCCCCTGGATACATGTGGCTGGGGTACTGGTACAAAGGGACTGTTTCTCCAGCCCATCCATGGCTGTCAGTCTGTCTCCCTCTTTCCCAATAAATAAACTGCTTGGGCCTCAGCAACTCTTGGATAGGGATCCTGCCCTTGCTTCAGAGAACAGGGACTTAAGGTATCACCCCATATTCCCCCACCCTTTGCTTATCCCCCAGGTTTACCAGAGGCCTCGATAAATAAATAAACGCTCCATTAAAGCTTCGATCGGAAAACTTTTAAGCAGTGCTCTTGCTGCCCTCCAAACCCAGCCAGCCAAGCTGCACTACCCGGCCTGGCTGACACACAGGATTCTGGAAGCAGGCAGCCACCCTGGGCCTCACAGGGCCCCTGCAGCAAGGACACCAAAAGTGCAGTTAGAGCCCACCCCCACCCCAATGCACACACATGGATCCATGCATACATGTGGACACACCAGGATGTGTCTGCAGCACACATACAGATGTGTTCACCTTCATTCCCGGGTACACGCGCACATACACACACACACACACACACACACACACACACACACACACACACTCAGACACACACCCCAGGCACACAGTGCGCAGTGTGGGGTGCATGCACACACACTGTACAACATCCTTCCCCTTTTGGTCTGCTCAATGTGGCAGCAACCAAACCCCAGAGCTAGAAGCTACTGGACAGAGGGTATGGATCGTGCTATTCCAACGAGGCAGGAAGGAGGCCCAGGGCAGAGGCTCCAAAGCTGCAGACAGGTGGGCATCTTCAGACACCCTGAATCCCTAGGCTTCTGTCAGAAATCCAGAGGGGTCAGGTCCCCAAAGTCACAGTCAAAGAGATCTCTAATGCCCTCACCCTCCTCGAGACCAAAGTGATAGTCAAGGGCCTCGTGGGGTGGGGAGAGGCTGATGAACTCCCCAGGGAGGAGCCCAGAGAAGTCTTCTTTAACATGCTCCAGGAGTGAGTCAGCAGCCACCAGTGGTGACAGTTGGTCCTCTTCCATGGGGACCCTCAGGTGGCCCATCCGTGGCAATACTGCTTCTGGAGAAAGGAGGCATTACAAGTTAGGAGAGGCCCAGCAGGAGAGGGGCTGCCATGATTGCCTGCCAAATACTACAAACCCTGGCCCTACCTACCTTGCTCCAGGCCCAACAGGGATTGACTGGGATCCAAGGCTGGGGATGTGGAGGGAGGTGATGGTGGAGGCCCTGCTGGGCCAGAGTCTGCAGTCCTGTCCTCCCCAGAGGATGTCTCCTGGCATGAGGTCTTCCCAGGGCTAATCCCGTCCGCACTCTCCTCAGGGCACAGGAAAACATCAATGGGGCCTTGTTTGCTCTTAAGGGAGATCTGAAATGTCTGGGTGGAGGCGCAGGCAGAATAGACAGGTGAGGCCTAGTTGACCACCAGCCCAGCCTCCCTGTCTTAGAAAGGCTTAGGGCCGTTAGTCTCACCTCTGAAGAATCCACAGCTTGGAGCTGGGTCTCCGGAGGGGCCTTGATCACTATGACCATCTGTTCTGCAGGGTCTGCGATGCTGCGAAGGTCCTGGCAGGTCACATAGGCCAGGGTTGGGGGAGTCAAGGACCACTGACTCACATACACCTCCCTAGTCACTCCTTTTTGACACCCTCATCCCACCGCCTGGCACATAGTAGCTGCCCAGAATCTCATTCCTAAACTTCAACTTCCTCAACAGTGAGACTATCTACCCATCCAATTCCAAACTCATGGCTGCCTGTGATAATTCCATATCAAAGGCTCAACAGGTCTGGGCTGGGAAATGGACAATCTTACTGATAATGATATTCACTAAAAGGCACACTTTCTAATAGTTTCTTTTTGTGAATTAAAAAGTCTTAACTTTGAAGCTACAATCAGGAACTAAATTAGTGACCAAGGAAAGGTTTGTCACTCTTTGGTGACAGGGTCTGTGTAATCCAGTGACCTGTGCTTATGCTGCGCGTCTTACTCTATAACCTCAATTGGCCTTCAGTGTTACAGTTTCTGCCTCATCCCTGGCCCTGGGATTACAAGTATATACCACCACACTGGGCTTTTCATCTTTGGTTGAGACAGGGTCTCACTGTGTAACCCTGGCTAGCCTAGCATGTGGACCAGACCAGCCTGAGTTCAGATATCCCCATGGCTCTGCTCCCTCAGAGTCTGGATTTTAAAGGCTTGTATCCCTGTTCTCAGCCTGGTCTTTTCTGTATATGTTTTCCCTACCTGAATGTGCACCACACAAGCACTTATTGCTTTTGGAGGTCAGAAGAGGGCATAAATGCACTAGAACTAGAACTACAGATAGCTGTGAGCCACCATGTAGATGCAAGGAATTGAACTTGGGTCCTCTGTAAGAGTAACAAATGCTTTTAACTGTTGAGCCATGTCTCCAGTCCTTGGCTTCTTTTAAAATGTACTACTTGTTTTTTTAAAAAAGATTTATTTATCTGTTATATATAAGTATACTGTAGCTGTCTTTAGACACAGCAGAAGAGGACGTCAGATTTTATTTTTTATTATTTTTTGTTTTTTGAGACAGGGTTTCTCTGTATAGCCCTGGCTATCCTGGAACTCACTTTGTAGACCAGGCTGTCCTCGAACTCAGAAATCCACCTGCCTCTGCCTCCTGAGTGCTGGGGACGTCAGATTTTACTACAGATGGTTGTGAGCCACCATGTGGTTGCTGGAATTTGAACTCAGGATCTCTGGAAGAGCAGTCAGTACTCTTAACTACTAAGTCATCTCTCCAACCCGTATTAAAACTTAATTTTGTGTCTGTATGTGCACACACATGCCACAGGGGTGTGTTTGTGAATGCACATGTACAGGTTAGAGGACAGCTTACAGGCATTAGTTTCCTCCTTCCACTGGGGACTCAAACTCAGGTGGTCATGATTGGCCACAAACACTTGTACCTATCAAATCATTTGCCTTTTCTCCTTTTGTTTTTTTTGTTTTTTGTTTTGATTTTGCAAGACAGGGTTTCTCTGTATAGCCCTGGCTGTCCTGGAACTCACTCTGTAGACCAGGCTGGCCTTGAACTCAGAGATCTGCCTGCCTCTGCCTCCTGAGTGCTAGGATTAAAGGTGTGCGCCACCATGCCCAGCTTTTTTCTTTCTCTCTTTTTTTTTTTTTTTTTTTTTTTGAGACAGCATTTGTATGTAGTCCTGGAACCGGCTCTGTAGAGCAGCCTGCCCTCAAACTCAGAGATCTGCCTACCTCTATCTCCCATGTGCTGGGATTAAAGGTGCACGCCACCACAGCCCTGGCTATTTTTCTATTAATGTGTACAATTTTGGAAATGGATATTACTGTCCTCTCTTTTATAGGTGAAACTGAGGCCCATAAAATTCAAGTAACTTGTTCGGTGTCACATGGTAAGTCAATGTAGAGCCAGGTCTTGTTTCCAAAGCCAGAATTTTTTATCATCTGAGCCCTAGGTAACCTCTATAGTCTCAGTAGTGTGGCGCCACCACTGGCCAAGTCTGCCTTCAATGCACCCTGACCAATCCAAGGATATCGCTGGGTGTCGGAGTCCTCGGAAAGCAGCTGCAGCTGTGTGGTACAGATGTGCATCAGGTGGTCCAGCTGCTGCTCACTCTCCTGCAGTTGCTGCAGGTCCTGGGTCAGGCCTTCAAGCCGCTTACCGATCCCCACCATGGTGTGGCTGCCTCTGTGGGAAGCCAGTGAAGACTTAGCACCCATCCATCAGCCCTCACCCACAAGACAGTCTGTTGCCACCACTATTCTGTGAGAAGTTGGCAAGTTCCTTTTCCTCTGTGGCTCTGCTCCGCAGCTCGGCTTAGAGTAAGACTGACACGGGCTCAGTAAAATGCCTGGTCAGTCAACAAACACCCACCAAGGAGCCAGGTAAGAAAACAATAGCACAAACATGCCATGGAATGACACAGCTGAATTAGATACAAACAATTAGAGACACACTATCAAGTAAAAAGAAAACAATACAGAATGAAGAATCATCTATCAAAAACCAAGGCAGATATGCCAGAGAAGGCAGCGGGATGCCTGGGGAGGCAGAAGGTTCAGCAGAGAAGTAGAAACAAAACCACAAATGTATAAAACCGATCTCAATGATGACAACAAAAGCTGGAATGGTGTCAGCGGTCTAAGAATGGGCAACCATGGGAGAGGGAACAGGAGACCCTCTGAAAGGCGTGTGTGCGTGTGCATGTGTGCGCTCACAAGCATACATACGGGAAACCTTGTACAGCTATAGGGAACTGGATCTGCAAGACTTGCTCGTTCCTCCCCTTCTACCACCCCTGGGAAGGTAACTCTCTTAAGACCTTGGTTTCCCAGCTGTGGGGAATGTAGGAAGCCACTGCAAGCAATTTGGCTTGGTCTGGCTGTTACCTGCCCACCTGCCTGGTAAGTACTTACAGCCACTGGATATGATTCTTGGACTTCTTGGATATGAGCTGGATGCCCTCCAGGACATTGGTGATGTCATAGATGCGCCGTTTCTGCACCTTCAACACCTCAGCTGCCCAGTTCAGGTCAACAACACCGTCAGCTGAGCGGCTCAGCAGCTCCAAGAAGCGTTTGGTGGTCAGATTTAGTGAGGTTTCATAGCGTGACTTCTCCCCCGGAGATTTCACACCTGGGGAGCAGGGGTTAGGCTAGGCGGAGGTCCTCAAACACTCAGCCTGCCCCCAACTGGCCTGTCTCCCTAGTAATGTAGAGTGGCAAGATGAAGCAAATGTCTCCCTCCCCTCAGGCTAAGCAGAAAGGCTCTGTGGCTGTTGTCTGCCAACCAAAGCACTCCTCTTGTAGCTGGGCAAGTCCCCACCTCCAAGGCCTGAGGAAGTCCTGTTGGGCAGCCTACTGGGGCCCCAGAGTGTACAACCATGTCCACACCCCTCCCCTAGTCTGGGCCTGAGAAGCTGGAGTCAATGGCACCTTTCCCTGGGTGGCGGCCTCTTCCCCGGAATGGCCCACTGCTACCAGCCAGGTACTGATGGTCAGTTTCCAGATCCAGCCTCCGTTTCACCTGTAGCAGAAACACAGGAAGATGCCCAATAACCAGGACTGAGACCATAGAAGACTTAGCTAAGGGCTTGGTATCCCAACCCCAGTCTGATGTCTGTTAGGATGCCAAGGTATACGAGCAGAGACAGATTCTGAGGGACACAGCATGAGGCTAGCATCCTACCACTCAAATCAGTCAAGTTCAAGACTGAAAGCCCAGGTTCAAAATTTATGTCCAACATTACCTCCCTAGGACTGGTGGTGTTTTTTTAAACACACCAGCAAAGAACAAATCATCACTGTAATGCTAGAGGCCCGTGAACACTACCACACAATCTACCAATTAGTCTCCTTAGCTCCTACAAATACAAGGTCTATTTAGCCCAGGCTGGCCTCAAACTTACTATGTAGCCAAGGATGACCTTGAATTTCTTATCTTCCTGCCACTAACCTCCTAAGTACCGGGCTTCCAAGCACATGCCACCAGGCTTTCGGCTTTCAAAGATAAGTGCTAACTTTCTCCCCTTAAATGTAAGCTGGGAGTGATGGTGTCACTTCTGACACTGGTCACTGGGACAGTGATGCTGCTTCTGAGGTGCTGGTGGGAGAAAGCGTTGAGCCATACTGTCAAGTAGCCCTAAAGATAAGCCCCTTTGGCAAAGAGCTAGAACTCCTCCAGGTAGGAGGAACATAGCAAACTTGGAACAAACCCCACAACCTTAGGCCCATTTGCGATTACAGCCAGGGAGCTTTCTGGCTGCAACAGGATTCCATCTCAGGCTGGAACCAGCAGCTAAATCTCCCTCGAGTCCCGACCCCACAGAGACAAGTGCTTTAAGCCACCAAGGGAGGGGACAGGTCCCCCAGGCAACTTGCCTCTAGTTTTTAACTCATTTACGTATCTATAACCATGGCAGCAGCTGGAGCTCACAACAGCTTTGTGCTCAGTGTACTCTGTTCTTTGAACTGGCAACATAACAGCTCCGCTTTACAACCTATGGACAAGTGGCAGAGCCACAATTCCTACCCAGGTCTGTCTGAGAAAGACCCTGAGCTGCTAATCTCCATGCCCTTTAACATAAGAGTTCTAATTTCACAGTATTGGGAAGAAGGACCGTGAAGTCCCAGGGATAGTTCAAAACACACTAACTGGGCCAGACTTGCTATCCTCACACCAGCCACAGGCCTTTCTCAACTAAACCCTCTCAACCTGGCCCACCACCTGTCACATTCTTTTGCCAAGAATTCCTCCCACAGCCATTATCACCCTCCCACTGGACAGGACAGCTGTCCCCACGCTGGTCTCCCTCTACATCACTCTGCCTCAGTAAAGCCTTCCAACAGCACTCCTCACATGAACTGTGGAGATGGCCTTCTCCCAATCCCCGCTCTAAGGAGATGCTGCTCTAAGGAAAGGAGGGGCTCCTATGCCCCTCCTCACACCCATAGCTGCCGCCTGCAGGACCCTTAATGAGCGATCAATGGCTTCAGAGGGCCGTTACTCTCTCTATAGTGCTTCAAGCCTGGCCTTTCCCTCCATCCATTACAAACTACTACAGATGTGTCTCTTCTCCCTGCCTACCACCTCCACTGAGAAAGTGTCACTGGACACTGGACCAACAAACCTCTGCATCCCTGTGTGCCACAAGCCTCAGTGTCAGTCAGTATGTGCTGACTAGATGTCCCCACCCTCACACTGCCACAGACTCCTGCAGACCAAGGAAGAGGACAGCATGAGATTCAGCTGATCACACACAGGCAGACACTGCTTCTGCTGTCTCTGCCAGAGCAGGGTGGTAACTAAACCCCACACATTTCCTCAGCAAACTCTTGTCTGATTGCTGGACCTATGCTAGCCTCCACCTTAGATCTGTAGCCAGGGAGAAATCCAAGTATATGCACCCCATGGGCTGACACGACCCCAAATACCCTTGCCCATCCCCAAAGGCATGCTTTAAAGTAAGAGCTCAAAGAGATGCTTGTTTCTGTCACTCATCTTTAGACAACCCTAGCACTGAGATCCTAAAACCCACAGGTGAAGATACCTTTAGCTGAATGATTCAAACACCCATTCACAGGAAGGGCACAAAAGCTTTATGCAGCCCCTGGAACAGCATGTAGTCTCAGTAACAGACAGAGGCAGGCCCAGGCCAGCACAGAATCTGCTCAGACACACAAGGAAACCACTGTGACAGGCTAACACATACATGGTCCCTTCCTGGACTAGAAATCTCAGGAGCTGTTCTCCAGTTTAGCTTCTAAGAGAGTGTGTTCCAGAAACAGGAGCGCTTCTGTGGGTGAGCCAGGGCAGACTGGTACCTCCTCTGGGCAACGTGAATGACGTACTGTTTGAACTCCTGATCCTTGTACCTCACTTAAGTACTGGAGTTTTAAAGGAGCCACCGCACATGGCTCACAACTTTTAGAACTATTAAAAACAAATGTTCTCAAGACTGGGGACTGGCAGCGTACTTATTCAGTGTGCATTCAATTCTGGGTTCAATCGCCAACAGCATTAAACGTTCACAGCGACCAGCCAGGGATTCGTGTAATAAAACAACAGTGTCACACCTAAAACAAGAGCCCTGCAGAAGAGCTGGCTTTCTACTCTAAGCCTGTCTCTTACAGACTTAATGTATGGTACCACATCCTTTCTACAGTAAACAAGAACTACGTTATAATGGGGAACCTCAGCTTCTTGCTGTTACTGTTTTGAAAGAAGGTCTTTGTAATTCGGGCTGGCTTTGAACTCAAGATGTCAATGAACCAAAATAGGCTGTTGATATTTTATTTATTTTTAGTTTTCTTGTTTGTTTGTTTTGTTTTGTTTTTCAAGACAGGGTTTCTCTGTAGCCCTAGCTGTCCTGGAACTGACTTTGTAGACCAGGCTGGCCTCGAACTCAGAAATCCGCCTGACTCTGCCTCCCAGGTGCTGGGATTAAAGGCGTGAGCCACCACGCCCAGCCTAATTTATTTTTAACTAGTTTACTTCTTAAAAGTATTTTCTTTTTAAAAGGAAATTTGTGTCTGTATGAATGTATGTGAACATGGGTACCTAAAGACGGGAGAAGACAATATCAAATCCCTGGAGACTGGAGTTAGCCATCTGTGACCTCAGTGTTGGGGCTGTGACCCAAACTCAAGTTGTCAGAACAGAGCAGCAAGTGCTTTCGATGGCTGAACCATCTATCCAGCCCAACTTACTCTAAGGTAAGGCTTCACTATGTAGCCCTGGCTGGCCTTGAACATGTGTCAGTTCTCCCGTCTGTGCTACTCCCACCCCCCATAGGATCTACACACACACATGACAAGGTAGAGAGGTAGGTCAAGGAGGAATGTCTGAACTGCAAAGAGGTGTACAGAGGTGCACAGGAAGGACCCAGCAAGTACTCACTGGGTGGAAGCCAAGCCTGTAGCTTATTTCAAGGACTGCCCCCCCAAAATTCCAGAGCAAAGTCAGTACAGGCCAAAATCCAGATTTACATTCCTGGCCTTTGGCTCCAGGATGGTGTCAACCTCTCCCACAGAAAATGTTTGCTGGCCCTTAAGTACTATGGGGGCAGGGGTTCCCTAACTACCTCTGCACCTAGCGCATAATGGGACTCACTAACTCAACAACTTGAGCAAATGGAATGTTTGGTTACTGTAGAATACCTGCCCAGGGCCCAAGCTCCTCCCTACAGGTACAGGCCCCTGGAGTTGATGCAAGGCAAGCCCTGGCTGACCCACCAAATACTGGCCGGCCTCCTCGCTGGGAGGAAAGGCCTTTAACAATCAGGAAATCCCGCTCAGTCGCTGAATGCTTTAGAAGTTTTATCAGTTGTGGGCCTCAGCCTCATCTATGAAAGGATGACAAAGTAAGGTTGCCCACAAGGTTAAGTGGGTAAAGTGCTTAGCACAGAGCCTGGCACACAAAACATCCTCAAAACAATGGTGGCTGCTATTGTTATTATTATTAGCATCTTGGTGATTCCGGAAGGAAGGCAGCACTGGGCGCTGTGCCAAGGGGGTTAAGGGGCCTACTCTAAGATGCCTCAGGGACCAGCTGCCACCCACACCCCCATCAGGAGTTGAACAGCTTCTACTCTGATACTGGGCCTTGCCCCTCGCCCCTCCTGTCCCCTCCACCCCTACAATGAAGATGGTGGCCCACTCACGGAGCTGGCCCCTGCTTAGATCCAAGTTCCACTCTCCACGTACCCAGCTGCCTTTTCTAGGCCCCCTGCCTAAAGTAGTCTTGAGCTACTTGCTTAGAATCAGGAAGAGACTTTTATCCAGGGATCTCCCTCCCACGTCTTCTCTCTCCAGGAACTGGAGGCCCCTTCTCAGGGGCCCAGCCCACCCAGTCTTCCAGAGGCTCAGGGGTCTGTCCGCCTGATTAATAAAGTTCCATGGCAACCAGGAGCTGGAAGGGTGGCAGATGGAAGGACAGGCAAAGGAAGGGTTGCAGCAGCTGGCCCAGCACCCCGCCCCTGCAGAGAAGGCCTCCCAATCAAGAGGCCTATCCCCAGAGGCCTGGAAGGCTAGGCCTGCACCTGGCAGAGCCACTAAGGAGGATCTCCCGAAGATGTCTCCAACAGTCACCCTCTTTCACCTCCAACAAGCAACTGTGCGCACTCCCTAGCCATAGGTTCTGCAGCAAGCCAGCAGACATCAGTTCAAATATCAGCCCCACCATCTGCAGCTGCGTGAAGCACTTCCCCATCTCTGGGCCTCAGTTCCTCCCTCTGGCAGATGGGCACGTGACAACACCCAGCTCACACCAGAATTGGGAATTTGGTGCCAATGCCTGGGCGTGCACTAAGCAAGCACCAGCTGGATACACGTGAGACACAATCATTAATGGATCCGACGCTCCGCTGAAGACGCCAAGGCCTGGAGCGAGGCTCAGCAAACAGACAGGCAAGGCAGTCAGTCAACGCGCGCCCCGGGGCGGAGCCCCGAGGCCCAGCCCAGGCTCCGCGCCGCCCAGCGCAGCAGCCCGTCCCCTCCCCCGCCCGCGCCTAGGGTCCGTACCGGCGGGCGGCCGAGAGCCGGGCGCGGTGCACTAGGCGCGGGTCGGGGCGCCTGCGGCGTGGCGAAGAGCAGCACGTCAGGATCGCGAGGGCCAGTGGGCGGCGCGGCGGGGCCGGCAGGGAGCTGCGGGGCGCCGACATCGGGCGCGGTAGAGATGATGACGATCTGCGAGGAGTCGAGCAGCCGCAGCGCGCCCGCCCCGAGCAGGGCCTCCAGCGCTGGCGCGTGCTGGCCGCCCGCGGGGGCTAAGGCCATGGCGCTCACGGCCCGCGTGGCCCGGGAGGCAGGCGGCGGCGGCGGCGCGGGCCCATGACTGGCAGGCCGCGGCGAGGGCTCGATCCCGCTCCGCCCCGGCCGCCGCTGCCTGCAAAGTCCGGGCCACTTTTACGCGCCAAATCCTTTTTGCCGCGAAAGAGCCACGCGCCGCCGAACGCCTCCTCCATTGGCCGGGGCGGCTGTGACGACGGAGGCTCTGATGGCGGGCATTGGTTGCGGCGTGCGGGGCAGGAGACGGAGGGTGGGACCAGGGGCGGGGTGGCCAATCCCGGGGAGGGGCGCGCGCAGGCTTTGTCCGGGCGGTGCCGGGCGCCTTCTCCCCTCTGCCTCTCGCTGTGCCCTGCAGGAGGCGTGGGCAATGGGCCCCGCCCCTTCACCGCCCACTCGATGGGTGGCGGGTCTGGCGAAGGGAACAAACTTCGTACTCGGTTCTGCACGTCCCGCAGTCTCCACATGACCCCCTAAACTCTCAACCTGTGGTCTCCACCCCCTCAGTTTACAGCCCAGAGACTGCCTCTTCAGGCTCACCTCCAAAGCTCGCTTCAGCCACATCTCCGGTCTTAAGACCCATTTATTCCATTAGTTCACATCATGCCTTCTTCCCTATCCTGTCACCCAGAAGCCAAGCCCAAGAAGGGAGCCAGGAAATGAGTAAGGGATGTGTGGCTTTGATCTCAGTCTCTTTTTACTGAAATTTCTTTCGTAGCCAGAGCCCAGTTAGCATTCATTCATTTGGTCACTCCACAATGGCGCCTGCCTTTAATCCCAGCACTTGGGAGGCAGAGGCAGGCGGATCTTCCCAGTTCAGGGCGGGCATCCAGAACTACACAGTGAGACCCTGGTCTCAAAAAAAATCAAACGCCTGAGAGCATTCACTGTCCCATCTTCAGTCCAGACCTTGACTCATGACCTAGTGAAAAGGAAAAAAAGGAAACACAGAAGCGGCAAATGTTTGCAATGTGAAGAGATTGGTCCATTAAAGTATCTCCACGCTAGGCCTCTCATAGGGCGGTGCAGGGGCGGGGAGGGTGCATATGGTCGTGCCTTTAATCCAGAGGTCCTCCATCAGCATTTCTGATTGTTGGGGTCAGCCCATCTGATCAGCATTGTAGTCCTCTCTACTAGGCATCTTGCCAATACTAGGAATAGAAACGTGAAAAGTTTAACAAGACCTACAAAGTTCCTGTCCTTGGGGGTGGGGGAGATGACCACAAGAAGAGAGTAAGTAGCTGACAATATTCAAGTCCCCAGGTCCAGTGTAAGCTCCAGGGACTCTCAAGCCGGTGTTACTTTCTCCATGCTTCATGCTACTTAGTCTCGCCCCAACTCTGACCACATTACTCTGGGCTGGCTTAGCAGGGGCTGCTTCTTGGGCCCTTTCTGAGTATGAGAGAATTGGAGGCTGAGGGCGGAGGTGAGCAAGAACGCAATAAGGAGGCTGTGGTGTTCCAGGGCCCAGAAACACCAAGGCACAGGTTAACTTTGAACCACCCCGGTTTGGCCAATTTAGAATCAATCCCCAGCCGCGCTGCCCTCTCCCCTTGTTTTTTTTTTTTTGTTTTTGTTTTTGTTGTTGTTGTTTGGTTTGGTTTGATTGGGAGGGGTGGATTTTTAGTTTGTTTTTCGAGACAGGGTCTCAGCTGGCTCTGGCTGCCCTGGAACATGTTTAAATCTGCCTGCTTCAGCCTCCCAAGTGCTGGAGTTGATTGGGTGGGGCCACAATGCCTGGTTTACCCCGTCCCCCCCCCTTTTTTTAAAGAGATAAAATCTTGCTATGTAGTAGCTCAAACTGCATCAATGTTACCTTCCTGCATCCACCTCCTGAGTGCTAGGGTTACATGTTTGGGCCACTACTTGACCTCCAGTTTAGAATCTTTTTGTCAAGACTGGAAGAGCTTAAGTCCCAGGATGGCCTGGATTATGATACAGCAAGAATTAAAAAAATAAATAAATATTTAAACAAAGAAACACAAGGAACACTTATGCCCATCCCAGATAATGTGTTGATCTTTGAAATCAAATTGGTATACCTTTACAATAAAAATGTGGAGTAGAGCCAAAGATTACAATTGCTACAGCTGGGTATGGGGTAACACCTGTAACCCCAGCAGGTAGATACAGGAAGACCAGGAGAGTGCTCAGTCATCCTTGGCTATATAGGCAGCCAAGATCCTATAACATGAGATCCTGTTATAAAACAAGCAAGTTGCAGCTCCCAAGGATGCTTTTCAGTTCAGTTTTGTATAAAAATAAATAAATCAATAAAAAAGGCACCTAGCTCCTGTCCCGGCCGTCTCCAGTTCTCATGAGGATGAAAGCAGAGGGACTAGAAGGTATTCTGCAGACTCTGGTGGTTTGGAAAGCAGCAGGAGTGTCTTTTCTTCCCCTACTCACGAACAGTTTGTGAAATTACTCATTGCAAATCCTGGAATGTGTCAGAACAGGGAAGGACCACAGAGAGCATGTGAGCCTCTCGCTGTACAGATGGGAAAATGAGGCCCATTCAGGGCTGGTGCCTGCAAATTCAGTGACAGGATGTGGCCCACACTAGATCCCCCGACCTGGGTCTGCTTGTGCCCATGAGTGTACTGCCCACTCTTTACAGCACAGTAGAGAAGCTGAAAACTAACCTTCAGCATAACCGGGCCTGACACTGGCACTGACGGAGGATAGAGAGGTTGGCACATTCTCATACCAGATGTAGAGTTTTCTGTCTCCTGGCTTTCCTAAGGGACCCATTAACAACGACGTTCACTTTTGTAAAGCCTTCTGCTACTCAATAGTCATTCAACAAACACTTACTGAGCATCTGTTATCTATCAAGGATCAAGATGGTTGCTGGAAGGGGGAACATAATGCTGTCCCGTTTTATGATGACTAAACTGAGTTTTCCTAGTAGGTTAAGAGTTGGAGAGGCCAAGCCCAGGGGCTTTGCAAAGCCTTACCCTTCCAAAATATTCAACCTCACATCCTATAAATGCTTACAGTCACAGGCACTCAGGGGGGTTGGGGTGGGAAGAGCTTTCCAATCTAGAGATTCAGGGGCACCTGAGCCACACAGGGAGAATTAGTAAAATCCATTATAAAGAGTGAGCGGAACTTAAGCCAGGTGAGGTGGTGCACGCCTTTCATTTCAGCACTCAGGAGACAGAGTCAGGTGGATTATCTGTGGATTCAGGACCAGCCTGCTCTACACAGAGAATTCCAGGCCAGTCAGAGTTACACAATAAGACCCTTTCTTTAAAAATAAAATAAAAAATAAAAAATAAAGTATATATTTAAGTGACAGAGGTATCCTTTCCCACCAGTGCCCCAGGTCCTCAGCAGCAGAGAGGAGTGGGGTGAAGACTAGAATTCCCTGCAGGAAAATGAGCTTTTGGATCTGTTAATAAATAGTGGACATCTGAAAAGGACTGGAGAGTTGGATGCCCTGGCCCAGAGCCTGGAAGATCCTGATAAGGTTCTTCTCAGTGTCAGCCGTTCTCCTGAGGCTGACTGGCATCCAAACACTAATCCACCATCACTGGGCAGCCACTTCAATTGATGCTCTTCTTTTGACCTTATAATTCCAGAATGAAGTTTATTTATCTGCAGAATGCAGAAGGGAAATCGGCTCAGAGAGGGTCCCTCACAGCTCAAGGTCACACAGCAAAGTGAAGTGGGAACTTAGCCTGTTCCTCTGCAAAATCCAGGGCTGCCCTTGATAGTGTCCCAGGAGTCAGAATTAGGATACAATTCGTGGCTTCCTAAAGGTGTTAGGGTGGATTCTGGCTTGCTTAGCATGTACCCACACCTCCTACAATCTATACCAAACCCATCTCTAAAGGAGTACATGGAGGTAGTGGCTTCTGGTCCTGTGTCCTCTCCCTGGAGACATCTTGCCTTTGGTTCTTTCTGAGATGCAGAATGGATGTGGTGGATCATACCTTTAATCCCAGCACTTGGGAGGCAGAGGCAGGTGGATCTCTGGTTTCAAGGCTAGCCTGGTTTTACAGAGTGAGTTCCAGGGCAGCCAGGGCTACACAGAGAAAAACCCTAGAAGTAAATAAGTAAATAAATAAATAAGCAAGCAAGCAGAATGGTGTAGCAGAAAGTGACTAGACCTCTCACTCCATATATTTAAATATAGACATAAACAGGAATCCTGGGCTGTGTGAGCAAGCCTCACAACCATTTCCCTTGAACCACACTCACTCCTGCCATGGCCATCTACTGAACACTGTGTGACTGTGTGTGTGTGTCTGTGTGTCTGTATGTGTGTGTGACATTTTCATCTATGAGCAAAGCAGGTGCATCTGAGACACCTGGAGCCTGCAGGCTCGTGCAAGGCTGAAGAATTACTTCCATGGGACCCGCACAATATGCTCATTAAGAACTTTGACAAGTGACAGAGATAATTTAAAACTATTTATTCCACACAAGCCTCCCATAAATATACATTCTTAGTTAAAAAAAAAAGAACTCTAAACAGAGTATCCCATCATTACAAAGGATACATAATTGGAAGAAATGTCTCTATGGTGACTTCATGTTATTAAGGGGCACAGAGGCCTCCATTGTTGCGTACTGGCAGAAGGCAGTGGGGAGTTCTGCATCTGCGACATCTCGTTCCTCTTGAGTAACTCCACGACGCTACACTGACTGGCAGTTTACTGTCCCTAGAGCTGTCCTGTCACCATGCCAGCTCTGGTTGAGTAGGCCCCCTACCCACTGGAGAGGTGAACTCATACAAAGGCAAGCGTTCAGAGCCAGGCAGACCCCAGCTCACCCTAACTGGCTGACAGTGCCTTAGTTCAGAAAGAAACAGTGCTTGCCCCAGGCTTGGAATGTGGGGAACAGATTAAGACAGGTGTCAGGGTCAGATGAAGAAACAGGAAGTCGAGTTTTCAGACTGGCCCACACAATGGTTTAATTTCAAAACTCAAGCACCTGGCTTTCTGATAAAAGTGGCGATGGGCCTTTAGCCCCAGCACTTGGGAGGCAGAGGCAGGTGGATCTCTGAGTTCGAGGCCAGCCTGGTCTACACAGCGAGTTCCAGGACAGCCAGGGCTACACAGAGAAACCCTGTCTTTTTTTTGGGGTGGGGGGTTTCGAGAAAGGGTGCATGCGCCACCCTGTCTTGAAAAACAAACAACAACAACAAACCCAAAAACAACAAACAGAAATAGAGTGTGGGAACGTAGCTCAGTTGGTGAGAATGTTTGCCTAGCATTCACAAAGCCCTGGGGTCTCTCCTCACCTCTGCATAAAACTGTTTGTGGTGGTGCATACCTGTAATCCCAACACTAGGGAGGTAGAAGCAGAAGGATCCAAAGTGTGAAATCATCCTTAGCTAGCTAGCTAGCAAGTTCAGGGTTAGCCTAGGCTACACGAGACCCTGTATCAAACAAAATGAAACAAAGCCGAAACCTGTAACCATTGGCAATACTAGACAGGCCATCAAGGTGCTAAGCATCACCTGCTTCCTCCCTGGTCACAACTGGACTTGTGTCCCAGCTTACCTTGCTTCATGACTATGTCCACCTCCCCTGCTGTTCCAGGTGAGTCGGCAACTCCTCGCACATCGCACATCGTGTCCTGTGAGCCATGATGTAATCCCCAGTAAGTGTCACAATGCTATTGAAATTGCTCGGGCACCAGCTGGTTCCAACACAGCTTCTCTTGTCTGCAGGTTAGGAACAGTGAGATTTGGACATGGGAGGACAGAGAAAGTAGACACTCCTGGTGTCACTGCGTGGTCCCAGCCATCAGTCAGCCCATATGTTCAGTGGGAGAAACTTCGGAGGGATCATGTCTCTCCCAAGAGAGAGGGAGGACCATGGAGTGGCTTCATCCCTGCCCTGACTAAGCGCACACTGGTGAGGTAGGAGATTCTTTGAGCCAATGGCTCTGATTCTTCATCTGTAAATGGGGATGGTGATGATGATGATGATGATGCTTGTCTGATAGGGCTGTTGCCATGGCGAATGAGCTGCCAGATGCTTAGAACAGCACCTAAAGTGCCAAGAGTGTTCAATGCAATGTCAGCTGCTATTAAGAAAGAAGATGAGGCCAGGCAGTGGTAGCACATGCCTTTAATCCAGCACTTGGGAGGCAGAGGCAGGTGGATTTCTGAGTTGGAGGCCAGCCTGGTCTATAGAGTGAGTTCCAGGACAGCCAGGGCCTCACAGAGAAACCCTGTCTTGAAAAAAAAAAGAAAGAAAGAAAACAAACAAACAAAAAAGAAAAGAAAAGAGGGCTGGTGAGATGGCTCAGTGGGTAAGAGCACCCGACTGCTCTTCCAAAGGTCCAGAGTTCAAATCCCGGCAACCACGTGGTGGCTCACAACCATCCGTAACGAGATCTGGCGCCCTCTTCTGGAGTGTCTGAAGACAGCTACAGTGTACTTACATATAATAAATAAATAAATCTTTAAAAAAAAAAAGAAAAGAAAAGAAAGAAGATGAAACTGGGCAGTGGTGGCGTATGCCTTTAATCCCAGCACTTGGGAGGTAGGGGCATATCTCTGTGAATTCAAGACCAACCTGGTCTGTGGAGTGAGTTCCAGCACAGCCAGGGCTACACAGTGAAGCCCTGTCTCAAAAAACCAAACCAAAACAAACCAACAAGAATGAAGAAGATGAAAGTTGGGTGGTACAGTCTATGAGTTCAAGGCCAGCCCATGTTACAAAGTGAGACTTAGTCTAAATGAATGAATGAATGAATGAATGAATAATGTACTGCTCTTCCAGAAGATCAGAGCTTGACTCTCAGCACCCACTTAGGTCAGTAGGTCAGCTCACAATCCTCTGTGACTCCAGCTCAACAGAATCCAGCCTCCTTTTCTTCTCTCTATGGAGACTATCACATGCGCGCACATGCACACACACACACCCCTAAAAATAAAATTAAAAAATTGAAACAGAGTACTAAACATAAAAGAGATGAGTCCAGTGAGGTCA
Organism: Mus caroli; assembly: GCF_978045245.1. NCBI lineage: Eukaryota > Metazoa > Chordata > Mammalia > Rodentia > Muridae > Mus > Mus caroli. The sequence goes on along the minus strand of NW_028227257.1, from coordinate 25,054,206 downwards.
ATGGCCACCCACCAGTCTGAGGAGTGGCGTTCAGTTAGCAGAAGGATCCACAGAACTCCACAGTGTTAGCCTACCACCACACAAACAAATAAGTGTTAAAAGTGTGTCCTCAATGGGGGTAGTGACAGCACTCAGGAGGTAGAGGCAGAGGGGTCTCTATGTATTCAAGGCCAGCTTTGTCTACATAACAAGAGCCAAGAACCCAGGGCTATATAATGACACTCTTTCTAAGAAGAGATACATATAGATAGATAGATAGAGATTATAAAACGGAGATGAATCAACCCAAGATGGTGCACACATGTAATCCCAGTTCTTGGGAGACAGAGACAGAAAGATCAAGAGTTCAAGGCCAGTATTAGCTACCTGGTGAAGTCAATACCAGCATGAGCTACAGGAGACCCTAAATCAAACGCACACTCATGTATACACACAAACACACACACACACACCTACCTCTCTTCCCCCCTCTCTCTCCCTCTCCTCTCTCTCTCTCTTTCTCTCTCTCTGTCTCTCTCTCTCTGCGTCTCTCTGTCTTTCATCTTGAATTTTGCTTGTTCACCCTGAGAGTAGAAGAGTTATCTGAAATAGCCCCGGTCCTACCTCCCAAACTCTGTGGGGGCACAGACAGGCCCAGAGACAAGGCGAGGGGAAATGCACTTGGAGGACAACTGAATGAGACAACCCCTATTCCACTGATCCTGGGAGAAGGGGAAGGGGGGAGGAGACAAAGGTATCAAAGGGTAACCTTGAACTCCGGAGTCTCTGATCTTCCCCTCCTAAGTGGTAGGATTGTAGATGGGCAAACCATACCCGGGTCCTGAAACTTTCATATTTTAACATCTCTGAATTTTTTTTCTCTCTCTTCCTCTTTCCTCCCCCCCCCCCTTTTGGTGCTGAGGACAAGAAGCCTGGTGTGTGCCACATGCTAGCAATGCATCCTCGCTGCTCAGCTGAGGCTCTAGCTCCTCTTCCTTTTGTAGGGAGTCAAAATAACGCATCTTAGATCTTGAATGGTGCCTTAGAGGCGGTAAGTTACAGTGTACCCAAGTGCCAGGTGGGGCTGGGTGTAACAACAGTAAGAGAGACCACGCTCAGCCATGTCAGACTCCGGTTTCCAGCCCTGGCGCACACATGTGTATGCAGGGCCCAGCACCTGCCATATCAGAAGCCCGCAGGTTACCCCCACGGTCTGCAGCAGCAGCAGAGGCTGGCCACAATGGAGCAATCAGCTTCTCTTTCTTTTTGTAGCTGACACCTGCATTAAGGCCCCAGATTGACAGGCACATGGCAAATACAGCTATGGAGGAGAGTGGGGCAGGCAGAACACTGGGAGAGAAAGACTTTGCACATATATTAAGATATTCAAAGGAAGAGTCAGAGCCCTCCAGCCCCCACCCCCACCCCCACCTACACACTATTTTTAAATTAAAAAAAAAATCTCTTCTGGAAGCCAGAGTTATATATATGCAAGACAGGCCAGGAAACCCAGCAGGCCTCCTGGAGCTGGCAATGAACCGAAACAGGGGCATTGTGTCCAGGCCACTGGATGGCTGAGGGGGCATTGTTAGGGCCTGGCTTCGTCTGGGAAGAGGGGGGTGAAGAGGGCAAGGGGAGTGTGTTCCCATGACTCCCTGGGGAGCAATGACAATCAGGGCCAGCTGCGAAGCCTGGCATGCCAGGGGCCTGGTAGGCGGCTGTCCTCAGAAGGGCCGTGAAGGGCAGGAGAGGATAGAGAGAAACAGGGAGGGGTACGAGGTCCAGGCCTATCTCCTGGCTGCAAGCAAACCCTAAAGTAGAAAAACATGGGGCTCACTCACTACACCTTCCTCTCTCACCCCTCCTAGCCCTGGGTCACTGTGCCGCTCTCCGAGGACACCCCAGATTCGCCCACTCTTCCTTCACTACCTATGACTACCTAACCTTAGCCCAGCACACCCTGCACCACAGAGCTTCTTGTCCGCACTCTGAGCCTGTGCTGCACTCCTCACAGGGGTAGAAAAGTCTTCCCCCAAGGGAACCCACATCATCCATCATCCTAGTGTTCCCTTGCTTAGGCCTGCCAAAGGCATGTCTGTGACAAAGCAGAGGACTGCAGGCAGCACCTGAGCCTTCACTCGGGTTAGAACGCATGGAGTTCCTAAAGATGTTAGGCTTGATGCAAGTGTCCACGTGACAGAGATAGCTAGGCTTACCAGACCTTTGAAGTCATAGAAGGATGTTTGTTTGTTTTGTTTTGGATTTTTGTTGTTGTTGAGATATAGTCTCATTATGTAGCCCAGGGTAGCCTCTGCCTCATGAATGTTGGGGTTACAAGTGTGTACCACCATGTCCGGGCTGTATTCTTCCCTTTATTATCTTCCAGTTTATGGATTGGTTTGTTTTTTTGAGATAGGGTCTTTTTACTGGCTTGCTCTGGTCTCAACTTTGTGATATTCCTGCCTCACCTTGAGTCCAGAATTTATATATATACATATATGATATAACATATATTATATATATGATCTTATTTATCTGATTTTGAACTTGGAAGAAACCTACCTGCCTAAAGGTGTGGGTCACTGCCACCATGCCTGGTGATTCATTTTCTTTTTAATTATGTGTTGGCTGGCAGTGATATGTGCGTGTGAGTCCCGGTGCCCACGGAGTGAGGAGCCTCAGATCCCCTGGAGCTGCAGTGACAGTGTCTGCGAACCAACGGATGCGACTGCAGAGGAACTGAACTTGGGTCCTCTGTAAGAGCAATAGATGCTCCTCACAGCTGAGCTCTGTATTCCTGAGTCCTTGGATGGTAGATGTGTGTGACTGTAACCAGCTAGATTTTGTTAGTTAATGCAAAGTGGAAGAGAAGGAGGAGGAGGAGGAGGAGAAGGAAGAAGAGGGTATATTGTAGTCAACTATAACCCAGCAATTGGGTAGCTGAATCGGGGATGTCTGAATCCAAGGCCAGCCTGGCCTAACTTAATAAGTTTAAGATCAATCAGGTCTACATAGTGAGAGCTCATCTCAAAATACTAACCACAATGGTAGTAAACTAAAACAATAGAAGAAACATATATCCCTAAGTCACCAAAAAGCAAGTGACAATTTCTGTACCACTGAGCTACATCCCTGGCCCGAAAAGATTTTTTTTGTTGTTGTTGTTTTTTGTTTTTTCAAGACAAGGTTTCTCTGTGTAGCCCTGGCTGTCCTGGAACTCACTTTGTAGACCAGGCTGGCCTCGAACTCAGAAATCTGCCTGCCTCTGCCTCCCAAGTGCTGGGATTAAAGGCGTGCACCACCACCACCTGGCCCAAAAAAGAATTTTTAAAAAATTTTTTGGCTTTGAGACAAGGTCTCTCTACAGAGTCCTGGAGCTTACTATGTAGACCAGGCTGGCATTGAACTCATGCCTCCAGAGTGCTGAGATTAAACATGTGTGGCATCACACTGAGCCCCTGAAACTATTTTATTTTAATTTTGCTTGTCTGGTGGGGAAGATGTGCTCATAGCATCTGATGTGGATGCTGGGACTAAACTCAAGACCTCTGCAGTGCAGGCTCTTGATCACTAACCAGGTTGGCTTTCATTTTTGTCTTTTGGTGATGTTTTTGTTTTCTCATGTAGTCCCTGGCCATGTTTGTTTGTTTTTTCAACTTGACACAAACTAGAGCACCCAAGATGAGGAACATTAATTGAGAAAATGCCTCCATCAGACTGGCCTGTGGATGTAACCATTGGGCCCTTTGTTTTAATGACTGACAACATGGGAGGGGCCAGTGCCATCCTTGGGCAGGCAGTATAAGGGCAGGGTGGTATAAGAACACAGACTGAGGGGCTGGTGAGATGGCTCAGCAGTTAAGAGTGCCAACTGCTCTTCCAAAGATCCTGAGTTCAAATCCCAGCAACCACATGGTGGCTCACAACCACCCGTAACAAAATCTGATGCTCTCTTCTGGAGTGTCTGAAGACAGCTACAGTGTACTTACATATTATTAATTAACTAATTAATTAATTTTAAAAAAAGAACACAGACTGAGCAAGCCAGAGGGAGCAAGGCAGGGGCAGCATTCCTCCATGGCGTCTCCTTCAGTTTCAGAGGTTCCTGCCCAGCTTCCTCCGTGACTGGGTGTGATGTGAGTAGTTAGAAGATGAAATAAACACTCTCCTCCCCGAGCTGCCTTTGGTCGTGGTGTCTTAGCACCAGAACAGAAATCCAAGACACGGGGGCTGGTGAGATGGCTCAGTGGGTAAGAGCACCCGACTGCTCTTCGGAAGGTCCAGAGTTCAAATCCCAGCAACCACATGGTGGCTCACAACCATCCGTAACGAGATCTGGCGCCCTCTTCTGGAGTGTCTGAAGACAGCTACAGTGTACTTACATATAATAAATAAATCTTTAAAAAAAAAAAAAAAAAAAAAGAAATCCAAGACACTGGCTCAGACTCACTGAGTGTAGCAGAAGATGATCTCGAACTCATGACCCATGTCCCTTTACCTCTTGAAGGCAGAAATTACACAGGGGACACAAATGACAGCTTTTCCAGGGCTGGGCATGTAGCTCAGTTGGTAGACTGCTTGGCTCAAAAGTAGGGCTCAAACCCCAGCACTGCATGCGCTCAACACAGAGAGGAGCTTACAGCTCTGCCTGCTGTGCTGGGCTCACTGCTTTAGCTAAGACATTGTTTGTGTTTGGGGGATATTTCATTAGATCTTAGGTTTTGTTGTTTGGGGCTTTTAAAAGGGGGCTGTTTTGGAGTTTTTTGTTTTGTTTTTGAGACAGGCCTGCTCTGTTGGTCCTGGCTCTATGTACTTTATTGCATGGGTTTTGGAAACAACACTCTTGAGAGGGGACCATGGGCTCCCACAGATGCCAGAGGAATTCATGACATAACAAAGTCGCTCCAAAGGAAGTGTCTAAAGAGCTGATGTGGCCTGGCCCTGCTCCTGAAGCTCAGCTGACACCCAGCCCACAGGGAGACGGCCGGAAGAGGAAAGAACGAGGATCCTGGCATTCACGCCAGGACCTGTGTACAGTGCCACCTACTTTCTAAGTCACGGCTTTCGCAGGCGTTCTGGAGCAGAGCTGGTGCAAAACACAGGCTCCCTGTACTTAGATTTCTCAAACCAACATTAAAAGAGAGCCCAGCTCTCCTTTGTCGTCTGCCAGGGTGGGACTGGCCTCGTCTGCCTCTGTTTAACATCAAAACCTTCGCTCTGAAATGCCCTTCAAGGCCGAGTAAGACATATTCCCTCTGAATCTGAAACAAGGCAAGGGAAGAGGGGGCAAACACTTTTCCTTTTATAAATATGCTCTGGCTTGTCAAAGAAAAGGCTGACCTTAAGTCACAGCTTGTCGTGACATGGCTTCATTCTGGGGGGCAGAACCCAGTGTTCTGGTTTAGGAGAACGAAGGGTTCAAAGCCTGCTTCTTATAAACCGAATGCACTCACAGGGCAGTTAAAGGGAACAGGGTGGAGAGAGAGGCTGTTGCCAGGATCCTTTCTGGAGCATGGATGTGGAAGGCTTGAGTGGAGAGCATCACGGGCAGTTTCTCGGCATCTTAGTCTGCAAATCATTGCTCTCACATGGGCTTGCTTGACGATCTCTATTCTGGGCATGGAGAAGCAGAAAGGACCCAAATTAACATCATCCTTCCCCTTCACTTCAAAGTCTGATTACTTAAGAAAAGATTTATTGTTGGCCGGTGTGTGTGTGTGTACAGAATAAATGAAATTTTTTTATTTTATGTATATGGGTATGCGAGGATATTATGCCTGCTTGTACCTCTGTCCACCATGTGCATGCAGTACCTGATAGATCCAGAAGTGGGTGTTGCATGCCCTGGAACTGAGGTAACAGCTGTGAGCTATCATGAGGGTGCTGAGAATCAACCTGGGTCCTCTGGAAGAGTAGCTAGTGCTGTCAACCACTGAGCCATCTCTCCAGCCCCTCAAAGGCTCACTTTTTATAGAAAGTGACCCAAGCACACAGATGAGGAGCAATGTCAGAGTCAAGATAATACAATATAAAGGTTTATTCGTAGACAAAGACAAGTGACTGTTCACAGAAGACTGTACACCTCTGAAAGTGCTAGAAGCCAGGGGTGGAGCAAAGCGGGAAAGGGCTGACCCAGTCAGTTACGAGCATTGTCCAGACTTGGGATCCGCAGTATCCATGTAAAACACCAGGTGCAGTAGTGTGTGTCTGTGATCCCTGCACAAGGACACAGAGACAGGGGATTCCTGGGGCTCACTGGCCAGCTGACCTAGTTGAATTCCTGAACTCCAGGTTCAGTGAGACTGAGAGATCTCAAAAATAAAGTGGAGAGCAACTGAGGTAGACACCTAATGTAGGTCTCTAACCTCCACACACTCACACACACACACACACATGCACGCACGCACGTTTGCACATGAGCATGCATGCACATGCAGAGTTGAGGGCACTCTTAGAGTGGGTGTCCCTGGCAAGGGGCTACTTAGGATTTCGCTCTTAAGCCGGGCATAGTGGCGCACGCCTTTAATCCCAGCACTCGGGAGGCAGAGGCAGGCGGATTTCTGAGTTCGAGGCCAGCCTGGTCTACAAACTGAGTTCCAGGACAGCCAGGGCTACACAGAGAAACCCTGTCTCGAAAAAACCAAAAAAAAAAAAAAAAGAAAGAGTCTTACTTTTCCCTTTGCTATGGGACTGTTGTACAGCTTGATGGTTTGGTTTGCTTGAGAGACAGGGTCTCATTCTGTAGCCCTGCCTCGCCTGGAATTTCCTGTGCAGATCAGACTGATCTTCCAACTCATAGGCCAGCCTCTGACTCCCAAGTGCTGAAATTAAGGGAACAGGCCACCTATGCTACTCTGTGTGTGTGTGTGTGTGTGTGTGTGTGTAGGGAGAGAGAGAAAGAGAAACCAGATCTCTCCTGCTGCCCCGGAAAGGTGAGAATTAGAGGAATGTATGGGAAGCCACCACATGGCTAACTTAGGCTATACACTGAATTGCAGGCCATCCTGGGCTATAGAGTGAGACTCTCTCTCTCTCTCTCTCTCTCTCTCTCACACACACACACACACACACACACACACACACACACACACACACACACACATTGGGGGGAAGCCCAAGCATTGTGGGGCAAGTGGACCGTGCCACCAGACAGAAAAACTGGTAAGGCTGAGCAGAAAAACTGGTAAGGTAAATCTCAGAATTGAGAACAGTAGGCAGCTCCCCGCCAAACTACCTGATCTGGGACATGTAATCATGACACCCCACTGAGAGGCCTGTGACAATCGGTGATGAAGCACAGACATCCACCGTTCTCCATGATAACAAGATAGCAGCATTCAGTCAATGAACTTCCCTTCCTGGGCTCTCCTTCCTGAAAAAGGTATTTAATCCCTGGTTCACCCTGAGTAAGATGTATGCATTCATATCCACCATCAAATAAAGCAGTTTGGCCAAACAAGGACCCTCTCCTTCTTCAAAGATCTACAAGGCAGGAGACCTTTATCCTAAAGAGCCAAGACTACATCTCCGGGAGAAGGCCTTCTCTCTTCTGGTCCCTCCATACTCTTGACACTCACTTGGAACCAAACTGGATTTCACCCCAGTCCTAGGCTCAGCCCTCCCCTTCCTGCCTGGTGGGTAGAGGAGACACAGACCCCATTCCCAACTCCTCACGGTCCCCAAGGTCTCTTGGGTACACAGGAGGCCAGGAACCACAGTGTCTGTCCTAGATCCCACTGCTTCTTATCCGGGAAACATGGGACGGGACCCTTATCACGGACTGTGTTCTGCCTCTCCTGAGCAGCTTGCCAGCGACAAAGCACGGTACCCACATTTATAGCCCTAGCACTCAGGAAGTGGAAGCAGAAGGATCAGGAATTCAATGCCAGCCTCAGCTGCACGCTGGGTTTAAGACTAACCTGGGGCTACATGATATCCTGTCCTTTCGTTTGTTTGGTTTTAGGTTTTTGAGACAAGATTTTTCTGTGTAGCACAGGCTGTCCTGGAACTTGCTCTGTAGACCAGGCTGGCTTTGAATTCACAGAGATCCATCTGCCTCTGCCTCCGAGTGCTAGTATATAAGGTGTGCGCCACCACTGCTGGGCATGCCCTGTCTTAAAACAAACAAAAACAAAACAAACAAAAAACAACAACAAAAACAAAATCAAGACCCCCCCCCACCCACAGGAAGAAAGTTAACTAAACAATATAATATTTTAACTTTTTCAGTAATTGTAGATTAATCCACTCTGCTGTTTAAGGAAGGCAATAGCTCCTCTCCATGTGCCAATGGCCCTTTGGCAATCCCTACACACAGATCATAGAAAATGGAGGCTCAGCAAGGAAGGAGTGAAGCTTGGCTCCTCCCAAAGCCGTTGAAGACAGGCTCTGTTCCTCTCTGTGGGGACCACCCCGCCTTCCTCCCTGGAGTGTGCAGTTGGAGGCACCAGATGCTCTGGCAAGATCCAGAGAGATACCATCTGCGAGGGAAACCTATTCTTAGAGAGCAGAGCCAGTGAGTGGTGGAGCAGGCCACCCCCAGCAGTGGAGGAGGGATGTCGGGGCAGGAGTCCAAGGCTGACTGGGGAGAAGGGCCGGCTAAACACAGGGCGCACTTATTTCTTACAACCAGCTTCCTCTTGTATTTGTTCTATTGGAAATAAGAGCAATGTCTTATTGAATGCTCACTTTACATGCGTCACTTAATCCTTCCAGACACCACGAGGCGCATGTCATCACAACACCCCTTTTACAGATGAGGCACAGATGGCTAAGTCACTTCATCGGTCAGGCCTCGAACCTGGGCATGCTGGTTCCAAAGCCCTTACCCCTTGCAACTGTCTATACTGCCTCTTAGTGTATTGACCAGTAGCCAATTTTAGTTTGGGTTTTTCTCCAATAATAAAGCCCAAGACAAGGGTTTGTGTGCAAGTGATGCACTGTCCCAGCAGATGCAATGGCTGTGGCGTTGAAGGAGATAGTTTTCACCATGGGCACCTGGAGTCCAGTCCTGCTTGGAGCTCTAGCAAGCAGTACGCATAGTGTATGGAGGGTTATCTCCTCTGAGGGCTGGGGGCTGCCTGTGATGATACTTCTTAGTGCTGGGCTAATGCTGCTCAAGGGGCATATTAACCTCTAAGACTTCACACCTGCTGCAGAGTGGTAAATCAGGCCCCAGGAATGGGATCCCTCAGGCCGGGGTGGGGTGGGGTGGTGTCTTAGTCAGGGTTTCTATTCCTGCACAAACATCATGACCAAGAAGCAAGTTGGGGAGGAAAGGGTTTATTCGGCTTACACTTCCATGCTGCTGTTCATCACCAAAGGAAGTGAGGACTGGAACTCAGACAGGTCAGAAAGCAGGAGCTGGTGCAGAGGCCATGGACGGATGTTCTTTACTGGCTTGCTTCGCCTGGCTTCCTCAGCCTACTCTCTTATAGAACCCGAGACTACCAGCCCAGAGATGGTCCCACCCACAAGGGGCCTTTTCCCCTTGATCACTAATTGAGAAAATGCCTTACAGTTGGATCTCACGGAGGCATTTCCTCAACTGAAGCTCCTTTCTCTGTGATAACTCCAGCTGTGTCAAGTTGACACAAAAATAGCCAGTACAGGTGGGGACACCGGGGTGGCGACCGGAGAAGCCAGGTATGAAGAGAAGAGAGGATGGCAGGGCTCCCCATCATCTAGACTAGACCTGCCTGGCAATGGCCATCTCCTGACAGGCTCCAGCGCTGGTTCATCTTCCAGTTCCAGCAGAGAAAGCAGCTCTTCCAAACCATCTGCTCTGGACTCACAGGGAATGGCTGTGGCTGAGAGCACTGGGGAGTCAGAGAGAGCCTCTGCTGCCCTGCAGCTCTGTGACTGGTCAGTTACCTGGGACGACTGCCATTCACCACCCCCTCAGCAAGCTGGCGGGGCTCCTAGAACAGCACCCACAGCATGGAAACTTATAAGACAGTCCTTGGACCAGCTCCAGACCCCCTGGGTCAGAATTTGCATTGTATTCATCCATCCATTCATTCATTCATCCACTCATTCATTCATGTGTTCATGAGATAGGGTCTCAGTCGTCCAGGCTTCCAACTTGCTTTGTAGCAGAAAATGACGTTGAACTCCCGTCCTCTTGCCCCCACCTCCCAGGTGCTATGAATATGGGCGTTTGTCTCCACGCCAGCCCAGAATCCGCACAGTGATGAGCACTCCAGCGACTCGCATAGACTGGTCATTTCAGTCACATAAAAAGACAGGAGGAGTGCCGGGCGTGGTGGCGCACGCCTTTAATCCCAGCACTCGGGAGGCAGAGGCAGGCGGATTTCTGAGTTCGAGGCCAGCCTGGTCTACAAAGTGAGTTCCAGGACAGCCAGAGCTATACAGAGAAACCCTGTCTCGAAAAACCAAAAAAAAAAAAAAAAAAAAAAAGACAGGAGGAGAGGGCATGGTGGAAGGAATGCACTGCACCAAACCAAGTGTCTCAAATCGGTAGCCTCCGGACCAGGCTTTTCTGAGAGCTGTTTTGTCCCTTCGGATGAATGGTTTTTTAAAATTCTGCCTGGCACACAATTCTCCAGTCCACTGTGCCCCATCCCCCCCCCCGCCTTGCCATAGTACCCCAAGCACTTTCCATTTATGCCACCAAGAGCTCCTGTGAGCATCTGGGGTGGTGTCAAATGTCAGATCCTATAATCAATGACTGCAAAGCACGGCTGAGGTTTTCTAGGTTTAATGCAAGGCACTGAAGGAAACACGGGCTTCAAAGTCAGGCAGGCTGTTCAAATCATCCCGAGACCACATACCTGGAAAACACGGATCAACGTACATCCTTGCAAAGTAACTATGGATAAAAGACAATCACGTGCCAAGCAGTCAGGAGAAAGGAGAAACCCGCTCTGCTAAAGTCACTGCTACAGTGGCTCAGGTGCTGCCAAGTGTCCAGGGTGGGCATCGGGTTAGCAGGAGTCTCCTCATTTATGGGGCTGGAGGTGCTCAGAGTCGGAAAGCCTTCCCCGGGGATGCATCACAGAGTGGGGGCAGGGCTCAGCCTGTGTCTTTAGTTCCAGATTTTCAGTGTCCTCCGGAATTTTCTGTGAGGATAACCGTGTGACCTGGTGCACGCAGAACACACTGCCAGTGTTGAGGACATAGTTCAAGAAAGGCTGTTATCAATCCTTTATATTAGCATATGTAGCAATGGCACAGTTTGGGAAATATTGAGTTAAAATATACATGATTAAAGGCCTGAGGCTGGAGAAATGGCTTCGTGGTGAAAGGCACTTAGTTCACCAGGCAGTCCACGTCTTTAATCCCAACACTGGGAGGCAGAGGCAGTCTGAGTTCAAGGCCAGCCTGGTCTACAAAGTGAATTCCAGACAGCCAGGGCTACACAGAGAGACCCTGTCTGGGAAAAAAAAAAAAAAAAAAAACAAAAAACCCTCAAACAATCATGCAACAACAACAACAACAACAAACTTAAGTGCTCTTGCTGAGGACCGAGCTTCATTTCCCACATAGTGGGTCACAACAGCCATACCCTCAGTTCCCAGGGACTCAGCGCCCTCTGCTGACTTCTGCTGGTATCACACACACACGGTACACAGATGTACATGCAGGCAAAATATATGATTAAGATTAATTTTACATGTCTTATTATATTTTCATTTATTTATTTTCATTTATTATATTTTCATTTATTTATTGTATATGTGCATGTGTGTGTATGTGCGTGCGTGTGTGTGCGTATGCACGCACACATGCCAAGGCACACATGTAGGGGCAGAGGACAACTTGCAGGAGCTGGTTCTCTTCTTCCACCATATCACCATGTAGAACAAACACAGGGATCAAACTCAGGTCGCCAGGCTTGGCCGCAACCATCTTTACTCACTGAGCCATCTCCTTGGATGCCCACCCCCCACCTTTTTTTTGAGACGGAGGTTTTTTGTTTGTTTGTTTGTTTGTTTTTTAATGTATCTCAGCCTGGCCTGGAGCTCACAACCCTACTGCCACAGCCTTTTTTTTTTTTTTTTGGTTTTCCAAGACAGGGTTTCTCTGTGTAGCCCTGGCTGTCCTGGAACTCACTCTGTAGACCAGGCTGGCCTAGAACTCAGAAATCCACCTGCCTCTGCCTCCCAAGTGCTGGGATTAAAGGCGTGTGCCACCACGCCCAGCCACAGCCTTCTTAATGCATCTCAAAAAATGTTTTATTCTCAGTGCTGGTGATAGGATCCTGGGTCTCACACAAGCTTGACACGTGCTATGCACGTGACTCATCTAGTGCTCCTATTGGACAGTAGGGCTCCAGAACTTCTCAGCAGAATAATTTAGACAAAGAATTTAGGTTTTTTTTCCCTTTCAAAGTGTTTGTAACCTATTGCCCACTAGCAAGGAGCCCTCTGATACACAGTAGAGGGGAAGGGTCATCATATCCACCAGGAAGACACTCTTCTCGGACGGTCCTCCCCTGAATTGAATGACCTGAAGCTGAGAGAGGGGTGAGTTTGCCCTGGCCTTACAGAAGTTGGAAGAGCATCTGCAATCAAGCCACAGACTCCTTAATGGGACCTAGCCACTTGCTACAGTATTCAAAAGTACTGGTAGATGGAAAACTCAGTACTTTTACTTCAGCAAATGGGAGCCTGGGTTAATACAAGTTGGAGTGTGAGGATCATGACTTTGAGAAGGCAGGCTCCTCCACGAGGGTATGCCAACAGAACCGTACCCTGAGCAGCCTCAGGCGGGCCACTGCCTGGAAGCTGTCTGGGCGGAGGAGTTCCTGAAGCACCTTGGACTGTGTTACTTGGAGGGGTGGCTCTTGTTGAAGATGAGGAAGTCTGAGAGGTCGTGCCACACGTTGCTGTCCTCGTAGAGGTAGGTCATGGAGGACTGTAGGGAGGGCTGCAGGGTGGGCCGGTGGTACTCAAAAAGCCACAGCGCGAGCCCCCAAATCACTGCAGTGTGCAAGGGGAACGGGTCCCACTTGAGCGCAGGGATATAGCCCTTCTCCACACCCAGGCGGCACAAGGCGTACAGGACGCGTGACGTCAGGTACATGTTGATCTGCAGGGAGGGAAATGCTCGGGGTTACTCCTCAGCACAGCCTCTGGGGACCTTCACCTGCCCACCCGACCGTAGGCACTGGACATCCACCGTGCACTGGTTCTGTGACTTTCAAAGTTAACATGCAAGATGATTGATGTGGCATGGCTCAGACATCTTAATATTTCCCTTTCTTTCTTTTTTTTTTTCTTTTTTTTTTTTTTTTTTTTTTTTTTGTTTGTTTTTCAAGACAGGTTTCTCTGTGTAGCCCTGGCTGTCCTGGAACTCACTCTGTAGACCAGGCTGGCCTCAAACTCAGAAATCTGCCTGCCTCTGCCTCCCAAGTACTGGGATTAAAGGCATGCACCAATACACCTGGCTCCCTTATTAATAGTTTTTATTTTATTAATTTTTTTAAGATATATTTATTTATTATTATATGTAAGTACACTGTAGCTGTCTTCAGACACACCAGAAGAGGATGTCAGATCTCATTACGGATGGTTGTGAGCCACCATGTGGTTGCTGGGATTTGAACTCTGGACCTTCGGAAGAGCAGTCGGGTGCTCTTACCTACTGAGCCATCTCACCAGCTCAGAAGTTTTTATTAGAAGTTTTATAAATGAATTATATACAGTTCAAAATAAAAATAAAATAAAATAAAAAGAGCCCCCAAGAAGAAAAAATAACATTTCGGATTTCCTTGAAATTCCATATCTTTTTTCTTTGTGAAGCCAGTTGAGTGTATGGAATAAATTCCAGGCCAACAGGGGCTACATGCCAAGACCTTATCTCAGAGAAAGAAAAGGTACAGATGAGAGACATCCACAACGCATATCTGCAAGGCATCAGCATGTAGCCGATCTGAAAAAAGTCTGCAGAGCTCAAAAGTAAACCATGAAGTAGTCTAACTGGAAAATGAGCAAAAGACATGAATGTTTCATCAAAGAGGTTGTACCGGTGGCAAGAAAATGATAACGAGGAGATGCCATCAGGGGAAGTCAGAGACAGGGCGCAGTGAGATGCACTGTCACAATGGCTGAGACAGGGCCAGTGAGATGGTTTAGGGGGTGAGGGCACTGGCAATAAGAGCCTGACAAGCTGGCTTCGATCCCAGAGCCAACAGTGGGGGGAGGAGAGAACCAACTTCCAAGAGTTGTCCCTTGATCTCCACACACACCATAGCAGATGCATGCCTGCACTTACCACAGCACACAGACAGACAGACAGACAGACATGCACGCACACAAATAAAAATGTTAAAACATGGGTAAAATAGACTATGCAACTAACCAAATGTTAGCTGGGATGTGGAGAAAGTAGATGAGCCATTCCTAGCTCCCTGGTGAGAATGATAATCCCTCTGGAAAACAGCTTGGCGGAGGGTGGTTGGGGTTTTTCTTTTTCTTTCTTGGCAGGTTGTTAAAACCAAGCGTGCATATACCACATAACCCACAATTACACTCTTGGGCTTTTATCCCAGAAAAACTAAAACTTATGTTGATAAAAGAATCTATATAGGAGTGTTCTTCTCAGCTCTACTTATAATATTCCAAAGCTAGAAACTGCCCAAATGTCCTTCAGCGAATGATTAAAACAACAACAACCCCGTGCTATTCCTATACTGCTTAGGAATGAAAAGGAATAAATTAAGCCAGGCCGGCGGCCACGGCTGTAACCCCAGAGCCCTGGAGGCTCAGGGAGAACTCAGGACTCAAGGCCATCTTGGGCTACAGAGCAAGATGCTGTAAGAAAACTGAGATAGCTGGTTGTGAGGACACTGCCAACAGTCCAAATGCTGGGTGAGTAGAGGCAGCAGGAGCTCAAGGCCAGCCTCAGCTATACGCTGAGTTTGAGAACAGCCTGGGTAACATGAGACCTTGTCTCAAAAAATAAAAGGGCCTGGAGAGATGGCTCCGAAATTGGGAGCAGTGCTGTTCTTACAGAGGACCCAGGTTCAGTTCCCAGCACTCACATGGTGGCTCACTACTTTGTATAACTCCTGCTGTTCCAGGACATCCAACACCTATTTTTGGCTCCCCAGGTACCAGGCATGTATATGATGCACACACACACATATGCAGGCAAACACTCCAAAACATAAAAAAAAAATAATTTGTTTTTAAAAAAAGAAGGAGCCAGGTGGTGGTAGAGCACGCCTTTAGTCCCTGCCGGGAGGCAGAGGCAGGCTGATCTCTGAGTTTGAAGCCAGCCTGGTTTTCATAGTTCCAGGATAGCCAGGTCTAAAGAGAAACCCTATTTTGAAATCCTTTAAAAAAAAAAATCTGGGGCTGGAGAGATGGCTCAGCGGTTAAGAGCACTGGCTGTTCTTCCAGAAGACCCATGTTTAAGTCCCAGCATCCACATAGCAGCTCTCAAGCATCTGTAACTCCAGTTCCAGGAAATCCAATGCCCTCTTCTGGCCTCCATGGATACCAGGTACACATACGGTACACAAACACACATGTAGGCAAAACACCCATATATAAAAAGGGCCTCAGAAAACTTCCTTACAAAATGAAAATTGCCGGGCAGTGGTGGCGCACGCCTTTAATCCCAGCACTCGGGAGGCAGAAGCAGGCGGATTTCTGAGTTCAAGGCCAGCCTGGTCTACAGAGTGAGTTCCAAGACAGCCAGAGCTATACAGAGAAACCCTGTCTCGAAAAAAACAAAACAAAACAAAATGAAAATGCTTCCACGACCTGACACATGTACCAACGGCCACAGTGTGTGATGGCCCAAGGCCAGTCCTCTTCCCATCTCCATGCAATGAGCACGACCCTGGCGCGAGCATGGGCAGCAGCGACTGGCTCTGTCAGCAGCCTGAGGTACAGGGGTGGGGGAGAGGACCTTTCTTTTGCATCCATTTTTTGATTTGATCACAATGTCTCTGAGCACCTGGGAGCAAGCCAGGCAGAGTCTGCCCTTTTGTCAGATACTGGTCATCCACACTGTCTTTCCTGTGTGACCTGGGCACATTCCTGAAGAATCAGTCTATTTCATTTCAGCTACCAAGTTTGCAAAAATAGTGTCTGCAAAAATAGAATAGTGATCCATGGTATTTAAGATCTTTAAAAAATTTATATTTCATTTCTTATTATTTTATTTTAGGGGGTGCAGGATGAGTCTCCCATTAGATCAGAGGAAAACCTTCAGGAGGTGGTTCTACCTCATGGGAGTCCCAGGAATCAACTTAAGTTGTCAGATTTAATGGCAGGCAACTTTACCTGCTGAAGCACCTCACAAGCCACACAGAGAGACCCTGTCTCAAAAACAAAGAAACAAACAAGCTCTTCCTGTCCTGGAACTCACTACGTAGACCAGGCTGGCCGCCAACACACAGATCCTCCTGCCTTTGCCTTCTGAGTGCTGACACTCCTCAAGGTCTTTGAGTGTACACAAGACATTAAACATAACCTGTGTCATTTCTAGTATGACAAAGTCTTTGTAGGTGACCCTGGGTAGAGGCTTAGTGATTTGATTCATCTTTGCAGAGAACCAGCTTTTCTCTTTTGATTTCCCATTTTCAATTTCACTGAGTTCTGCTTGTTTGTTTTTTTTTTTTTTTAAGATTTATTTATTTATTACATGTAAGTACACTGTCTTCAGACACTCCAGAAGAGGGCGCCAGATCTCGTTACGGATGGTTGTGAGCCACCATGTGGTTGCTGGGATTAGAACTCTGGACCTTCGGAAGAGCAGTCGGGTGCTCTTACCCACTGAGCCATCTCACCAGCCCTTGTTTGTTTTTAAGATGCAGCCCAGGCTGGCTTCAAATCAGGGCATTAGTCTTTCAGTGTACCACCACACCCAGGTCAAAGTATATTTAAGAAAAAAAAAAATAGGCTGGAGAGATGACTCAGCACTTGCTGTTCTTGCAGAGGACAGAGTTCCATTCCCAGCACCCACGTAGGGCGGCGGCACACAACTCCAGCTCGAGATAACACCCTCTTCTGGCCTCTATGCACACCCCCACACAGGTACACACTCTACACAGAGGCACACACATAAATAATTTAAAAAGTCTGTATACCATCCAGGTGATACATATCTGTAATCTCAGAACCTGGAACAATGCAAGACCATCAGGAGGTCAACCCAAGCCTCAGCTACATAGCAAGCTCAAGGCCTGCCTGAAAAAGATGAAACCTGTCCCAACCACCACCACCATCACCATGAAGATCGTTGGCCCAAAGAGCAGCAGACACATTGATGTGGGGAACCCTTGGATTCCAGCTGTGGTTTGGTTTACAAATAGGGAAAACTGTGCAACAGGAGAAAAAGGCAAGTAGGTCTCTACAATTTCAAGGCCAGCCTGGTCTACAGAGTAAGGTGTACAAGGGGGTATACAGGGAAACCCTGTCCCAAAAAACACCCCCTCCTCCCACCCCCACCGCCATGGGCAAATTCAGGGACAAATGACACAGACACAAGGCCACACAGGGACTGGCGATTCTTAGACCTTAAACACAGATGCCAACCAAAAGATACCCCACTGGCCCCATCCATCTCCGGTAAAGCCTTTACCTGGCTATTAATGTTATTGTTCTCTCCAAACAGCAGGAGCCCCCCGATGAAGGCAGCCAGGAAAGAGTGCATCTGGTGGGTCTCGCCTTGCACATGGGACTGTAGGGCATGGAGACTCTTATAGGCAAACACAAAGCAGGCTAGGTTCCGAGAGTGGACATACGTGGCTTTCAGAATGGCCTGCAGCTTCTCTCTGAGACTGCACAAACAGAAAGCTCCCATGAGTGCAGGCCCAGCTGGTCCAGGCAGGTTTTTCGGATGTACACACAGATCTGAATTAGGCCAGGGTGCTCCAGGTCCTCAGGGGCATAGCTCTCTCTGCAGACTGGAGTCACTCCCTGACACCTCGCGTTAGTGAGTGCCTGCCCTTCCCCTTCCTCACCTGTCCTGCATGGCTCTCAGCATCATTTAGCATGTGTAAGCTGCTTTATGAAGCTCTCCTGTCCTCAGTATAAGCAGAGTCCACATTCTATTTGTTTGTCTTAAGGGCACAGAACTGAGTCTGGCACACAGTAGGTGCTCAACAAACGGAAGGGGTAAGTGGACAAATGAGCATCTACTACGAGCAGGATCTGCAGACTGAATCCTGAGAAAGGACTTGACAACAGGTTGTCTTGGAATCTGCAGGGCAGGAAGGAATCGGTGAGAAGAACATCCTGCTTTCTAGGCAGGAGACTCTCTGGACACAAAGGCCCCAAGGACAGACACAGAGGATGGGAGTGAAGCGATGGGAGAGGCCAGTGTGGTATGAACAGGGGCTGCGGGTGGAGAAGGGCGAGTGAGGTCAGCCAACTGCAACTGCTCCTCCTTTTGACACAAAGAAGAACTGATTTCAACCCATCTTCCTTCTAAAGGGTGTGTGTGCATGTGAAGGGGGCGTCTTGCTCGCATGTGAGTACCTACAGAGACCAGAAGAGGGCACCAGATTCTCTGGACCCAGAGTTACAGGGAATTGTGAGCTGAAGGTGTGTGGGGTGCCAGGAACCAAATTCCAGTCCTCTATAAGATCAACAGACATTCGCAATGGCCAAGCCATCTCTACAGTCCCACTAGAGGGCAGCAAAGACAACCCAGGGAGAGAGCAGAGTGTACGGCCCAATTCTAGACAAGGACATGGAGGAAGTCTGTCAGGTGACTGGGAAAAGCCAGCAGCAGCTGGTTCTTGGCTCTTGAAGACAAGGGACCATGAGTACTTTTGTTTGTTTATGGGTTAGCTGGTTGATATTTTAAGACAGGGTCTCTTTATGTAGCCCTGGCTGTCCAAAAACTCACTACACAGAAGAGACTGTTTGGAACTCAGAGATCCGCCTGCCTCTGCCTCCCAAGTGCCGGGATTAGAGGAGCATGCCACCATGTCCAGCTATGAATACCATTTTTAAAGCAAGAAAGTTGGATTTCAGCTGAGCATGGTGACACATCCCTGTAATCCTGCGTGAAACAGGAAGATTGGGAGTTGAGGGCCGGCTTGAGCTATGGAGCAAGACCCTGTCTTAAAAACCAAATCAAAGGGCTGGCGAGATTGCTCAGCAGGTAAGAGCACTGATTGTTCTTCTGAAGGTCCTGAGTTCAAATCCCAGCAACCACATGGTGGCTCACAAACATCTGTAATGGGATCTGATGCCTCTTCGTGTGTGTCTGAAGACAGCTACAGTGTACTCATATATACATTAAATAAATAAATAAATCTTTAAGAAACAAACAAACAAATGAAAAAGTAAGACCAGGCATTGTGTTGCTTGGCTTTAATCCCAGCACTTGAGAGGGCAGAGGTATGTGGACCTCTGTGTGAGGCCATCCTGGTCTGTACAGTGAGACTCTGCCTCAAAATCCAAAACCAACCAAACCAACCCTGAAAAAAATAAGTAGCTGGCAGTGACTTCCCTTGAAAATGTCTCGGAGTCTGACTGCTGTCTTCCCAGCCTCCACCCGTCTCTGGGCTGCCACATTCCATGGCTTCTGCTTTTGTGTGGTTCCTTCTTCTCTTTCCAAGCTGTTCTCAACCAGGCAGCAAATGTCTCCATGTTGTTATACATTTGGAAGCCACAAAAACCCATTTTCCCAGATATTTGGGAGGCTGAGGTGGGACTTGAGCCTTGAATTGGGAGGGCAGGCTGATAACAAAGCAAGACTCCATCTCAAGGAGCAAAAAAAGGAATTGACACATGGGATGCTTCCCACAAGGGGCTGGTGAGGTGGCTCAGAGGTTAAGAGTGCATACTGCTCTCACAGAGGACCCGAGTTCGGTTCCCAGCACTCACGGCAGGGTTTAGCCCCAAGGGGCACCTGCATTCACGTGCACATATTCAGAGATATATAATTAAAAATAAAAATAAATCTTAAAAAAACAACCTGCAGGAAGTCAAACAGTGGCATGCCCCTGCTCCAGTGTCGTCAGTTTTCTGTTCTCACTTAAAACCAAGCTCCTTTTTCAGGCCTAGCCTGGTTCCCGCTGTGACCCTCAGATAGCCTCTCCCTTTCAACTATTTGCTGGCTGACTTCTCTACTGACTTCAGGCATTTGCCCACCGTCCCTGGCCTCCTGCTCTGCTACCTCCTGCTGGAAGGTGAACCTGAGAAGGGCGGGGACACGTGTCTGCTTCGCTCATGGCTCTCTCCTCAGCAGCCCAAGCGATGTCCAGCTCATAACAGACATTCCCTAAATACCTGGGGACCAAATGAATAAGTTCAGGTTTTACAAAATGATTTGGGCCAGGCATGGTGGCACATACCAGGAAGGCAGACTTCTGTGAGTTCAAGGCCAGCCTGGTCTATAAAATGAATTCTAGGACAGCCAGGGCTACATAGAGAAACCCTGTCTTTTTTTTTTTTTTTTTTTAGGTTTTTCGAGACAGGGTTTCTCTGTGTAGCCCTGGCTGTCCTGGCACTCACTTTGTAGACCAGGCTGGCCTCGAACTCAGAAATTCGCCTGCCTCTGCCTCCCGAGTGCTGGGATTAAAGGCGTGCGCCACCACGCCTGGTGAGAAACCCTGTCTTGAAAAACAAAAACCAACCAACCAACCAATTAACCAACAAAAACGATGTGGGACCTTGTCTCAAAAACAAAGCTGAACAAAACAAAAAGACCTGGAGGGACTGGGGCTATAGCTCAGATGTGCAAGAGGGGGAAGGAGAAGGGGAGGAGAGAGAAATGGAAAGATGAGACTGGGAGGGCAAAAAGCCCTGACAAAGATAAGTAAAATAAAAAGAAAATGTCAAAACAGAAAACTTGCAACTTAGACTTAACCCACCCTCTGAGTAATGATTTATTTTGGATATATTTATTTTCTATTTTATGTGTACAAGTGTTTTGCCTGCATGTTTGTATATCACATGATGCTTGGTGCCTGTAGACCTCAGAAGAAGGTGTAGGAGTTCTTGGGACTGGAGTGACAGATGATTGGGAACCACCATGTGAGTGCTAAGAGCTAAATTCAGGGGGCCTGGAGAGATGGCTCAGCAGTTAAGAGCTCTGACTGCCCTTCTGAAGGTCCTGAGTTCAAATCCCAGAAACCACATGGTGGCTCACAACCATCCGTAATGAGATCTGACGCCCTCTTCTGGTGTGTCTGAAGACAGCTACAGTGTACTTACATATAATAAATAAATAAATTTTTAAAAGAAAAAAAAAAACAATTAAACTCAGGTCTTCCGAAAAACCAAGTGCTTGTAAGCAATGGCGCCATCGCTCCAATCCCTAGGTAGGATTCTTAGGATTCTTGTAAGCTGCAGGTGTGTCTAAAGCCACAAAACCTGGACTGTGGTGAATCCTCTGAGTAAGGCCATGAAAGAGGGGCTATAGAAACTCAGAAGAAGGCGGGGACACTGAAGCTGGTGAGGGGAGAACAGAAACTGATTTCCAGAGGTCTGGACAGGTCTCCAAGAAGAAAATAAAGGCTTGCTAGAGGAAGGCGGTATTCCTAGAAATGAGCATGCACAGGCAAATGTGTGGGAGTGGAAGTGCCAAATCATGTGCCTGGAACAGAGCCTGTGTGCCAAGGAAGCCCACATGGGATGCTGCAGGATATGGCTGGGGCCAGACCTGACAGCTGGATAGTGAGGAGCCACAGGCATTTTCAAGTGGGGGACATAGAATCAGAGTTGACTTTTAGGAAGAATAGGGGCACAGGAAAGCTAGTCCCAGCTAGGAAACCACTATAGCCATCCCGGCCTAAGGGCTGAGCACGTTCTCTCTCCAGTGGTATGCAGAGAGGTAGGTACCTGCCGCTCCTGAAGAGGAAGGTCATCACCAGTGCATGAGGGGCCCGGATTTTGACTCCATAGCTGCAGAAACAGAAGAAAACAGTCACTGACCCACTGCTGTAGAAGGTTGCAGGTTCTTCCTTGGACCCCTGGTCCCTCTCCCCACCCCCAGTTCAGATACCCCATGGAAAGGAAATAATGTTGGCTCTCCATTTATATCTGGGCTCAAGTTCTAGACCTTCCTGGTACAGTGACCTTTGGCTTATCTTTACCTTCTCTGAGCCTTGGTTTCCCCCAACTAAAAAGGAATGCAAAACCTTAAAGGGTTGGGTATAATTCTAACATGAGAGAAAAATGACGTATGCAAAAGATGGCCACCATCCTGCCCACCTGGCTTTGCAGAGACACAACCTCAGCTCCTTTGTGTAACTATAGCCAGGTCCATATTTTATTAATCTCAAGTTTGATTTATTATTGTTCTTACTAATACTGCTTTTATTACATTCATTCGTTGACACAGAAATCTTTCTATGTCGCGCTAGCTGGGCTGGAACTCAACGTGTACACCGAGCCAGCCTCAAGCTCAGAGAGGCGGATCGTGATGGTACACACCTTGGATCCCAACGGGGTCTCTCTGAGTTTAAGACCAGCCTGGTCTGCATAGTCAGTCTTGAAGCCTTGACTTCCAGAGAAGTCAGGGCTACAAAGTGAGACCCTGTCTCAAAAACAAACCATCATCGCCAAAAACAACAACAACAAGAACAACAACGACCTCTCAGGAAGGCCTGGAGAGATGGCGCACATCTTTAGTCCCAACACTTGGGTAGCAGAGGCAGACTCCTGCAGGTTCAGATCTCTCCCAGTTCAAAGCCAGCCTGGCCTACAAAGGAAGTTCCAGAATGGCCAAGACTGTTATATACAGAAACCCTGTCTTGAAAAAAAAACAAAAAACAATACAAAACAAAAAACCTCATAGTGACTTGTCTGCCTATACCTTCTGAGTGCCAGAATTAAAGGTGTATGCCACCATACCAAGAACTTTATTTTTAGTTTTTTATTATTGTTGTTTTGATAAATTTAAAATGTATTTATGTGTGTATGTGTGTGGACATGTATGTTGGTTTGACATTAACTTGACACAAGTGATAGTAATTTGAAAGGCAGGACCCTCAATGAGAAAACACCTTCATATGACCAGGCTGTGGGCCAGCAAGCCTATGGGGCATTTTCTTAATTAGTGAATGATGGGGGAGGACCCAGGCCATGGGTGATGATGAGCCTGGTTTCTATAAGAAAGCAGGCTGAGCAAGCCATGAGAAGCAAGCCAGTAAGCAGCTCCCCTCCAGGCTTCTGCATCAGCTCCTGCCTCCAGGTTTCTGCTTGGTTTCAGTTCCTGCCTTGGCTTCCTTCAGTGGACTGTAACTTAGGCTATGAAAATAAACCCTTTCTAAGTTGCCTTTGGTCATGGTATTTCATCACAGCAGCAGTAACCCTAAGATACACTTTCACCCTTATTGCTACAGCTGAGTCTAGCCTTATGAGTCCTAAACTCCCTTGACGGTCCAGGGGGACAATGGTTGTAAGCCACATACTGTTGCTACCTGAATATATAGGAATATTCACTGTAGGCTTCAAAACAGAGGAGCTCCAGCACTTGGGAGGCAGAGGCAGGTAGATCTCTGAGTTCGAGGCCAGCCTGGTCTATAGAGCAAGTTTCATGACAGCCAGGGCTACACAGGAAACCCTGTCTCAAAAAAAGCAGGGCGGGGGGGGGGGGGTGGCTAGGGAGGGACTCCATCGACACACACCATTAGCCTGGTACTTACATGAAAGAGCAAATGGCTGGAATCAGGCACGGGGTAGATGGCTCAGGAGGTAAAGTGCTTGCACAGTGAGCATGAGGACCCAATAGCAGTGGACCCCAGACCATGGGGACAGAGGTGGCCAGGCCTAGCCAATGGATGAGCTCCAGGTTCAGCGACAGACATTGCCACAAAAGCCAATGCAGAACGTGATGGAGGACGAGAACTAATGTCAACCTCTGGCCTCAATCCTGACCCCATGAGCCCGCATGAGCATGTACATGAGAGAGAGGCATGGAGAGTGAGGGTGGGGAGAATGGGTTTCCCTCTCTGTTTTCATCTTACATGTGAGGAACGAGGGCCAGGAGAGACTGAGAGGAGACCCAGCTGAGTGTGGTGACCTTTAACCCCAGCACTTGGAGGCAGAGGCAGGCAGATCTGTGCGCGTTCAAAGCCAGCCTGGTCTACACGGAATTCCAGATCAGCCAGGGCTACATAAAGAGACTCTGACTCAAAAAACCCTCTAGATTGGGACTGAGAAAATATTATATTACAAGGCAAATAAAGTTATCTTTATTTATCTTCCCTCTCTGCCTGGCAACCACTAAGATGGCTCAGTGGGTAAGAACTGTTGCCCTTGCAGAGGCTCAGCACTGCAGGGGATTTCACACGCTCTTCTGATTTCACATGGCACACGAGCACACATGTACGCAAAGCATTCACACACACAAAAATATATCGTAGAAACTAATTAATTTAACGGTTTTTAAAAAGAGAAAACTGAGGTCAGAAGAGATGAAGAATCATTCAATATTCAGACTAAAAGCCTTAGATTTGAGCCAGAGGACATGACCACAGAAAGTGTCATGGCTGACAAGGTTCCCCAAGGAGGATACCGGGAGAGCAGAAACTGGAGGAGATGTACAAAGCCCTCATGGGGAAATGCCTGCTGCCTCTGGGGCTGCCTTTGGGATTTACAAGAGCAACATGGAAAAGTGTGAGCAAAGACGGTAAGGTGAGGATGGTACTCTATAAATTAATATTTCCAAAGAAAAACCATTAAAGTGGGGGGTTAGAGGTGTTTGTGTGTGCATACAACACTCTGGAGGAAGACACAAGAGACTCACACAGGGACCATCTCCACAGAGGGACTGAGGTCAGAGGACATTTGACTAACTTTTCTTTAGAGTTGGGATGGAACTCGGGGCCTCTTGCATGCTAAGTGAGTGCCCTTGACTTTTGTGAATGAGTTGCCTAACTTTTTTTTTTTTAGATTTATTTATTTTTATTATATGTAACTACACTGTAGCTGTCTTCAGACACTCCACAAGAGGGAGTCAGATCTCCCAGATGGTTGTGAGCCACTATGTGGTTGCTGGGATTTGAACTTCAGACCTTCAGAAGAGCAGTCGGGTGCTCTTACCCACTGAGCCATCTCACCAGCCCGAGTTGCCTGACTTTTAAAAGATGGAAGGAAAGGGAAAATGTAAAGGTAACAACTTTAAATGGTGTTTTTGTTGCAGAAGGCAGCAGGTTGCTTTTTTATCTTCTCCTCTGCCTGGCAGTGGGCAGGAAGTTCCCATCTCAGTCCCTGTGGCCGTTCTGCCCCCAGCACCTTCAAAACCTTATCTCCTTCTCCTACACAGAGGCTTTAAGCCTCCTCCCAGCAGCCGGAGCCTTCCTTTTATGCCAGTGACACACAGCCTGTCCTCAAGTCCCTGACAAGCCCCTTCTTGGAATCCTCAAATTCAGATGAGATGTGTTACATCATGCCTGTGGTATCAGAAACTGTTTGGCTGAGACAGGAGGACCTTGGCTTTCAGGTTAACCTATGCTACACAGTGATACCCCTGGTTGGTTGGTTGGTTGGTTGGTTTGTTTGGTTAGTTGGTTTGGGTTTTTTGTTTTTAATTAAGGTAAAGGTTAGAATGATATCTAGGTCAGTAAAGTGTTTGCCTTAGAAGTGTGAGGGTCTGAATTTGGAAATCCTGGAACCCTTGTAAAAAGCAAGGCATAGTGCTAGGGACCTGTATCCAAAGGAACGGTGATATGAGAGGTGGAGAATCTTGGAGGTGGATGGCCAACTAGCCATCTGGTGACATTCCAGGCCAGTGAGACCCTTTCTCAAACAAAAAGTGGAGGAAATGATAGTGAGACAGTCCTTAGACCTCCACATGTGCAGACACACTGTGAGTGAGGGCAAGCCACATGTGTGAACGAGTCAGGGCAAGTTAACTGTTCACAAAGGGGTGGGAGATGGCTCAGCGGGTAAATACATCTTTGGGCTGGAGCAAGCAGAGTTGACTGGAGTGAGCAGAGGTCCTAAAAAAATTCAATTCCTAACAACTACATGAAGGCTCATAACCATCTGTACAGTTACAGTGTACTCACATACATTAAATAAATAAATAAATCTTTTTTTTTTTTTAAAGTGTTCACAAAGTTCAAACATCCCAGCCATCCTGGTTGGCCTCTCTAAACTGACCACAACTCTCCACAAACACAACACTTTTCTCTCACCTCCAGGCCTGTGGTGAAAGCCTTCCCATGCCTAGAATGCCATTTTCTCCCTGGAAAACTCCAATTTGGCTTCCGGAACATCACCACCACCTCCCCTGAAAAGCATTGCTGAATACTTCTTTGTGTGGTGTGGTATTTGTTTGTTTCTTGGGGGTTTGTTTTTTGCTTTGCTTTGTTTTCCAGTATAGAGTCTTGCTACTCAGCCCAGGCTCTCCTCAAACTCTCAATCCACTTGCCTCTAAAGCTTTATGATTACAAGTGTGCGCTGCCAGAAGCTGATGAGATGGCTCTGTAGTTAAGAGCACTGACTGCTCTTCTGAAGGTCCTGAGTTCAAATCCCAGCAACCACATGGTGGCTCACACCCATCCGTAATGAGATCTGATGCCCTCTTCTGGTGCATCTGAAAACAGCTACAGTGTACTTACGTATAATCCTTTGTGTGTGGGGTGGGGTGGGGTGGGGGGGTTGTTTTTTGTTTTTGAGACAGGGTTTCTCTGTGTAGCCCTGGCTGTCCTGGAACTTACTTTGTAGACCAGGCTGGCCTCAAACTCAAAAATCCGCCTGCCTCTGTCTCTGCCTCCCAAGGGCTGGGATTAAAGGAGTACGCCACCACCGCCCAGCCAATAAATAAATCTTTAAAAACAAAACAAAAACAAGTGTGCGCTGCCATGCTCAGCCTTGTCACAGTAGCTTGTGAGACTTCCCCTTGGATGTATGGCCCTTGTAAGCGAGTCAGAGCATTGGTCCCACTCACAAGTATTGAGATCCCCACCTCGGGGACCCAGGACTGGCTGAGTTTATAGTTTTAATTTTATGGAGGAGGAAACCAAAACCAGAAGAGACAAAGAATGATTCCGTTTTTATAACGAAAGCATTGGGATTAGAACCCAAGCACTTGACCCTTAGAAAGTGTCGGTGCTGTCTGGGAAGGTTCACTGAGAACAGGAAGACACAGTGTCATAGGGGTAGCTGTACAAAGACCATATTGAGCAACGCTTGGCACGGGGGCCAGCTCCTGCTTTGTACAGTGCATACCTGGTAAAGAGGCTACTAATGTTACCTTAGGGTTCATCCCATCCTGGTCAAGAGTGTCCTATATGACCTGGCCAGATTCAGTATGACCCAATTTCTACCTGACTCTGTATCCATTTTGAGTTTGAATCCTGACTGTGATGCTGACATGGTGTGACCAGGAGCGATCGACAGACCTCCCCCATAAATCACATTCCACCCATCTGCGAGGCAGAGACAAGAGTAATTCCTAGTTTTCAAATATCCATAAAGGAGAATTTGAATGCCTATAACAGAGCGAGTACCAGGACACACAGAGGACAATCTAGATAAAGATGTCCATCCTTGTGAAGTTCTTTTTGTGGCTCTTGTTGAGGCAGGGGTCTCACACTGTAGCACAGGATGACCCAGCATCTTCAGTGTTGAGGATGTACACCACCCTAGACTGATGGAGCACTCTTTCTTTCTTTCTTTCTTTCTTTCTTTCTTTCTTTCTTTCTTTTTTTTTTTTTTTTCGAGACAGGGTTTCTCTGTATAGCCCTGGCTGTCCTGGAACTCACTTTGTAGACCAGGCTGGCCTCGAACTCAGAAATCTGCCTCCCAAGTGCTGGGATTAAAGGTGTCCGCCACCACGCCCGGCTGGAGCACACTTTCTAATGAGAGACATGGGCCAGGAAAAAGATTATCCAGTGTCTGATGACACGTACTATAGAGAAAGAGGGTGAGGAACAGGAAGCAGTGATCTGAAAAGGGTCCGTGAGCCAGGCAGACAGCGTACCTGTACCAACATCCGTCAGCGGACAGACAGACACACACCAGGGACTGTACTCTCCATTTCACACATCGCCTCAAATCACCTCAATCCTCAAACAGTATAGAAGTGCTCTGGGGGACCCATTTTCTAGAAAGTGAGACCCGGAAAGCCAAAATGGTTTGTTGGAGATCAAGATCATGGTAGCTGACACCAGGTTTTTTTAAGTCCGGGCAGTTGACGTACTCACCACCATGCCACACACGGCTACCAGCTCCTAGAGATAGAGACTTTGGTTTCTTCTCTGAGAGTCACTGCTCACGCAGTGAGAGCAGCCCCTCACTGACTGCTAAGGGATGAGGGTTAAGGAGGCTGGAACTCCCATCTGGGCACCAGTCAAGCAAAACGACCCCAAGATCTCCTCTCCTATCTAGGAGGGAATGAGAGCAATTTACCTAGCAAACATTAGCTACTTTTTCTTACATACAATCACTGTCACTTCTCACGAGACCCCAGTGAAAATGAAGGGTGAGGTGAAGTCACATATAGATGTGAACCTGTTAGGAACTTTACTGAGGGAACCTATAAGGCAGTAGGTGACCACTTGCTTGCTAAAGGACAGAGTCCAGTTTCTTTTGTGTATACAGAGCGACAGAAGCCAAGTAGGCCAAAGGGGACAAGGTAAGATGAGATAAATTAGACCCAATGAGGGGATACAGGTGCTGAGGAGGCAACTAAGCCAAGAGTGTCAGGTTGGAAAGGACAGAGGACCTAGAAGCAAGACAGAGGAAGCCCCAGTTTACGACTGGTAAGGTGACTGGAACCCTGAAACCTACGTCTGCTGCACCAACGAGGCACCGAAATATACAGACATCTGAGGCCTAGAGAGAGCAAAGCTCAGTGGCCCCGGGCCTCGAACTCGCGACCCCAGGTAGGCCCGTCCTTCAGCCCCAGCCGGACTCCGCGGCCCTACTCACACAGCCCCGTTCCGGAAGCCCTTTATCACGGCCAGCGCAGCGTGGTAGCGGCGCTGGCGCAGCAGCTTGTTGACGGCCTGGAGAAGAGCCTGTAGCTGCGGTGGGGCGGCCATAGCACCGGAGCACTCGGTCAAGGGTCCTGGCTGGCCAAGTACTGACAGCCCTGGGCTCTGGCTACACAGCTCTCCACACTGGAGAGCCCCGCCCCGCCGTTGTGTCCATAGGCTGAGTCTGCCGTCAATCATAGAAGAGAGCCAGTCATAGAGCGCATTTGTCTGCAATGGGCTGAGAAGTGCTTACTCTTCAGAATATCTGTCTGATTGGAAGAGAAAGGAGAGTTGGTAACCAATCACCATGACTCAGAAGGTCTCACGCAGGATTTGCCCAATGAGAAGGCAGTTTTCTTAGGGAGAAGTTTGTTTAATTGTGGGCTTGGGAGGGGTTTGCTGCTCTCTTTCGAGTTGGAATGGGTGGTGTTTGGAAGTGACGTTGGACTTGTCACTTGTCACACTTGACACTTTCGATTGCTTAGCGAGTATCACAGCTAACTTCTCAGGACATAAATTGCATGCCACTCCTGTTGTTTGGTGCTTTAAGACAGGATCTCTTATAGCCCAGGCTAGTCTTAAACTAGGATCCCCTTGCCTCTACCTCCCACATGCTGGGTACCTTTTTCTACTTATTTTTAAAATACAAACTCCCAGGCACCCCCAGGAGCAGACCTACTTACGTGATTGCCAGCCTTTGCCTCCCGTTTCACATCTGCTCTTCTCTCCACTCTACTTAGTTTCCATTCCTTGAGTATGCCAAGAACCCCTCAGCTTCAAAGGGGTTACATCCGATATTTCCCTTTTTGAAGCACATTCTTTGTACTTCCGATGACTGACTTCTCCGTATGCAGGTGTTGGCTCGGGTGGCACCACCTACTCAGGGGAGCCTGCAGGATATCCCACCGGCTGTAACACTGGTTGCTCTGACTTACTGGTCCGAGTTTTCTGTTGTTTTGTTTGTTTTGTTTTTCCCTATTGCACTCTTTGTACATTGTAATTGTTATTACTCACTACTTGCTCAGTGTCAATCTTCACGTGGACTATTGGGTTCTTGGAGCCAGAAAGCTGTTTGTCTTATTTTCTGCTGTAACCCCAGTACCCAACACAAGTGTACAGAAGCAGTAAAGATAACAAAGTACCACTGCCAGAATATTGCACAAAACATATGATCACAGCCCTGACTTGAAGACAAGAAAGATGGGCAGAAAGAATGGAGCCAGGTTTGGCCAAGTGTCTTCACATCAAGTTCTGTCAAGACCTGGGACACCTGATGACTACTGAGGCCCATACAGCTCTGTGTTCTGGCACTTGTATATCCAAGGCCCCATTCACCAAGACCACTGTCGATTATGGTCATAGCATGGGTAAATCTTCATGGATTCCTGTTAATAGATAGCTAATAAGCCCAATATGTTTAGTTATACAATCCTCTTATAAACTCAGAGATGCTTAAAAGTGTGAGGAATGAAAAAGTGTGAGTGAAAGTTGATAGCTAGATAGTTAACAAGAAGACTCAGATACTGGTAACTAGATAATTAACAAGAGGGCTCAGATATTAGTAACTAGATAGTTAATAAGAGGGTTCAGATACGAGTAACTAGATAGTTAACAAGACAACTCAGATACTAGTAACTAGATAGTTAACCAGAGGGCTCAGATACTGGCAAAACAAAGCCACTCATGACAGAGAACCTTGGCAAATATTGACCCTGTGAATTTCAATTTGTCAACCACACAGGGCATGAGATACAAGAGTGAAAGTCCAGGAGGCTTAGAGCAGACCCTCTGAGTCAATCAGAGATGGCCCCCTAGGGAAACGACAACAATAACAACGAAAAGGGTTTCACCTCCCAGGCTAATGTGACAGAAATCATTGTATAACCATTACTCCAAGGAACGCCAGAAAAAGGCTGCTTCAGAGTCAAACACAGCAGTTGAAGAAAAGAGAAAGGGGATTCTTTTTTAAAGCTCTTTCTTGGACAGTGTGGCTGATAAGTCTTTCTGCACCCTGAAGAGTGGGGTTCCATGTGTCAGAAATCTCAAGCTATGCCAGCTGTGGGGGTACACATCTGCAATCTCAGTCCTGGTGAAGCAGAGACTGAAAGATCATGGACTTCAGTCCAGCCTGGGCTATCCTGAAGACCCTAGTGAGGCATTTGCCACCACGCCCACCTTGTTCCTTTTTTTTTTTTTTTTTAATTTATTTTCAGTGTTGTTAAGTGTGTCTGTTTGGATGGTGGTGATCAGGGATGCTGGAGTCATTTGCGAGCCACCCAACCTGGATACTAAGAACCAGAACCAGCCTTAGGTTCTGAGCAGGGGCAGTCTATGCTCCTGACTGCTGAGCCTTTGATCTTCTCCAGTCCCTGGAAAGCTTTTCCTCAATATAAAAATAAGGAAGACTCCTCAAGCTGTGCATGGTAGACAACTGATGCCCCCACACCCTTGTGTCGGACTTGGGGGGGGGGAGATTTGGCTAAAGTGACAGCCTTCACCTTGACAGCTTGAGAGCCTGAGTCTGGTTCCCTGGAACTCCCCCAAAAAAGTGCATGTTGGGGTGTGTGACAGCCTAGTGCTCGCTATGAATAGGCTCACTCAGGAGGAGGAGCTCCAGGCTGCACAACGACACCTTGTCTCAAAGCCTAGTGAAACACAGCACATCTGCTTTGGGATCCTGGGATCCAGAGACCCCAAAATAGAATCCACAGGTGGATGACTGGCCTGTCATCAAAGATAAGAGGATTCCTGTGAGATGCTAAAAAAAAAAAAAAAAAATCAATAGATCAACACAGATGATAAAGATTGTAATTCAGGCACAGACTTTTTTTAAAAGAAATTTTAAAGATGTATTTATTTATTATATGTAAGTACATTAGCTGTCTTCAGACACACCAGAAGAGGGTGTCAGATCTCATTACGGATGGTTGTGAGCCACCATGTGGTTGCTGGGACTTGAACTCAGGACCTTCAGAAGAACAGTCAGTGCTATTAACCACTGAGCCATCTCTCCAGCCCCTGGCACAGACTTTTAAGAAATAATGTTGAACACAAAATTGAAAGCTATCTCTGAGAACTGAACTTGGGTCCTCTGCAACAGCCATCTCTCCAGCCCCAGGATTTTTTTTTTTTTTTTTTTTTTTTTTTAATGTGAGACAGGGTTTATCTATATAACCCTGGCTGTTCCAGAACTCCATCTATCAAGCAGGCTGGCCTCAAACTCAGAGATTCATTTGCCTCTTCCTCCAGATTACTGGCATTAAAGGTGTGTGCTACCACCGCCCAGCCCCAGGAATAGTTCTTAATATATCAAATTAGTAATCCTAGCGCTTGAGAGGCAGAAGCTGGAGGACCAGGAGTTCAAAGTCACGCTCAGCTTCAGTGACTTTGAAGCTGTCTAGGCTACATGGGACCCTGTCACAATCTCTTGTTCCCTTTCACCTTTCACCAGTGTGTGTGGGTGCGTGGCGGGGGGGGGGGGGGGAGAGAGGGAGGGAGAGGAGAGAGGGAGAGGGAGAGAAAAATTTGGAAAAGAACTAAGCTACTAGAAATGTCACCTACAACTACACAGAGAATCAGTCCCTGAGTTGTGATATGTGGCCCAGTATTGGGAGTAGGTGTTTGGAAACAATTGGGTTTGGCAAAAGTCTTCATGTATACGATCTCTTGGTAAGCCCTTTCTTAGGTAGATGAGTAAGTTTCTACCTTTCTGAGCCTCCCATGGTGCCAAAGGGAAAAATGTTGCCACACACAAACATGTATTACCTAGTGACCCATTTTCATTTTTTTTGCACAACTCTAAGCTCCTCAGGGCAAATCTGTTTACTTACCTTGACCCAGAAATATAAAATTTATTAAGCGTGCATCTAAAGAGTGCTAACTGTGCACTGGCTTCCTGGATGCCTTTGTGTGTATGGTGCTGCCAACCTCTGGGCCTTAGGCAGTCTGAGTGTCCTGCCACAGAACTATACCTATAGACCTTAAATGATGTGGTACCAGTCTCCTTCTTATAGAAGTCTGCGAGTGAAGTATTATAAAGGACGTCAGCTAACTTATGGGAAGCAGAGGGATAGAGAGGCAAAGTAACTTGCCCTGATAAAGGCTGGAGGAGAGATTTTAATCCAGGTCTCCTGGCTTGTCTCTAAAGTCTGTGATCTTTTGTTTTCCTTTTTAAGATTTATTTATTTTATGTATATGAGTACACTGTAGCTGTCTTCAGACACACCAGAAGAAGGCATCTGATTCCGTTACAGAGGGTTGTGAGCCACCATGTGGTTGCTGGGAATTGAACTCAGAACCTCTGGAAGAGCAGTCAGTGCTCTAAACCGCTGAGACATCTCTCCAGTCCAAGTCTGTGATCTTAACCACATAGTTTGTTAGTACTGCCATGACAAAGTACGACAGAGACTTGCCAACAGAAATCTATTGTATCAGAAGAGAGCATTCAGATCCACAGAAACTTAAGCTCCTGGATGTTAAAGCCCAAAGTGTTCTTAGTCAATTTCAATTCTTTGAAGATCTTTCTCCCTTGTTTTAAAAAAGTGACTTTGGGCTGGTGAGATGGCTCAGTGGGTAAGAGCACCCGACTGCTCTTCCGAAGGTCCAGAGTTCAAATCCCAGCAACCACATGGTGGCTCACAACCATCCATAACGAGATCTGGCGCCCTCTTCTGGAGTGTCTGAAGACAGCTACAGTGTACTTACATATAATAAATAAATAAATAAATCTTTAAAAAAAAATAAATAAAAAAGTGACTTTAAGGTGAGTTCTCACGTGGTTACCCCATTTTTTAAAAAAAAAAAGAGAGATCCTTATCCAGTTGTAGTATAAACCTTTAATCTCAGCACTGGGGAGACAGAGAGGCAGGAAAATCTCTGGGTTGAGTTCCAGGCCAGCCAGAACTACATAATGAGACCCTGCCTCCAAAAAAAATCTTTTAAAAATGGTATTTATTGATCCATCTGCAAAAGACATGTATGTATGTCACCAAATGGATCAGAGGACAACTAGGCCTTAGTTCTGTCTTCCAACACATGGGTCCAGAGCCTCCAACTCCAGTCCTCAGGCTTAGAGGCCGACCCTTTACTCTGTGAGCTATAATAATATAGATCCATAAATAGGTCTGTATGTATATGTTATGTGTATGGGTGTTTTGCTGGCAATTATGTCTGTAAACCATTTCTGTGCCTGGTGCCCACCGAGTCCAGAAGAGAGCATTCAGATCCACAGAAACTTAAGCTCCTGACCGTTGTGAGCAGTCATGTGGGTACTGGGAATCAAAACCAGGTCCTCTGGAGAATATCCAGTGCTGTTAACCACTGAGCCATTTCTCTAGCTCCCACTTTGTTTTTAATGTGCTTTAAAATCACATCTATTTCCGTAGTGTGTGTATGTACACACGCACCACAGTGCCCATGAAGTGAGAAGACAACTGGCAGGAACTAGTTCTCTCCTCCCACCATGTGGCAAATCTCTTCTTCACTTGTTGAGCCGTCCTGTCAACCTCACCCCTGTCCCCCGCCGTCCAAGGACGTCTATATCTCAGGTTGCCCTCAAACAGACTCTGACTGAGAATGGCTTGAAGCTGTGATTTTCCTGCATCCCCCCGCTGACTGCTGAGCTCACAGGCACACCACCGTGACCATTTATTTATACAGTGCTGGGGATCCACTTGGAGCTCCCTGCATGCCAAGCAAGCACCAATACATCCCCAGCCCCCCACCCCCCACCCCCCGCATACAGAAACATTCTGACCACTGGGTCTAGGTCCTCTGGGTATCAAGGGCTGGGGGTTGAAGGGTGAAGGCGAACTCTCAGTTCTGTCGGTAACAAATGCCGTGCCTTGCTACTTCCTACAGACACCAAAATGTAAGCATGTCTTGCTTTTCAAACACTCACATTTCGCCCTTACCCTGGGATCCAGTTTTGAGTTCTGTCAGAGAAGTTAACATTCTGCTGGTAACTGAAGTGCCCACTGTCAAGTTTGTCGTTAGAAGATCTTAATCTTTTCCTTTTCCCTAGTTGGCCCTGTGTCTGAATTGCTACATTAGTTGCTTCAGAAGTTCATTGTCAACCAGGTAGCCCAGAGGGACTAGGACATGGGACTGATAGGCATTGTGATAGAGGAAAGGACAGTGGTAATGAGTGGAAGGTTTGTAGAGGGCACAATCTGCCTGGGGGAATCCATTTGCATTAGGGCTTGGCATCCCTGAAGCCTTATTGATCTGTCCCATCCAATGCTCTGGGTCAAGCCTTGAGATCCAATCAGAATAGATGCAGCACCTCCCAGGATTGATGGATGAGAAAAGAGAGATAACTGCTAACAGCAGGAAATGATCACGATGGTGGTGGTGCCAGGAACTGTGGGCATTTAGAATGTCGATGCCGTGCTCTGTTCTGTCCTGTCCTGAGAGATCATGGAAAATTTCTCAGGGAAGG
Organism: Mus caroli; assembly: GCF_978045245.1. Taxonomy (NCBI): domain Eukaryota; kingdom Metazoa; phylum Chordata; class Mammalia; order Rodentia; family Muridae; genus Mus; species Mus caroli. The sequence goes on along the minus strand of NW_028227257.1, from coordinate 25,018,921 downwards.
CAAGAAGACAGGTTCCTATTATTCCAGGAAGGATAGAAAAACAGCCCTTCAGGGGCAGTTCACAGAACAGCACACAGAACAGATGTGCACACACCCCTGCGTAAAGAGAAGTATTGGATCCCAGCACTCGGGAGGCAGAGGCAGGCGGATTTCTGAGTTTGAGGCCAGCCTGATCTACAAAAGTGAGTTCCAGGACAGCCAGGGCTATAAAGAGAAACCCTGTCTCAAAACAAACAAACAAGCAAACAAAGTCTCACTTAATAGTATCAGCTGGCCTGAGTGTGTGGGGCTCGAAGAGGGCAGGGCTGCATACAGAGCCTGGTGAATGAATGCTAAGCTGGTGATCTACTTTAGCTCCAGCCCAACCCTTGGCCTTTAATTTTGACCTCAGTTTTTGTACTTACTTTTTTTTCTCTCCAGTTTCCATTACCCTTCCTAACGGCTGACACCACTGCTTCTTAGGTCATCTACCTCCTCAAAGAGGCTCTTCCTGACCAACTACCCTGACTAACATAGCTTCTCCTTGTACCAGAATAAAAATTATCTGAAGCCATGACTCCTCTTCTCCACCCCTCATTTACTTCCTGGTCTATGGCCTATATTTTCTGATAGATTATGACTGAAGACAATTTTTTTTTTTTGGTCTTGGCTATGTTTCTAAAACTTAGAACAATACCTGGCATATCGTAGGTGCTCAACAAACAAGTAATTTTTTAAAAAGATTTTATTTATTTATTTTATGTATGGGAGTACACTATATATAGCTTTACTGATGGTTGTGAGGTTTCATGTGGTTGTGGGAATTGAATTTTTTGGACCTCTGCTTGCTCTTGGCCCAAAGATTTATTTATTATTATACATAAGTACACTGTAGCTGACTTCACACACCATCTCACCAGCCCCAAACAAGTGAATTTTTTAAAATTATATCTTCACTTCTATTATTTTGTGTGTGGATGTTTTATGTGCATGTATAGCTGTGTGCTACATGCATGCAGTGCCCTGGAGGCTAGAAGATGTTGGATCCCCTGGAACTGGAGTGATGGAAGGTTGTGAGCCACCATATGGGCGCTTGGAATGGAACCTGGGTCTTCTGCATGAACAAGTGCTCTTAACCACTGCACTGTTCTCCAGACCCAATGATTAAAAGTTGAATTAAATGACCAGATACATTATAACGATAATAATAATGATAAAAGCAATGCCAAATGAAATTTTAGGGAAGAAATCAAAATCTGAGGCCAATGGGACAATGGTGATGTTAAAAATAGGAAAGAAGAAATTCTGGTCTCATTCCTAGAAAGAAGGTGGGAAAAGGGCTTTAGCGAGTGAGCTCTGGGTCTGCAGAAGTTTCAGGAAAAGGACTGCCTGGCCGTGAAGTCTGTGAAGAGTGTTTTTGTTTTAGTGGTGGTGGTAGTTTTAGTTTTGTTTTGAGACAGGGTCTCACTATGTAGTCTGGACTGGCTTGGAACTTACTATGTAGACCAGGTTAGCCTCAAATTCACAGAGATCTACCTGCTTCTGCCTCTGGAGTGGTAGGATTAAAGGTTGCCAACAAGATCCAGATAGTGGTGGCACAGGCCTTTAATCCTAGTATTCCAGAGGCAGAGGCAGGTGGTCCTCTAAAGTTCAAGGTCAACCTGACCAAGAGAGATAGTTCCAGACAGCTAGGGCTACACGGAGAAACCCCTGCTTCAGAAAAATAAAAAACAAAAAGTTGTCAACACATCTAGCAAAGGAGTGGATTGGTTTTGTTTGTTAGTTTGTTCTTTAAAGTAAACATTTAATTGGGGCTGGCTTACAGTTTCAGAAGTCCAGTCCATTATCACCATGGCAGGAAGCATGGCAGCATCCAGGCAGGCATGGTGAGGCAGGAGCTGAGAGTGCTACATTTGGTTCTGAAGGCAAACAGAAGACTAGCTCTCAGGAGTAGGTTTTTTGTAGGGGAGATTTGCTTAGCGCTCAGCTGCCTCTGAGGATGGGAGGAAAGAGCGACAAGGGAACTGTTTGATATTTAGGGCAGGCCGAGGAATCCATGGGCAAGAAGAGGCTTTGAGGGTGTGAACCTGCAGATGGCTGACGAGGCATTAGTAGGGCATGGTGGCAGCATTCCAACAGAGAGGAGCTCCAGCGCATCTTTTTTCTAATTTTAGGAGTATACTGAGGAAAGGGAAAATCGTGGTTTGTATTGATTATTCCTCTGGCTGAGGCTTACATAGGTATTTGCGGTAAAACAAGGAGGACATTTGGAGTCAAATGGTAGTGCAGTCTTAGGACAGCATGGTTATGGTCATGGAAGCCATCCACTGTGGATGGCATCTCTTTGGCTCCCCGTTCTCTTTGTGGGCTTCCTACTCTTTCTGGTTGCCCAAGGTCAGCAGACTGACCTCACTATTCCACGTTGTAGTTAAACATTTTTAAAGATTGAACATCCATCAAACTGCCCTCTAAATTTCCATCTCTCTACCCACACATTAGTGCGGCTCTCAGCCAGCATTACAGAACTTTGTGCAACAGACGACAGTTCAGTCAGAAACTCACAGCTAGTCAAAGTGTCAGTAGAGTGTTTAGCCACAGTAGGACTTCTATCTCATCTTTTCCTCTTTCCAAGACTCAGGCATCATGATGAATGTGGGGGTGGAAAGATATAAGAGCCAGAGTTTGGGGAGGCCTGGGGTGAAATCGTGTCTTGGAAATGGCAGGGCTATAGCTCTTACAAACTCAGACCTGCTGTAGCTTTCTCCACCTGCACAGGATCGAGCCAGTCATCATTCCAGAATGCATGGGTGAGGAGCTCACAAATCCCCAGAGGGCTGTCCTGGGAGGGAAAGTCCTCTAAGGGTATATGTAGTCCCTGATAAACCATGTTCCAGTGGATGACCCCACACTGATCAATATAATGTACCAGCAGTTCAAATTGGACTTCATGGATTATAAACAAAACTTAGAGACGGCTCAGCTGGTAAAAGTACTTGGCTGCTGAGACTGAGTTCAGTGCCAGGGTCTCACATGATGGAGGGAAGAGAATCGATTCCGGAACGTTGTCCTCTGATCTTCACACGTGTTCTGTTGTGTGTCTGTGTGTAGATATATGCCATGTGTGTCCATATACACAAAATTAATAATAAATGTAAAAACGACATGGAGTTGGGAGTGGATCCCTCCCTATGAGTTTGAGCTAGGAATGGCTGAAATGGTAATAGGGTCGTCAAAGAAATGGGGTCTCAGAGAATCACAGTCGAGAGGTGTGTGAATGCGAATGGAGGTGCCCCCAAAGTTGGAAATTGGGGTTAAGAAGAGCACTGAGGGAATCTAACGTATACTGAGGAATTAAGACCAGAGATGGGAGTCCTTCGAGAAGGCTGCTTTCCAATCAGCGTGACACAGTTGCAAGGTGTGGGGTGTCCTTGTAACAGACAATCTCGGTGAGGTGGGTTGGTGTTGCAACCTTGAAGAAGACTGTGTGCAGCGATCATGGGGTGCGTGTTGCAGAACTGGGGTCGGTGTCAGCGTTGGGAGGCGATGTGCGAGCGCCGGACGTGTGTCTGTGTAGAATTGGAACTACGAGGGGACTGGGTCTCCGGCCGGACAGCGGGGCAAGCTGTTTCCGGGGCAGGGGCTTCGGCGTCGGCTCCTGGGCGCCCCCTGGCGGCCCCGACCCCGCCGCGGTTCTCACAATGCTTGCGTAGCCCCGCTCCGACTCCCCGGGCGGCGGCAGCTCCAAGATGGCGCAGGCGATCTTCGAGGCCCTGGAGGGTGAGCGCGTCGGGCCGGGGCAGCGGCTGTTCCGCGTGGCGCCCCCTCCCGCCGCGCCCTCGCAGCGCCGGGCCCAGGGCGCGTGGAGGCCGCGGGGCGGAGGGCGGAGGGCGTCCGGGCCGGAACAGCCGCGGGGCGGGAGGGGGCGGGAACAGCCGGGGAGCGCCGGCTCTGCGGGGAGGGGGCCTCGGGACCGGAACAGCGCGGCAGTCGAGGCCGCCGGCGCCGGAGGGTGCAACGCCGAGGAAACAGCCGGGGGCCTGGGCCTGGAGAGACCGCGATGCGGGAGGGCTGGGCGGCCCGGCAGCCCAGTCGGGCGCCCGAACCACCGAGAACTTCCCGAGACCCACGGTGGCCTCCGGGCTGGGATGTAGTCCTACTAAGTCCAGAGCAGAGAAGGAGGCGCCGCCTGTGTGCACAGCGGAGTCTGGGAGAGACCAACGGCCCAAACCAGTAAACATAGGACACCCACCGTGCTCCGATCTGAGCCCTGCCCGCGTGTGCCTGCTTGGGCTACTCTGGTCTCCGATCGAATCGGATTCGATCCTGTGATCTGCAAGATCGCCGTAGTGCATGGGCCCCAGGCTCTGGAGAAAGAGAGCTCTGAGCGCCACCATGTGCACCTGCTGGAGTTTAACAACAAAGGATGGCTCTAGAGACAGGAGAGGAGTTGGGCACAGTAGTAGCCTTGTGGGTGGAGGGTGGAGTGAACAGCCCGAGTGGAAATTTGTGGGCCGGGCGGGCAGAAGGAAGCCAAGGCTTGTCGTTCACTAGCTTCTTGGAGGATGAGCTCTCACCTGAGTCTTACCTTTGAAAAAAATCCAGTGATTCTTACTAAGCCAGATTCACTTGTCCTCATCCTCCTCCATTACTACCCCACATCACCCCGCCGTCAGAATTGTGGGAAAGAATAGTAAAAGAAGGCAATCTCAGGCAGGGTTTGCCGTGCATGCCCATAATCCCTGCGGTTGGAAGACAGGCAGGAAAATCCTTAGCCTCGGCCACATAAGGATTTTGAGGCCAGCTTTGGCACCATGAGACTTTCAAAAAACAACTAGGAATATATGTGTACATACATATAAGCACTCAATAACAACTCTTTTTAAAAGGCCATGACTTTGAAGGAGAGTGGAGAGGTTATATGGGAGGGTTTGGAGGGAGGAAAGTGAAGGGCGGAATGCCCTAATCAAATTATAATCTCAAAAGTATTAAAAATATCATTGTACAGAAAATAAAAGGAAAAAAAAACCACAAAACAACGGGAACTCAAAAAAGAAGACTGCAAAGGTGACCCCAGCTGGTGTGTTCTGTGAAGAAAATATCAGGGGTGGTGTGAATCTGGGTGGTCAGTCAGGGTCGTGGGTGTTCGTTCCCTTTGGAGGACAGTGGGGTATTGCATTGTTTAAACGTTTCGTACAAGCATATGCTTGTGTATTAGCTAGGGAAAAAATTAAATAGGATTCGAGAAGTGTAGTTTCACTGGCCTTGAAAGGTCCCCAGGACCAAAATAAATAAAATTTCTACGAGAAGAACAGCAGGTGTGTGGCGATCCAAATAGAAGGGCATCCGAAGGACCAGGTGGTGGAAGCCGGGGAGAACAAGATTTCCCATAATTCCCGGTGCAGTGTAGAGGAGCGGCTTGAGAAAAGCCCTCCTCGGATCTGAGGAGGCTTCTGAACTTTATCTTGGGATCAGTGTGGTGCTAAAAAAAGGTTTTCATCAGGGGAGCCACATCATCTGATGTATGTTTTATAAAGTTCACCCCGGCTTCTGGGGAATGGGGGTGTGTGGAATGGTGAAGGGCAGCAGGGTGCGTGAGGAACTCGGCCAAGCCGCTGGAGAGGGTGGATCCCAGATATATTTGGGAAGCAGAATAGGTTAGATTTGCCAAAAGTCTAGAAATGTCAGGAAGGAAACAGTGGGGTGAGGGACGATTCCGGGAGCGCACCAGGGGCCTTGATGGGAAGGAAGGAAGGGCAGTTTGCCCGGCTTGTACTGATGGACTTCACCAAAGGGAAAGGAGCGGAGGGTGCAACGTTTAATTTAGGGCTTTATGTTTTCGATTTTATTTATATGTATGGTCTGTATGTGTGCATACTTAGGTCACAGCATGCATGTGGCGGTCAGAGGACAACTTGCAGGAGTCAGTAGGTCCTAAAAGCCAAACTCAACTTGCCAAGTGCCTTCACCCACTGTGTGAACCCATCTCACAGCCCCAATATTTTATCTTGAAAAAAAAAATTTTTTTTCCTCCTGAAGTTAGGTTTTTTTTTTTTTTGGTTTTTTTCGAGACAGGGTTTCTCTGTGTAGCCCTGGCTGTCCTGGCACTCACTTTGTAGACCAGGCTGGCCTCGAACTCAGAAATCCGCCTGCCTCTGCCTCCCGAGTGCTGGGATTAAAGGCGTGCGCCACCACGCCCGGCTTTCCTCCTGAAGTTCTAATAGAGTGATTCCAAGAACTCGACTTCTCTCGGCAATAGCAGCTTGTGATCTTTATGCTATGGAGCCTCACTGCCCACAGTTCAGGAGGCCTGCATCACTACCAGCCACATCCCCCCTTCTCTCATCCTCCCTTCTCCTGACTTTATCTGTTCCTCACCTGTGAAATAGACTATTATCAAAGTGAGCCATGAGAGCCTTGACACATGTCATTTCCTCAAGACGCCTCTACGCTGTATGTGTTCGGACCCCCCCCCCCCCAGTAGAATCATAGAGAAAGACAACTGCACTCAACAGGGCAAGGGAAGAACTTTGAGGAAAAACTGAGTTAAGGTCCTGAACTGCAAAGGGAAAGTGGAGTTGGCCAAGAAAGATGGGTCCAACTTTCCATTTGTGATTTTTGATGCCATGGACAGATATGTAGCAAGCAGTCTCAATCTTGTTGCCTGTGTAATTTGAAAATATATTAAACGATAACGAAGTCATTAGGTTTTATAGAATACCGAGGAATGCCCGATTGAGTGATGAGGTGAGGAATAATGCAATTCTGGTGCAGAAATTTCATAATATGGAGTCCACCTAAAGACCATCCAGTGGATGGCATAGTTGCAAAATTCCAAGGATTTTAGACATTAGAATTTTGGTAAATTCAAATCTTTTTAGATTTGAATTATTATGTCAGTTCAGTGTAGCACATTCAAGACTTAAGGTGATGTGATAGTCATTTTTAATGATTCAGTGCCTCACTAAATTTAATCATTTTGCCTGGAGAAGAAATGGGGGAGGATGGAGGGAGAGAGTCCTGGGAGAGACAATTGGGTTGGGGGTAGGGGGGTGTTGTCTTAGGGTTTCTATTCCTGCACAAAGCATCATGACCATGATGCAAGTTAGGGAGGAAAGGGTTTATTCAGCTTACATTTCCAAATTGCTGTTCATCACTAAAGGAGGTCAGGACTGGAACTCAAGCAGGTCAGGAAGCAGGAGCTGATACAGAGGCCATGGAGGGATATTTTTTACTAGCTTGCTTGCTTGCTCTCTTATAGGACCCAAGACTACCAGCCCAGGGATGGCACCACTCACAATGGGCTGGGTCCTCCACCCTTGATCACTAGTTGAGAAAATGCCTTACAGCTGGGTCTCATGGAGGCATTTCCTCAAGGGAGGCTTCTTTCTCTGTGATAACTCCAGCTGTGTCAAGTTGACACACAAAACCAGCCAGTACAGGGGTGATCTCTGGAACAAACTAGAAACCTAGGCAATGCAAACCATAAGGGTGGCCCTAGTTAAGACTCCTAGCAATGGGGGATGGAGCCTGACACAGCCATCACCTGTAACCAGTCAGACTTCCAATGGAGGGATTCAGATACCAACCCAGCCACAAAACCTTAGACCCACAGTTTCTCTGTGCTTACAAGATGTGCAGGGGTAAAAGATGGAGCAAAATTTGAAGGAAGGGTTGACCAGTGACTGGCTCAATTTGAGACCCATGCCGTGAAAGAAAGCCCACCCTGACACTAATAATGATACTCTGCTATACTTGCAGACAGGCGCCTAGCATAACTGTCAACAGAGAGGCTTTAGCAACTGATGGACACTGATGCAGAGACCCACAGCCAAACATTAAGTGGAGCGTGGGGAATCCTGTGGAAGAGGGGGAGGAAGGAGCCAGAGGGGTTGAGGACACCACAAGAAAGCCTACAGAATCAATTAACTCACACATAAGGGCTCCTAGAGACTAAACTGCCAACCAGAGAGCATGATGGGCCGGGCCTAGGCCCTCTGCACATGCGGTAACAGGTGTGCAGCTGGGTCTTCATGTGGGACAATTAAAGCAGGAGCAGAGGCTGTCTCTGACTCTTTGTGTCCCTTTCCCCTAACTGGGCTGGCTGCCTTGTCTTAGCCTCAGTGGAAGATGTGCCTAGTCCTACTGCAACTTGATGTGTCAAGGCTGGTTGATATCCATGGATGTCCCCTTTACTAATTAGAGGGGGAGGAGTGGAGGATGTGGCAGGGGAAGAGGAGGGGAGAGGAAGCTTCGATCGGGATATAGAGTAAATAACTTAATGAAAGTTATTAGATTGGGAAAACTGATTAAAATACATTGTATGGAGACTTTAAAATAATATGAAAAAGAACAACTTTCAAACATTGTTACAACCATAAACAATGCCTGATATTATTTCTAAACTGTCCCTTTGTAGAGCTGAATATGGGGGGGGGAAGGTTGTTAGTTGTTGTTGTTTTGTTTTTTTGTTTTGTTTTGTTTGGTTTGGTTTGGTTCTTTGAGACAGGGTTTCTCTGTGTAGCCCTGGCTGTCCTGGAACTCACTTTTGTAGACCAGGCTGGCCTCTAACTCAGAAATCCGCCTGCCTCTGCCTCCCGAGTGCTGGGATTAAAGGGGTGCGCCACCACTCCTGGCTCTGTTTTATTTTTTTATGTATGAGTTTCAGATAGAAAGATGAAATTGGGGCTGGAGAGATGGCTCAGTGGTTAAGAGCACCGACTGTTCTTCCGAAGGTCCTGAGTTCAAGTCCCAGCAACCACATGGTGGCTCACAACCATCTGTAATAAGATCTGATGCCCTCTTGTGGTGTGTCTGAAGACAGCTACAGTGTACTTACATATAATAAATAAATCTTTCAAAAAAAAAAAAAGAAAAGAAAAAAAGAAAGATGAAATTGACTTAGGACAAATAATCGTTTCTTTTCCAAGTATTTGCTCTTTTTATTGCTGAGGATTTGACCGAGCGGAGGCTCCAGTTGTTTAACCTTTCACTCACTGAGGGATCTCTAAACTGTTCTGTTTTTTTAATTCTCTCTTCTTCTCCTCCTCCTTTCATTTGAAACAGCGTCTTATGCATCCCAGGCTGGCCTCAAGCTCACTAAGTATGGTAGACTAGCCTTCTGATCCTCCTGCCTCCACTTTCTGAGCTCTGAGATGAAAGGTACGCACTTCTCTATCTGGTGTACGGTGCTGGGACCACACCCAGGGCTTTTTATGCTCGAAGTCTCACTGACAACTGAGTCATATCCCAGCTTTACCAAACTATTTCTAGTTTTACAGTTATGAACAAAAACGCTGGGGCTAGAGCGTTGGCTCAGAGGTTGAGAGGACTGTGGAGGACGCGGGTTCACAACACACACACAGTAGCTGATGGATTTTTTTAACTCCAGTTCCAGGAGATCCTGAACCCTCTTCCGGCTTCCCAAAGTACTAGGCACACACCCAGTACACAGATATCCGTGCAAGCAAAATACACATATACATTAAATAAAAAGAAATAAATTTTTAAAAAAAGAATTCTATAAGTTCAAGATCTATTTGCACCAGACTTGCATCAAGACATAAGAACATGGGTTTATGTAAGTGGCCATAAGAATGTAATGTTAGGAGCCGGGCGTGGTGTCGCACGCCTTTAATCCCAGCACTCGGGAAGCAGAGGCAGGCAGATTTCTGAGTTCGAGGCCAGCCTGGTCTACAAAGTGAGTTCCAGGACAGCCAGGGCTACACAGAGAAACCCTGTCTCCAAAAACAAACAAACAAACAAACAATCAATCAATCAATGTAACGTTAGAGCTTTCAGGGGCCAGGGGAAAAAGATCAGTAGTTAGGAGTGCTTATTGGTTTTGCAAAGGACCTGTGTTTGATTCTCGGCACCTGTATCAGGCAGCAGCTGCCTGTTGTTTGGTCACAAAGCAGGCCCAAAAATGGCAGTGCTGCTGACTGTGTCCTAAGATGATAGCCCATGCCCAACCGAGGCTAGATTTGGGGTATATAGGATTCTTATTGGGTAAACAGAAATCTAAATTCAGTATTCCTTATGCTTTTGTTTGTCAGGAAAGCCACTGCTTACCCTGTCTGCCTCTGATGGTCAACTGATGGGGAACAAAGTCCATCAAGTTTCCCACTTAACCCAAACAGCCTGCATCAGCTCAAAGACGCCCACCCTGCTGAGTGTCATAAAATCCACTTGCTTTCCGGTCAGGCTGTAGCTCTCCACTCTCTGATGCAGTCCAGCAGTTTGACCCCCAATAAACTGGTTTTCTACCTATGGAATGGTCTAGTTTTATGGTTTGGGGACACTTGCTTCTACCTGTAAGTCCAGCTTCTAGGAGGAGCTGATACCCCTCTGACCTCCCCAAGTACACACACACACACACACACACACACACTAAAAGTTCAAAGTATAACCAGGGCTTCGCAGCAGCTCTCCTCAAAATCCAGACAGAAAGAACTCCTCAAGGCAGCTACCTTTTAGGGTGGGCAGGAGGAGAGTGTAAAGAAGATCCCCTAGCAAAGTGAAAGAGATCCAAGAAGGGGCCAAGAAGGGGGGATCTTGGTGTGTCCGGCACTGTCGCATGGTCTCTGGTAGAAGATGAGCGCTTAAGTTTTGCTAGAGGAGACAGGAACATTGGGAGATAAGCAAGAAGATGGTGGCACAGGCAATTGACTTGAAGACTCCACAGCAAATGCTTGTTGAATGGACCGAGATGAGAACAGAGAATGCAAGGAGACTTGGGAGTCATGTGGGGTGTGGGTGAGGTGGATCAGGTAATGGGATTTCCAAAGGGCTCTGTGGTTTAGTGTCTAGCGATGCTCTGAGACATCACAAAATGGCTGGTTTATAAACGGTATAAAGAAAGATGGTCTTGGGGGGGGGTTGAGTTGGCTTTGTACAAGCTTCTCACAATCCCCCAAAAAATTCTCACTTTTATTTTGCAGGGTTGAGGTAGTCATTGGCCCGTTGTACATGCCTAGACCTCTGTACATGCTAAGCATGTCCTCTGTACATGCCTAGACCTCTGTACATGCTAAGCATGTGATCTCACAGTGGGGTATGCTCTCAGCTCCTCTTTCCAGTTTTTTCCTGTTCCAATACCAAGAGCCTATCCTCACGATCAGGGGTGGGGTGTAGACTTCCATGTCTTTGTTCTAGGAAGAGGATGTCGTAAAGAAGGGCACTGTGACGGGGCGGTGTGGTGGCACACGCCTTTAATCCCAGCACTCAGAGGCAGAGGCAGACTGATCTCTGTAAGTTCGAGGCCAGCCTGGTCTATAGATTGAGTTCCAGGACAACCAAAAGCTTTACAAAGAGAAACCCTGTCTCAAAAAACAAACAAACAAAAAGGCAGTATGTAAGAGGCAGCTCAGTAGACATCTTGGGGCCTAGCAAGAGGGCTCAGCAGGTAAAGGCCTGTGCCACCTTTAGGATCTAAACTGGATCTCTGGAACCCACATAAAGGTGAAAAGAAAACTAAGTTGATAGAGTTGTTTCTGATCCCTACATGCACATAAATCTCTTGGTTTAAGGATGCAGCTCAGGTGCTAGAATCCCTGCCAGGCATGCACAGAGCCCTGGGTTCTGTCACCAGCACCACACAAAACCACATAAAACTGGTTGTGGAGATGCACATCTGTAATCCCAGCACTTGTAGGCTAAGGCAGGAGGATCATCATGAACTCAAGACCAACTTAATCCTTCATGATGAGTTCAAGGCCAGCTTGGGCTATTAGTGTGAGGGTAGGCGGTCTTTCACGAAACTTTTTTTTTTTTTCTGTTTGCTTGTTTTTCTTTTTTGAGACAGGGTTTCTCTATGTAGCGCAGGCTGTCTTGGAATTCGCTCGGTAGACCAGGCTAGCCTTGAACTCACAGAGATCGGCCTGCCCCTGCCCCTGCCCCTGCCCCTGCCCCTGCCCCCGCCCCCGCCCCCGCCCCTGCCCCTGCCCCTGCTGGGATTAAAGGCATGACACCACTGGCTGGCAAGAAACTTTCATTTTAAAAACAATTTTTTTTGGAGACAAGATCTCTCTATTTGGCCCAGTGCTTCTCAACCTGTGGGTCATGACTCCTTTAGGGGTCAAATGACCTTTCAAAGAGTTGCCTAAGACCATCAGAAAACATTGATATTTATATTATAATTCATAACAGTAGCAAAAATATAATTATGAAGTAGCAACAAAAATACTTTTTTATAGTTGGAGGTCACCACAACATGAAGAACTGTATTAAAGGGCCATAGCCTTAGGAAGGTTGAGAGCCACTGATTTAGCCCTAAAGGTCCTGGTGCTCTGTAGACCATACTAGCCTCAAACTCACAGAGATCCACCTGCCTCTGCCTCCTGAGTGCTGAGATTAAAGGCATGCACTATTGTACTCAGTTTTCAGAACTTCTTATACAACACTTTCCTAGCTGTGAGAGGCTTAGGGATGTAATCGACTATGAGACAATGTTTCCAGACTCAAGTCCTTCCTAGAATCTCTTGCAGTGTAATGGAGAGAACGTATCTTGGATTGTTTTGTTTGCTCTGGCTTGGGAGGGTGAAGTTGGGTGGAAGCTGGGCCCCCTTCCTCACAGGCTGCATTTCCTGTTTCAGGAATGGACAATCAAACGGTTCTGGCCGTCCAGTCCTTACTGGATGGCCAAGGAGCAGTCCCTGACCCCACAGGACAAAGCGTAAATGCGCCACCTGCCATCCAGCCACTGGGTGAGTATCTGCCCTGTCCATCAGCAGAGGACAGGTGGCTCCGCATGCAGACTGTGTGAGGTTCACAGGGCATGGAAGGGAACTGCCTGTGTGGCCTCAGACTGACCTCTGGTGTCTGAATTCTCTCCCTTCCTCCTGCCTGAACCTTCTGGCTCATGCCTTTCTCTGTCTACTGCTTAGCAAAAGTGGGTGGTGGGCATCATCATTTGCGAATATCCAGGAGCCCTGATGCTTTGCCTTGGAAGTCATGGCTCAGCTTCCCTTCTGTGAAAAGAGAACATAGATTATTCCAGTTTATGAGTTAAGCCTCTGGCACCTAGAGAGAGCAAAGGACTTCTCTGGCAGTCCCGTATGAGTCTTTATTAATTTATTTGTAACTTTTTTCTCTAATATTTTTGATTTTTTTTTTTTTTTTGGTTTTTTCGAGACAGGGTTTCTCTGTGTAGCCCTGGCTGTCCTGGCACTCACTTTGTAGACCAGGCTGGCCTCGAACTCAGAAATCCGCCTGCCTCTGCCTCCCGGGTGCTGGGATTAAAGGCGTGCGCCACCACGCCCGGCTTCTAATATTTTTGAGACCAAGTCCACAAAGCCTAGGCTGATCTCAAACTTGCTATTTAAAGATGATGTGGCCTTAGACTCCTGGCCCTCTTACTTCTGCCTCCTGAGTGCCTTTGCGGGTGTGCTCTATCATACAGTCACAAACATTTCTGAGTATGTGGGAATCACTCTAGGCACACAGAAATAACACCTGGGTTCAAATTATAATAAAAATATGTTTTTTGGAGACAGGGTCTCACAGACAGGGTCTGGCCTTGGTATGTAGATGAGGCTGGCCTTGAACTCACAGGGATCTGCCTGCCTGTCTCCATAATGTTTAGGTTCTTGTTCCTGTAGTTTCTGGCTTGTCCTAAGTTGGCAGCTGAGCCTCAGTGTCAGGATTGGCAGAACAGGGGTAATTGTCCTACCTCATAAGAAACTTATGAGAGTACTCAGAACTTGGCTTTAGCTTTTATATATAAGAAATGGAAGTTTCTGAGGTCAGCAAGAGGGCTCAGTGAGTAAAGGCACCAGCTGCCAGGTCTGACGTTTGATCTCTGGAATTCACATGGTAGACTGAGAGAGCCCACTCCTGTATGCTGTCCTCTCTCTAACCTCCATGTGCGTTCTGTAGCACAATTATACTCTCACCCACTGAAATAAATGTTGAAGAGGAGGAGGAGAAGGAGGAGGAAGCAGCCACCACCATTAATCCAGAGACAAGAAGGATCTCAGTGAAGTCAAGTTTGAGGCCAGTCTAGTCTACACAGCGAGTTCTGGGCCAGCCAGAGCTGGATGCTGAGACTGTATCTCAAAAAACAAAACAAAACAAAAAAACAAACAAACAAAACCTAATCTAAAAGAAGAAAGGACTGGAAGTTTCTGCTGGTTTCCTCACAGGCGAAGCTACCTTTTCTCTTCCCTGAAGCCCTGACTGACTGTCTGTAGCTATGTCCTGACTGTGTTCGTGCAGCTATCCAGATTGGCTTCCCCAGCTCCTGCTATGATCTCCATCTTCTGGCCCACGTGAAGGGGAAGAAAAAAAGAAGTGGAGGGCATACCTATTCCCTTCATATTTTGTTTGTGTTGGATTTTCAGGTTAGGGCTTCATATGTAGCCCAGGCTGGTCTAGAACTCCAGACTTTCCTGCCTTTAGACTCCTGGGAGATGTGATTGTCAGTGTATGACACTACATCCAACTGTACTTTTTCTTTTAGGAGAAATTTGCATAAATATTATACTTCTTATCCCATTGGTCAGAAAATAGTCCTGTGATATTCCCAAAGCAAATTAGGAAATATATACTTTTTTTTTTTTTTTTTTTGGTTTTTCGAGACAGGGTTTCTCTGTATAGCCCTGGCTGTCCTGGAACTCACTTTGTCAACCAGGCTGGCCTCAAACTCAGAAATCCACCTGCCTCTGCCTCCCCAGTGCTGGGATTAAAGGTGTACGCCACCACGCCCAGTGGGAAATATATACTTTAAGTAGGAAGTCATGACAGGTGGTGGTGACACATGTCTTTAGTCCCAGCAGTCAGGAGGCAGAGGCAGGCAGATCTCTGAATTCAAAGTCAGAATGTCCTAGAACAGAGTGAGTTCCAGGACAGCTAGGGATACACAGAGAACTACTGTCTCCACAAACAAACAAACAAACAAACAAGTAGGAAGTCATATTTCCCACTGTTCTAGTCTGTAAGAAGAATACAGTGAAAATTTATGCCAGCTTTGGGGTTATATCTCAATGTGTTTGGGTTTATAACCAATACCAGACATAAAAATTGAGTAATGAACTGGACATTTGAGCTATAATGTGCTTTAAGACACAGTATGTTTCTTCAGCTAGCTATCTCTACCCTTTGAGTGGTTTTTTCCTTTATCCAGCACATGCCCTTTGAGGACCTTTTAGGTACCCAGGATATATCACAGCTGTGCTGATCAATAAAACATGCTTCTTTCCCTTCAAGAACATGCCAGCTGGTGGTAGTGAGAAACTTGTTATTTGTGAGGCCAGCCCAGAATAAGGAATTGTGACCCTGGCTGTAAGCAGACTTCCTGGGGGTGCGGAACATGACTTGGCAGTTTTTGCAGAGAATCTGAGTTCCATTCCCAGATCACTTTTAAGATGACTCACAACTGCCTGTAACTCTAGCTCCAGGAGAACTAGTGCCCTCTCCTGGCCTCTGAGGGTGCTGCACTTGTATGCACATACACACATGCACATAATTAAAAAATACAAATAAATTTTTTTTTTTTTTTTTTTTTGGTTTTTCGAGACAAGGTTTCTCTGTGTAGCCATGGCTGTCCTGGAACTCACTTTGTAGACCAGGCTGGCCTCGAACTCAGAAATCCGCCTGCCTCTGCCTCCCGAGTGCTGGGATTAAAGGCGTGCGCCACCACGCCCGGCCAAATAAATTTTTATAAAGAAGAATCTTTAAAGCTGATGAGCCTTGCGGAGTGAGTTGATCTGAGATCCACTCAGGCAGGGGAATAGTGGATGCAGAGGCATGAGGAAGTGGCATTGGAGACTCAATTCAATCAGGATAGAGTCTATTGGTCAACTTGGAAGTGAAGTCACTGTACTGTTTCCATATTTTGAATTATTTGATATCTGGCTGCATCTGGCTGGCTCTTCCTGAAGGTACCTATTGGGCTCTGAACATTCCTAGGAAGCCCATGGTTCATGCTTGACACCTGCATAGCAAGTCACACAGTGGTTTCAGACTTGCTGCTTTTTGAGGCCAGATATGATTTCCAGGTCTCCACTGTGAGTCCCCCGACTCATTCTTGCTTTTTTCCTTACTCCACTTCCTGTGTGGCCTCTTCAACCAGATGACGAGGATGTCTTTCTCTGCGGGAAGTGTAAGAAGCAGTTCAACTCACTGCCAGCCTTCATGACCCACAAGCGTGAACAGTGCCAGGCAAACGCCCCTGCCCTGGCCACAGTCTCGCTGGCTACCAACAGCATCTATACACCGTCAGCAGCACCTGCTGCCGTCCAGCAGGCCCCACCTCCTGCCAACCGCCAGGTAGTCATTCCTTCCTTGGCCTGGTTATTCCTTCAGCAGGTCTTTTTCCATACACACACTGTACTGAGTCTTGGAGGAATGATGCTGAGTAGGACAGATGAATCTACTGTTGATGGGTACGGTGAGTGGATAGGACACAGATGCATGAAAATGGACATGTTTTGTGGGCATAGTGGTGTACATCTGTAATTCCAACACTTAGGATTCTGGAGCAGGAGAATCAAGAGTTCAAGGCCGCGCTAGGATGCGTCTTGCCAGGTGGCAGCAATGTATGTCCCTAAGTCCACCCACTTTTCTAGATCATTCAGATCAGCATAAGTATACTTCCCCTAACACCTGTTCCCCAGCCCACCCCCGACACTTTGGGGTTCCTCTCTGAAGCTTAGTTCCCCACTATATGGCTGCTCCCTTGCCGCGTGGCAGGTCTCTGTGCTGACGTGAGTGGTGTGTATTGAGCGTGTTGTTTTGTCTTCCCTTCATTTTTTTCCTTTAGCCAGTGGCTGAAAGTTA
The DNA here is from genome assembly GCF_978045245.1 of Mus caroli. Lineage (NCBI taxonomy): Eukaryota > Metazoa > Chordata > Mammalia > Rodentia > Muridae > Mus > Mus caroli. The sequence continues at coordinate 25,002,169 of NW_028227257.1, read as the reverse complement.
CAGTGTGCCTGCCCTGTATAAAATAAGTTATACTTTCTGCAGTCTCTTGGTTGCTGAGACAGGGTGGGGGATTTTGCCGTATGGTATTATAGATGATATTTGGGGAAGAACCCTGAAGAAGTGACATTTAACAGGTGAAAGAACAGGTTCACACATATAAAAAGTGTCCCAGTGCCGGCAGGTGCCATGGCTCTGAGTTAGAAGTGGAATCACCCAGATGGCAGCGTGGCTGGGGCTGAGCCAGTGAGGGGAGGATCAGATCCTGTGCGTGGTGGGGGTTTACTTAGATGGAGGAGCCCCTGGAGAGGCTTGTGACTGCTCTGTGGACATTGTGTTTCCCTAGGACAGAAGCCAGGAGTATTAGTGCTGGACCAAAAGTCTGCCCCTTTCCCAGAGATGTGACATGACCCCTCCTCGTAGATAGTAACTAATTGGAGGTTCCTAGATGTACAATGGTTGCCAAGTGTCGAGTGACAGGGAGCAACAGAGGCAGGAAGACTCCAGACCCTGGCCCTTTCTCTTAATGTCTGCTGTTCGTGGATTTTTGTTTTGCTTTGTGGTTTTGGTTTACTCAATATATCTTATATGTGAGTGTTTTGCCTGCATGTGTGTGAATGTATGCTTGATCCCCTTGGAAAACAGAAGACATCAGGTCCCTGGGGCTGGAGTTACAGATGGTTAGGAACTACCATGTGGGTGCTGAGAATTGAACCTGGGTCCTCTGCAAGAACAGCTAGTGGTCTTAACTGCTGAGCCATCTCTCCAAACCCTTGCTCTAGTTTTTGAAGCAGTCTTTCTATGCAGCACAGGCTGGGCTAAAACTTACTGTGTAATAAGTCTGCCCTCAAACTCCCAGATATCCTCTGGCCTCCCAGGTACTAGGATTTTAGACGTAAAACCGTATGTGTGGCTTGAACTTAGGGTTTTTTTGTTTGGTTATTTGGTTTTTGGATTTTGTGGTTTTCCTTTCTTGTTTTTGTTGAGGCAAGGTTTCTCTGTATAGCGTTGGCTGTTCTGGAACTCACTCTGTAGACCAGGCTGGCCTCGAACCCAGAAACTTGATTGCCTGTGCCTCTGAGCGTTGGGATTAAAGGTGTGTGTCACCACCTCCACCACCTGTGGGACTTAGGCCTTTTATATCACACCACCCCCCCAATCCTCTGCTTCCTTATAGAGCCTCAGACATGCTCCCTCCTCTCTTCCTCAGATCTCCACGTACATCACAGTGCCCCCCTCCCCACTGATCCAGACCCTGGTGCAAGGGAACATCTTGGTGAGCGATGATGTGCTTATGTCTGCCATGTCTGCCTTCACATCCCTGGACCAGCCAATGCCTCCAGGGCCCCCACCGGTGCAGGTAAGGAGGCGGGGCTTTCTCATGGGGTTCCTTTTTTTCTTTTTTTCTTGCAATGCTGGAGAGTGACCCCAGGGCCTTGTACATTTCTCAAGCGTTTAATTCCAAGCCTGAAAACTTAACTCCTGTGAAATCAGAATATTGCAGAAGGAAATGGCCTTAGCACCAGCTCCCCAACATGAAAGGGACTATCTGCCTTCTCTGGCCAGCCATGCAGAGCAATGGAGACTTGGCAACCACCCTCCAGCTATTTTAAGTCCTGTTTTTATTCTTGGTCCATTAAAAAAATAGAGAATATATTTTATATATATTCTATATGTGGATCCCTGAGATTTTCTAGGGCATGTGGTGGTCAGTCTCTCAGAAGGGAGAGAGAGAGCTGGTCCCCTAAGCCTTGTTTCTGGTATATTCTAGTAAGCAGCTGCTCTGTGGTCCATGTCCTGGGAAATGTCCCAGAGTCCGTCTTGAGTCACCAATCAAGAGCCAGTCCTGCTTTATGAACCTTTGTTTTGTTTGTTTGTTTGTTTGTTTTATTTTGTTTTGTTTGCAATGCCCTTGTTAGGCCTCCTCTGTTGACCTGTGTATACCCAAGGCAGGCTAGCCTAGCCAACCATAGACGAGAGGGATCGCAGCTCCCAGCCGATGTCCCTTGAAGTCCTCCCAGGTCTTCGTTTCCTTCCCTGCCTCGGCGCTGTCCTCTGAGCTGCCCAGTGGATTGGTGTCCTCTCCACATGCTGGCTAAAGCCTTCAAGCTGGGGTTAGCGGGACACCTCAATGCTAGCCGGGCATGGTGGCGCACACTCCTAGCACTCGGGAGGCAGAGGCAGGTGGATTTCTGAGTTCAAGGCCAGCCTGGTCTACAAAGTGAGTTCCAGGACAGCCAGGGCTATACAGAGAAACCCTGTCTCGAAAAACAAAAACAAAAACAAAAACAAAAAAAACTGTAGGACCCTTCAATGCTGCCATTTTCTCTTCTGATTGCAGAACAGCTTGAACATGCATCCTGTGCCCAATTACCTCACCCAGCCTCCACCCCCTCCTCCACCCCCTCCGCCTCTCCCCCCACCTCCCCAGCCTCCCCCTCCCCCACCCCAGACTCTGGGCCCTTCTGGGCGCTCCAACCCTGTTGGGAACAGTGTGGTGGAGGTGTACAATGCTGCTGCTCCCATGGCTGGGAACGGAACTGTGGAGATCCAGGCGCTGGGGATGCAGCCGTACCCGCCCCTGGAGGTGAGCAGAGGCGGTGGTGTGGTGGGGGCGGTCGGGGAAACTGGGCACGGTCATCATGGGGAAGAGAAACAGACCCAACCCTCCTCTCATGAGTGCCTGTGTTGGGGAGAGGAGGGCTGTAATCAAAGCATGCAGTCTACAGGTGGAACACGCAAACCGTGTGAGGCCACTTAGTGCCGAGTAGCAAAATCTGGGTTTAAACCCAGACAGCCCAGCTCCAAAGCTGCTTCATGAAGTCCCTCTCTCCCCTCCCCTCCCCTCCCCTTTTCTTCCTTTTCTTGAGTGGATGGGGGCATGTGTGTGTGGTAGTCAGAGGGACAAGTTGTAAGAGTCCATTCTCTCCTACCCTGTGGGAGAATGGGGAATAAACGCAAGTCATGAGCAAAGGCCTTTACCTATTGAGCCGTCTTATTGGCCCACTTCATGAAGTTCTGAGGGGTCTTGGGAGTACTTGGCCTGAGCGAGCCAGGGGCGAGCTTTGGTGGTGATGGGAGGGCAGTGGTTGAAAGCAGCAGCTAGGGCCACAGTGAGGGTCCATGGCTGGGGAAGCTCTCTCTCCTGTCCCTTCAAAGGCTCTACCCTGTCACAGTGCTGTCTTTCTAGGTACCAAGCCAGTGTGTGGAGGCTCCAGTGTACCCCACTCCCCCGGTGTACAGCCCTGGCAAGCAGGAATTCAAACCCAAAGGACCCAGCTCCACTGCCCCCATGACCAATGCAACTGGGAGCACGGTGGCCACCTTTGACTCCCCACCAACGTTGAAGACCAGACGTGCTAAAGGTGCTGGTGGCCTCCCAGAAGGTTAGCCACCCACCCAACCCGGGCATCTTTCCTTGGCATTGGCCTCCCCACGGGTTGCTTGGTTCTGGTCTTTGCTGTAAAAACGGTTAGGGTTGAATGTGGTGGCGTGTACTGGAAAGGTCGAAGTAGCACTGACTTCAGACTGGTGAGGATTTTCTTTCCTTAGGCCAGAAGCAGGAAATCTGGGAAGTCGTGGCACTGTCACCAAGCACCCATGTTATTTTTATCGTTCTGTTTCTCTGTCCCTGGAGCATGGCTTCTAGAGACATGGTTTATCAGGGTGCCTTGTCACCTAGGTTGCCAAAATGCCAGTCATCAGTTTCATATTCCAGATAGGAAGAAAGGAGGAAGAGAAGGGTAAAGGGGTATCTCCCGGCTCCCAGGATGTCTAGATGGCACCTTCTGCATATATAGTCATGTGGCCATGCATAGGTGTGAAGAAACCTAGGAAATATTTGACTATCCTTTGACATAGGGGATATTTGAAGATGGAAGGAACTGGCTATCAGTCACACGTGTGTGACCTTCCCCCTCCCAGAAATGCTAAGTGTGGCATCAGAATTAGGGAGGCAGAATTAGGGAAGGGATGTGGTGGGGGAAAGAACTGTGAATTTCTTTCTTTTTTTTTTTTTTTTTTTTTTTTTTTGGTTTTTCGAGACAGGGTTTCTCTGTGTAGCCCTGGCTGTCCTGGAACTCACTTTGTAGACCAGGCTGGCCTTGAACTCAGAAATCCGCCTGCCTCTGCCTCCCGAGTGCTGGGATTAAAGGCGTGCGCCACCACGCCCGGCAGAACTGGGAATTTCTTAAGGGCTTCCCTTTCAACCTCCTCCTTATCCCTTCTTTCCACAAATGTGCACTAACATCTGTGCATTACCCTCTAGGGGTTCGGTCCCTGTCCAAGGTCTCCACTGATATCAGTCACTCACAGTTTGATGGAGAGATGGGCAGGCTAGGAAAGGACACACCTGCCTTTCTGGAGGGAAGGAAGTAGTCATGTTGGTACCTGGGAGCAAGCTTCCCAGGCAGGGGGATGAACAGGTACAAAGTCCTGAGGGAAGACCATGTGTGCGGGCATCACGAGGAGCAAGGAGTCCATCACAAGATGGAGGGAATGCTGAAGTTGACAGAGGCTGAGAATGTGGAGTTCTGAAGGCCATGGCAGAGAGGGTGGATTTCATCGTGAGGCAGAGGAAGCCTTTGAGAGAGCTTTGTTCCCTTCAGAGCGAGCCTTGGACTTTCCCTCTTACACTGCCTACACATAGATAGAGACGTTTCCAACGTGTGTGCCTGTCTGACCCTAGGGACAGGGGAGAAGCGGTTCCAGGTTCCCTCCGCTGGGACCTCAGCCTGACCCTCCTTCTCCTCCATTGCCTTCCAGCTGCAGGGAAGCCAAAAGCTCAGAAACTCAAGTGCTCCTACTGTGACAAGTCCTTCACCAAGAACTTTGATCTTCAGCAGCATATCCGAAGGTAGCCCTGAGGGCCGGTGTCTGCAGCACAGGGCCGGGAAGTGAGGCGCCCTTTTCAGGCCCTCTGCCCATCCGTGAGCCTGCAATACAGAGGAAGAGGGTTTCCTACATTCTTCTCAGATCCAGGGGCCTGAGCATACTCACTGAGACAGGAAGATTGGCAGGTCTGTGTGGGCAGGCACTCTTGAACAGAGAGCATCTTCACACACACACACACACACACACACACACACACACACGTTTCCAAACATTGCCAAATGTTGCTGAAAGTAAACTAGATCTCATTGAGAACATTCAGCGATGCTGGGAATGTACAAATTGGCACTGTTAGCCTTGCATGGCTGTTAGAACCTGGTTAGTGCAGCTGAGAATCAGAACTTTTCCATTTCACCCTAATGAAGCTAAGTGTGACAGGTCCCAAACAGCTGGCATCTACCTTACTGCATGGTGCCTCTTCGGATCTAGATGACATCATTGTTATAGTCACTGCATTTTTGATTACTGCATTTTCAATACATAGGTACTCATAAGAAGTGGTTTTTCATATTCAGTGGCAAACAATGGGGTGGCTTCGTTTTTAAAATTATTTGAAAGCTGGATGTGGGGGTGCACACCTTTAATCCCAGCTCTCAGGAGACATGGGTAGGTAGAGCTCAATGAGTTTGAGACCAGTATGGTCTACCTGGTGAGCTCCAGGCCTGCTGGGATTATATGGTGAGACTCTGTCTCAAAAAAAAAAAAAAAAATTACCTTAAGTTCTGCAGCGGTGTGTTGAGACGATTTAGTGGCCCCGCTCCTACCCAGTGTGTACAAGTCCCTGGGTTCGGTCCCCAACAATACAAAACAACAGGAAGTTGATTTTGCTGGATGTGGTAATGCACTCCTGTAATCCTGGTACTTGGAATAGAAAAGATCAGAAATTCAAGGCTATCCTTGATTGTATTCAAGGTCATCCTTAGCTATATAGCAAGTTCTAGGCCGACCTGGGCTACATGAGACCTAGAAAAAAAATTTTTTTTTTATATTTTCTTGGGGACTGGAGAGGTGGCTCTGAGGTTATGAGTACTGGCTGCTCTTTCAGGGGACCCAGATTCAATTTCCAGCATGGCTCCAATTCCAGAGAACCCAGTGCTCTCTTCTGACCTCTGTTGGTAGCAGGCACACATGTGGCACACAGACATGTATGCACTCAAAACAGCCATACACACACAAAAAAAAATGAAAATAAATCTTAAAGAAAAAATGTTTTTTCCCAAAGCTGGAGGTTATGACTTAGTGTAGGAGGTCTGTGGTCCAGTCCCCGTAAGGGCAAACCAGCAAACAAACTACCCCGAAAGAACAAATGCCAATTAATTAATAACTAATAACAAATACAGCAGCCACTGGGTTGAGACAGTACTTGGGCCAAGGAGATGATAAAGGAGTTTGCTGCCAAGGCCAACAACCTGGGTTCAGTTTCTGGGGATTCACATGGTGGAAAAAGAGAACCCCCACATCTTTGACCTCCACGTATATGCTGTGGCACATTCATGCTTTTACACACACAGACACATACACACACACACACACAGACACACACACATTTGTTTCCAGTCAGGAACCTGAGGTAGCCAAAGAGCCCAAGACTTTCCACCTTTGGCCTGTCTGCCACCCTGGGAGAACAGGTCTTCATGGTGTCAGAATGATGGCCAGAGGCATCTCTGGGCCCCCCTGGGGACTGTGAGCTCTTGGGTGGAGGCCATGTCCTTGTTTGTACACAAGAATACTGACTAACCTTGTTCCTATAGCCACACAGGCGAGAAGCCCTTCCAGTGCATTGCGTGTGGCCGTGCCTTTGCCCAGAAGTCTAACGTCAAGAAGCACATGCAGACTCATAAGGTGTGGCCTCCAGGGCGGAGTGGCGGCACAGTCTCCCGAAACTCTGTGACCGTACAAGTCATGGCTTTGAACCCCAACAGGCAAGAAGAGGAAGACACGGGTGAGTGGATTGGGAGAACCACTCTCCCCCCTCATCCCCTCTGAAGCTTCGGAGTGCTGTCTGATTGTTGTGGGAACCAAATCCAGGGTCTCTTGTATTCTAGAGGAGAGCTCTATCTCGGCGGCACATGTTCAGTCCCAGCAAACCCAGCCTCACAGCTGATAGTTGGGTGGCCTCTGTGACGTCTCTGGGCTTCAGCCTACTTTATCTATGAAATGGGAGCCAGAGAACTGGGTGTGGTAGACGGGTATCATCCCAGCCTTGGTGGAGCTAAGATGGGAGGAGCAGGAGTTGGTGGTCCATCTCTGCTGCATAGCGATTATGAGTCCAGTCTGTGCTATACAGCAGCCTATCTAAAAAAGGGAACACAAGATGAAAGGAAGGACACCAAATATATAATATATTTGCCCTTACTCGAATACTGTGTTCAGGGCAGGTGTAGACATCACTCACTAACTAGTTACTATCTCTTTCTTTCTGGCTGAGTCTGAATCCCACATTAGAATCTATATTCTTCCTTCCTTCCTTCCTTCCTTCCTTCCTTCCTTCCTTCCTTCCTTCCTCTCACTGTGCCCTCCCCTCCCCTGGGTCTCATGTAGCCTGAGCTGGCTTGGAACTTGCTGTATATTTGAGATTGACCTTGGACACCTGATCTTCCTGCCTCCACCTCCTGAGTGCCATGGTTACAGACCTGCCCTACTTCACCCAGTTCTATGTAGTGCCAGATGCTGAGCCCAGGGCATCGTTTGTTCTATAGGCTCTTGATGACAGGGAGTGTGGGATGGCTTAGTTAGCAAAGAATGATGGGGCAAAGATAAGTGTCCTCATTAGAAAGGCCCAGGGGGCAGTCTGAGTATGCATAGGAGTCTTCAGTGTTTAATGACCATGGAGAGGGCAGTATGGAAGCAAGGGTAGGGAGAGGAACAGAGGTCACTAGCTGTCTCTCAGTCAGAATGTATTTCAAGGGCTGTGCATGTAGCTCAGGATAAAGTGTTTGCCTCCACACAGGATGCCCTGGGTTCAGGCCCCAACGGTGCATAAACAGAGCAGGGTGGGTGGCAGTTGGGAGATAGTGGAGGAGGATTAGAAGTTCAAGGTTGGGGCTGGAGAGATGGCTCTGCAGTTAAGAGCCTCTTGTCTCGCTGTACCGGAACATGTGCTGAGTTCGAGTGCAGCCTTGAACACAGCGTGTGACAGCAAGTCTGCAGTAGGTGTCCCAGGAGCCTTCCCGTGTGGGCTGGCGCTTGTTCTACCTCACTAACACCCTTCCCTGTGACTGTTTCTCTCTGCCTAGGGTTGGGTCAGTCCCTGTCCAGTACCACACAGCCCCAGGCCTTGCCCACGGCATGTGAGGATGAAGGTGACAAGCCGGAGGCCAAGCAGGTGGTCCTGATCGACAGCTCTTACCTGTGTCAGTTCTGCCCCAGCAAGTTCAGCACCTACTTCCAGCTCAAGTCCCACATGATTCAGCACAAGAAGGAACAGGTGGGTGGGGATGCAGTGGGGTGACACGGCCCCCCATTTATGAGCTTGGTGACACTGGGGTCACACCCCTGCTGCCTGGAGAAATGATATATAGTTAGGTTAGATCATAGAGACCTTTGAGTTGTTAGCTGGCTTAAATGGTTAGGGACTTTGTTATCTGACATAACAGGAGGCTGAACCAGGGCAATCGGTCAGCTCAGCATCAAGGGTGGCTGTTATCATAAGGTGTGGCCTGGTCCTACATTTTGACTTACCTGGTGTTTACAGTCATTTTGTTTTGTTTTTTTTTAAGAGACAGGTTATGGCTGTGTAGCCCAGGCTGACCAGAGCTGGCTATGTAGATCAGGCCAGCCTCAAATTTACAAAGATCTGCCTGCCTCTGCCTCCCAAGTGCTGGGATTAAAGGCGTGCACCACCACACCCGGCTTGCCCCGCACTCTTGTTTCTGACCTTTGTTTGTTTAATGTGTGCGCATGTGCACGCGCTCACACAAGTGCTGAGGTGCAGATGCAGGTCAGAGGACAGCTAGTAGGAGTCGGTTCTCTCCCTTCACCATGGTGGTCCCAGAAAGTGAGGTCAGGTCGTCAGGTTCAGTGGACATGATTTACCTGATGAGCCACCTCGCTGCCCCCGGCCGGGTTACTCTTCATAGAAAATCCAATCATAGTATTTCTCATGAGCAGTGGAAACCTTTCCTAGAATTCTCTGTATCTCCTATGGATCAGAGACATTTTTGTTTTGTTTTGTTTTTTTTAAAGACAGGGGCTCTTTTTTTTTTTTTTTTTAAGATTTATTTATTTTATGTATATGAGTACACTGTTGCTGTCTTCAGACACACCAGAAGAGGGCGCCAGATCTCATTACGGATGGTTGTGAGCCACCATGTGGTTGCTGGGAATTGAACTCAGGACCTTCGGTATAGCAGTCAGTGCTCTTAACCGCTGAGCCATCTCTCCAGCCCAAGACAGGGGCTCTTAAAACAAAGCAGTGGCTCAGAGGTCAAGTGCACTGAGTTCAGACCCTAGCACCCATATCAGGTGGCTCTAGCTCCGAGGGATGGCACCCTCTCCTAGGCTCTGAGGGCACTTGTACTGGCATGTGCATGCACATGTGTGTGCTGAGACTGACCTAGAACTGATCTTCCAAGCACTGAGGTTATAAGTGTGTGTGCCCGTCTATGAGGTGTTAGAGGGCTTTGTGCATGGTAGATAAGCCTGCTACCGACTGAGGCAAATGAGTGGTATCCCTGGCTCCAGAGCTCTTGCTTTTTTTTTTTAAGATTTATTTATTTATTATATATATAAATGAGTACACTGTAGCTATACAGTCTTCTACTACTATACATATATTAATAGTGATAAGAGCAAGGGCTTGGGCTGGTGAGATAGCTCAGTGGGTAAGAGCACTGTACAGCTACAGATTGTGAGCCTTCATGTGATTGTTGCTCACTCTGGTCAACCCCACTCGCCTAGTCCCTGCCTGATCCGGCCCAAAGTTTATTTATTTATTTTACATAAGTACACTGTAGCTGTCTTCACCAGAAGAGGGCATCTGATCTCATTACGGGTGGTTGTGAGCCACCATGTGGTTGCTGGGATTTCGGAAGAGCAGTCAGTGCTCTTACCCGCTGAGCCATCTCACCAGCCCGAGCCCTTGTTCTTATCATTATTAATATGCATATAGTAGTAGAAGACTGGTTAATGGTTGGGGCTTCAATTCTCTCCTATCAAAATAGGCCTGAAAGGAGCAGTCCTGGGCTTGGGTAGCAGGCTAGGTGTATCACCGTGGGCCGGCTTCTGACTCTCTGCTCTAGAGTCTCTGGCTTGTGGTATTCGCACTCCAAGCTGCAGAATACTTGCTATGTCTCCATCTGTCACACTTATATGCCAGTAAGATAAATGCAGAGAAAGAGAAGGGATTCCTACCAGCAGGCTTTTGCCATTTTGTTTTGGGAGGGATGGTGTCCCCAGAGACCGTCGCCTGGATATCATTGCCAAGGAAGGAGCCATATGGCTGGCACTAGACGCAAGGCTGTCAAGAGGGTGAAGGGTTTTTATCCAGTCTGTTGCTACCTGGGACAAATTGGAGTGGATGTAATTAAGAATAAAGAGAGCTTGACAGTGTGTGGGCACCTAAGGAACACGATGAGCACTAGAGTTTTCAAAATATTAAAAGCATATTTGTTATAGACTTGACATCAGACATGTCAGAATGTCACATGACTCATGAAAAGAGAGGTGGAAATGATAGTACAGTTCACTACATTTGTCTCTACATTTGACTGTCCCACATCAGACTGCTAAGCTATAAAAAATTCTTTTTTTTTTTTTTTTCAAGACAGGGTTTCTCTGTATTTCTCTGGCTGTCCTGGAACTCACTCTGTAGACCAGGCTGGCCTAGAGCTCAGAAATCCACTTGCCTCTGCCTCCCAAGTTCTGGGTCTTTTTTTTTTTTTTAAAGATTTATTTATTATATGTAAGTACACTGTAGCTGTCTTCAGACACCCCAAAAGAGGACATCAGATCTCATTACGGATGGTTGTGAGCCACCATGTGGTTGCTGGGATTTGAACTCAGGACCTTTGGAAGAGCAGTCAGTGCTCTTAGCTGCTGAGCCATCCCTCCAGCCCCTGATGCAAATTCTATTAATGTCTCATCCATAGTCTTTGGAGTTAGCTCTTCTGTTTGCCAAGGGGGGGTGGGGGAGGGAGTCTCTCCCCTTAGGATGAGGGACATGTACAAGACCCTGAGTTACATCACACATGTACTCTCAAAAATCGTTTACATCAGATTATGTATTATTTACAGATTAACATTGAACTTGAGAGTCTGGGTCCAAAGTCAATCATAAATAGTAAGACTAGCCATGTCCCCAAGGAGTGAGAGGACTCTAGAGAAGTTTGTTGGGTAGTGGTTCTAAAGGTGGTCCCCAGACTATTATTCTCCGTGATGATACTGAGAGTAATGTGTTTGGGCCATCAACACCTGTCAGGTCAGAGATCCTGGTGGTGGTGCCTCTCAAATATTTCTTTTCTTTTTCTTTTTTTGATATGGAGCCTGATGTAGCTCAAGCTAGTTGCAAGCTCATTGTGTAGCTAAAGATGATCTTTTTGTTGTTTTAACTTTTAAAGACTTACTCTATTTTTGTATGTGAATGCTTTGCTTGTGTGTATGTATGCATACTGTACCATGTGTATACCCAGTGCTCTGGTGGTCAGAAAAAGGCATTGGATCCCCTGCAATCAGAGTTAGGGGTGGTGATGGACAACTGTGTGGGAACTGGGAATTGAACCTGGGTCCTCTGCAAGAGCAGTAAAGGCTCCTAATGACCCTGATGGCTGAGCTATCACTCCAGCCCCTACTGATGCTGACTTGGGCTCCAGGCCTTCCTGCCTTTTCTTCCCAGGTGCTGCAGTTACAAGTGGGCACCACTGCCTCAGCTAGCAATGTCCACTTGTTCTGAAAGTCACAGCATGATTTCCTGTGGCATTAAAAGGGCAGAGTGTTATCCCTTCGCTGTATTTCCAGGCCTTGGGTAATTTTTATGGATATAGTCAAGCTTCAAAGCCTAAGGGAGTGATAACTGGCCAAAAGAAGAGAACCCTGAGCTAGGCAGTGGTGGTGCACAGCTTTAATCCCAGCACTTGGGAGGCAGAGGCAGGCTGATTTCTGAGTTTGAGGCCAGCCTGGTCTACAGAGTGAGTTCCAGGACAGCCAGGGCTATACAGAGAAACCCTATCTCAAAAAACAAACAAACAAACAAGAACTAAACAGAGGGCTAAGAGATAGAACCGAATGGTAGCCTGCTTGCCCAGTATTTGGGAGGCTCTGTTTCATCTGTGGTTTGGCAGATTGTCCACAGCAGTGTGTATAGCCTCATTCTTGGTCTCGAGGCTGTGGCAGCTGTAGAGGCGACTCCCACCTTTCTCACCTTCCAGTGTCTCCCCTCAAGGTGTACAAGTGCGTGGTCAAAAGCTGTGCCCAGATGTTCCCCAAGCTGGACACCTTTCTGGAGCACATCAGAAGCCACCAGGAGGAGCTGAGCTATCGCTGCCATCTCTGTAGCAAGGACTTCCCCTCACTGTATGACCTGGGTGTACACCAGTACTCCCACAGCCTCCTGCCGCAGCACAGCCCCAAGAAGGACAGCACCGTCTACAAGTATGTACCATGCCACCAGCCACACGACTACACACAGCAGGCAGGGAGCTCTGGGCTCAGATGCTCAGGAGTCTGAGGCTGAAAGCCGAGGTCCTGCCTGGAAGGTTTCAGTGTTGGTACCAGTAGGGAAAATGATGCTGACCCTTCTTAGACCACTCTTGGTTTGCCAGCCTTTTATCATAGAAAAGGGTTACCAGAGGCCAGAAAGATGGCTCAGTGAGTAAAGGTGCTTGCTACCAAGCTTCATGACCTAGGTTTGAACCCTAAGACCCAGCACGACTGAGGGAAGGAACTCACTTCTGCAAAGTTGTCCTCTCACCCCCTCTACCAAGTAGACACACAAAATAAATAAATACAAATGAGAAGGGAAAAATGTTTAGGGCTGGAGAGATGGTTCAGTGGGTAAGAGTATTTGCAAAGGACCTGGGTTCAGTTCCCAGTGCCTACATGGTGGTTCAGAACTTCCTGTAACAGAAGAGGGAGCTGGTGACCTCTTCTGGCCGCTATGGGCTCCTGCAGGCACAAGGTGCCTATAAATTCATGGCGGCTCACACACAGACACAGAAAACAGTCTTGAAAACTGGTGTTGTGGGTTGTCAGAAATGAGATCACAGGCCGGGCGTGGTGGCGCACGCCTTTAATCCCAGCACTTGGGAGGCAGAGGCAGGCGGATTTCTGAGTTCGAGGCCAGCCTGGTCTACAAAGTGAGTTCCAGGACAGCCAAGGCTATACAGAAAAACCCTGTCTCGAAAAACCAAAAAAAAAAAAAAAAAAAAAAAAAAAAAAAAGAAATGAGATCACTACATAAATCTTCAGCTCTTTGTCCCTGTGGCTGTCAATCTTGCCTTCACCCCTCCCTAGAGAACCTCCCTGTGTTTTCTGGGCCACCTTTATAGAGGGTGCATTCTGCAGACGTCTACCATCACAGTTTTGCCCTTTGGATTTTTCCTGCCCATTTGCTGGCTACTGGTTAGAAGCAGGTGTTTTGCAAACAGTCCTGAGTCCATGGGAACAGGGAGGGACAGGTATCTGTCTGGGACACCTCCCACTGAATGTTTTGATGTTGGTATGGCTTTTGTGTCTCTATACAAACTTGTACCTGGAGGGACCTGACAGGTGGCCTCTCTTACCTCAGAAACTTCTGGGTGAGGCTTCTGGCTTGATGACAAACAAATGCAGATCTCTGAGGACAGGTGTGTGAGCCAGCTCAGGCCGCTGCTTCAGAGTTGCCGGAGGGTAATAACAAGGACAGTGGAGCCACCTGCCAGCCTTCAGATCCCAAACTGCCTTTTCCCATGCAGGACTTTGGGGAAAGTGTCAAACTGTCCTGGGCCTTGGCTTCCTCACCCGTGATAAGGAGGTCCTGGTAGTGCTTAGTCTATTAGGATGAGTGCCCTCTCCCTCAGCGTGTCTCTCACTCACTGTCTCCTATAGTCCTGGCTGATTCCCCTGTGTAGCCAAGGATGACCCTTAATTACCTTGTCTTCACTTCTCTCAAGTACTCCTGTGTAGTTCAGGCCGGCCGTGAACTCTCTGTGTAGCTGAGGGTGACCCTGAACTCTGATCTTTACCATCCTGATGCTAGGATAACATTTGTTCCACCGCACTTCAATTTTTTTTTTTTTTTTTTTTTTTTTTTCGAGACAGGGTTTCTCTGTATAGCTCTGGCTGTCCTGGAACTCACTTTGTAGACCAGGCTGGCCTCGAACTCAGAAATCCGCCTGCCTCTGCCTCCCGTGCCAGCTTTCTCCTGGACTCTTAGTAAGGGTCAAATAAAAGAAGACTCTATCATGCACTGTTCTTGGAACACAGAGGTACTTAGCGAGAGACTGCTCAGTCCTCTTTGCTGTATTGTTCAGCAGTGAGCAGAAACCCAAAGTGACAACGACTTAAATGAAAGATTTGCCCTTCAGCAGGTAGATTAAGCTTTTCTGGTGGCTTTGGCAGTTGGTCGCTGTGTGTCCTCAGAATTAACTCGATTTGACCTGCCTATGGAATGTCCCCAAGCCACTGAAGTGACTCTCATGCCTACCACTGACTGTATTTGGTTCTTGGGTTTGTTTGTTTTGTTTTGTTCTTGTTTTTTGCTGTTTTTGTTTTTGTTTTCCTTTTTCTTTTTGTTGTTTGTTTGAGTCAGGGTGTTGCTCCACTGGCCTGACTGGCGTTCAGCCGAGGCTAGCCTTAATTCACAGCAACCTTCTACCATGTTTCCCAGGTGCTGGCTTGTATCACACCTAGGACCCCCCCCCTTTTTTTTTTCCTTTTGAAAATATGATTTATCGCCCGGTGTCACAGCACATGTAGCCCCAGCATTTGGGAATTGGAGGCAGGAATTCAAGGCCTTATCTACATAGAAGTTTGAAACCAGCTTGGACTCCATGAGACCTTGTCTCAAAAAAAGAAAAAAAAATATTGATCGTATTTTCTCCCTAGTTACAAAAGGGCATTCTTGTTAAATACAGAGAAAGGTTTTGTTTGTTTGTTTTGTTTTTTAATTTTTGAGAATGTAGTCAGAGAGAACCTGAATGCCTGATCTTCCTGTCTCTACCCCAGGCCACTGGGGTAATAGGTATGGCCCATGTCCCCCGAGATTTTTTTTCTTTAAATTAAAAAAAAAATGTTATTGTTGTTTATCCATGGAAACCTGGTGAGGGCACTGAGTCCCCTGAAACCAGAGATACAGAAAGTTGTGAGCTGCATTGTGGGAGCTGGGAATTGAACCCAGGTCCTCTGGGAGAACAGCCAGTGTTCTTAATCACTGAGGCCTGATTTTCATTTTTAAAGGTGTCATCTGGCGTCCCTGGGGGATAAGGGACTTCAGGGTAAGAATGAGGCCGGGGAGCCAGAGAGGCTCGTACACAAGCTCCGCAGCTCAGAGGAGAGCGGGCACATTGAGAATGAATGGCACGTGGAATTTTGCCTTCTGAAGTTGGTTTTGGGGAAGCAGGGGAAACTTGCTAGAGCTCATCTCTCTCTTCTCTTCCACTGAGGTGTGTCAAGTGTGTCAACAAATACTCCACTCCCGAGGCCTTGGAGCACCACGTGCAGACTGCCACTCATAGCTTCCCCTGCCCGCACTGCCAGAAGGTAGGTGACACAGCGTTTCCCTCAGAGGAGGCCCTAAGAAAAGAAGCCTTCACAGAGGCAGTGGCACCTGACTTGGGTTTTGAGGAATGAGTAGGAGTTTATAACCAAGAAAACCCGTCCTTTGTGTAGGAAGAATAGCCTGGGTGGTAACACAGAGGGGGTATGCTCTGACTGGGCGCACAAGTGCCTAGAGAGCTGAGTGGTCTGGAGGGTTAGGTCTCACACTCCGGCCTCCAGCCCCCATGAACAGATAGGATGATGTTTCCAAGAAGCAAGAAACCAGGGTCCCAGAACTTGGCTGTGGAAGGTCTGGGAAGGGGTCCTGGAACTGATCTGCCAAGGTCTTCCCTCTAGGTCTTCCCCTGTGAACGCTACCTGCGGCGTCACTTACCCACCCACGGCAGTGGTGGCCGATTCAGGTGCCAGATCTGTAAGAAGTTTTTCCGGAAGGAGCACTACCTCAAGCTACACGCCCACATCCACTCAGGTGGGTGCCCGGCTCACCCATGCCCCACCCACCCATGCCCTATCTGGCCTGCCCCTCTGTTGCTTTTCCATCCTACCAGCCGTTCTCTGAATCGCTCTTCCTGCTCTCCACACTGATTGCCACTCACCTGTCCCCACCGGTGGCACGGGGTTCCCACCACCCCACCCGTAGGCACGGGGTTCCCACCACCCCACCTGTAGGCACGGGGTTCCCACCACCTCACCAGTGGACCCGGGGTTATCAACACCTTGAGAGTAGAGGTGAGTCCCAGAGGCAAGTGAGGAGACTTTGGCTCTGCCCTCTGGGCGCCAGCCAGGCTGGATTACCTCATGGGTCTAGGGTGACCATCCTCCTGCAAATACCTACCCCCTCTCCCAGGTTTCCAGCCTGGGGGTATAGTAAAAGTTTTTTTCTTTTAATCATTAAACTTTCTTGGAGGAGAGAGAGACGTATCACACATAGCTAAGGCTAACTTTGCATTCCCCACCTTCCTGCCTCTCACTCAAGTGCTAGGATTATGGGTCTGTGCCACAGGTTTCAGTTGTTGTTTTTTAGTGTATGCGTGCGTGCGTGTGTGTGTGTGTGCGCGTGCGCACGCGTGCACACCAGGCCTGCTTTAACCCTTATGCACCTGGCGATTCTCCTGCATTCACCCCTCTCCTCCCTTTAGCAGTACAGGATTACAGATGTGCCCCTCCCGGCTTTATGGGAGTTCTGGAGATTCGGACTCAGGTCCTCACACTTGTGTAGCAAGCATTTACCCATGGAGCCATGCTGATCCCAGAATTAAATTTTATCTTTAAAATAAATACTGGCTGGGTGTGGCTATACCCTGTAGTCCCGGCTACTACTCACGAGGCTGTGATGGGAGAACCCAGGGGTTTGAGATAAACCTGGGGGATAAAGTGAGTCTCTCTTTCAACACAATACCAGACAAAAATAAATTCTTGCAAGCTAGGACCTGCAGGTCATATAAAGTACTCTCAACTCCCTCCCCAGTAACTGCAGTTACTGTCTAGATTGGGTGACTATAGTTTAACACATAAAAAAAAAAAAAAAAAAAAAAGGTTTATATATCTGTGTTTGTGTGAGTGTATGCCATGTGCATGCAGTACCCAATGACACCAGAGGAGGGCGCTACAAAAGTTGTGCGCAGCCCAACATTGGTGTGGCGCTTTCCTGGCAAGCACCAAGTCTTGAGTTCCATGGTGACACATTACTGTAATCCTAGCACTTGGGAAGGCTGAGGCAGGAAGATTGGGCACTCCAATCTAGCATGGGCTACACAGTGAAAACTTGCCTCTAAACCTAAACACAATCCCTCCAAATTCTCTATGCCAAGTCAGGAAGAATAAGAAAAGCAGTTGGAGGAGGAGCTGGGCCCTAAATTCAGCTTCCCTCCTCATGGGACTCATGTGGTGTTCCTGTGTCCCTAGGTGAGAAGCCCTACAAATGCTCAGTGTGTGAGTCTGCCTTCAACCGCAAAGACAAGCTGAAGAGACACATGCTGATCCACGAGCCCTTCAAGAAATACAAATGCCCCTTCTCGTAAGTAGGGGAGCCTTATTTATGGGGCTGGGGTTAGATTACTTTAGAGGGGACAATATGGAGGGCTGGACTTCGGGCCTCTCTTCATGTGCCTCAGTCCCCACCCTGCTTAGCCCTTTGCTTGACAAAGGCTGGTGCAGGGACCAGTGAGAGGACCCATGCTCTCTCACCTAAGTAACAGATGGCTTTGGGTTCCAGGATGCACACGGGCTGCAGTAAGGAGTTCAACCGGCAGGACAAGCTGAAAGCCCATATCCTCTCCCACGCTGGTAAGAGGCTTAGGGGCCTGGCTAAGATGATTCTCAGAGACAGAGCCATCAGAAGGAAAGGCAGACACCCGAGTGACACATATTGTGGGTTGCTACTCATCCCCTCCTGAGAGCCAGAAGCCAGATCTGTGTTGGGGACCTTGGCGGAGGAGCCGAGATGAATCAGATGCAGTCGCAGTCCCAGTCCCAGAGGGAGTAGTCGTGAGAATAGGGACTATGTGCAGTGACGTAGAGGTGTGTCGGTGCCATCCAAGATGTGGTCCGTGGGTAGCCTGGGAAGGCAGGTCAGAGATCTCCAAGCCACCTTCCCAGGGGAAACAAGAGTATTTATCAGAGCCGGGCGTGGTGGCGCACGCCTTTAATCCCAGCACTCGGGAGGCAGAGGCAGGCGGATTTCTGAGTTCGAGGCCATCCTGGTCTACAAAGTGAGTTCCAGGACAGCCAGGGCTACACAGAGAAACCCTGTCTTGAAAAACCAAAAAAATAAAAAAAAAGAGTATTTATCAGCATCTCACCTTCTATCCACACCCACATCCACTGTTCACCCCCACATCCACTGCCCAACACAGCCCCACATCCACTGTCCACCCCCACCCCCACATCCACCGTCCACGCCCACCTCCACATCCACAGTAAGTCAGAGTAGCATCTTCTCCTTAGTGGAACAACCAAAAATTGTCTCCAAAAGTTCCCTTGGAAATGAAGTTGCTCCTGTTAAAAACTTGAAAATGGGAGAGTAAACTGGGAATGTGGCTTAGTTGGTAGAGCAGTTGCTTAGCATACATAAAGGCCATGGTATGATCCCAACAACACATAAACTAAGCATGGTAGCTAACAACTGTAGTTCCAGCACATAGGAGATAGAAGCAAGAGGATTGAAGCCAGCCTGAAGCCAAGTGGTACGTCTTCAATCCCAGCACTTGAGAGGCAGAGGCAGGCAGATCTCTAAGTCTGAGGTCAGCCAGGTCTACAGAGTTCCAGGACAACCAGGGCTACAAGAATGGAACCCTGCCTCAAAACAAAAAAGCCATCTTGAACTACATGACAGCTCCCCCTCTTTTTTAAATAGGACATGGGGGAGAGTAGATCAAGACCTTTGACATCTTGGCTTTGAACCTTGATGCTACCAGCTTCCTGCTGGGTCGGTCCCAGGCAAGTGGCTGCCCCTTTTTTGGACCCCAACCATAGGAAGCTGAATGAAAGTTAAAGGCATTTACTGAAGGAGACCGGGCTCCGCAGGCTGAGTGTGGGGGTCTGGGAAGTGCTCCGCAGGGCTTGGGCCTGAGGAGAGAGGAGATCCAGGGAATCTTGCTTGGAAGAGAGAAGAGCAAGTACAGGCCCCTTGGATGAGGAAAGACCAGAGGGGGTGGGGGGAGTGGGGCTGAGCCCAGGGCAAAGGGTTGAAGAGGGCAGGGCATGCTGTATCCATAGGAAAGGAGGCCTCACAGCAGGACTTAAGCATCAAGCCTTCCTTTTTTTTTTTTTGGTTGTTCTCTGTATAGCCCTGGCTGTCCTGGAACTCACTTTGTAGACCAGGCTGGTCTCGAACTCAGAAATCCGCCTGCATCTGCCTTCCAAGTGCTGGAATTACAGGCGTGTGCCACCACTGCCCGGCAGCATCAAGCCTTCTACTCCTCTGTGCCTTACAAAGCATCCCTTTCTCCCACTGGCGATGGTCTGAGGGGCATAGGTGAGACCTGCAGCCTAGAAGAGGTGGCTGTGCCTGGTCACCCAAGTGAGAGGTGGCGTGACCCACAGAGTTCACCAAGGCCTAGGGGTTTAGCAGATGACTTCAGGCACGGGAACAGCAAGTAGGAAGGCCCAGGGCAGGGAGCAGCAGAGTGGAGGAGTGAGTGGCAGGCAAAAGGTGAGAAGCAACAGTGGAGCCCCTGAGGCCCAACCACACAGGGCCTGAGCCCACAGTCATTCCCGGGTGGGACACGTGCAAGGTGAGGTGTCTGTGACAACCCCTGATGGCTCCTCATTCCCCAGGCCTGAAGCTCCACAAATGTGGGCTGTGCAGCAAGTCCTTCAGCCGCCGAGCCCACCTGGCAGAGCACCAACGCGCCCACACGGGCAACTACAAGTTCCGCTGCGCAGGCTGCGCCAAGGGCTTCTCACGACACAAATACCTCAAGGATCACCGCTGCCGCCTGGGCCCCACCAAGGACAAGGACCTGCAAGCCCGGCGGCCTCCCCGGAGGAGGGCAACGGCGCGTGGTGGTGGCAGCATCGCCAGCGGGCACAAGGAGGAGAACCCCATGCCAGACCCGCTGGGGCTGGAGGAGCTGAAGGCCGCAGGGCCCTCTCCTGAGGCTGCCCCTGGCAAGCCACCCTTCGAGCAGGATGCTGTGTTGTCCATTGTGGTGGGCGGGGACCCGGAGCTGGTGGTGCCTGGGCACACAGAGGGTCTAGGCTCCAACCTGGCACTTGCCGAGCTGCAGGCTGGCACTGAGGGAGGGTGTGCCATGCTCGCCGTCCCAGTCTATATCCAAGCCTCAGAGTAACCAGGCTGGACTTCCCGGAGGTGTGTGTGTTGGGGGCGGGAAGGATGCACTAGCACGATCCCTTTTGGAAGTTACTGTATCAGCCTTGTCCCACCGCTGTTCTTCCATGCCCCGAGACTTATCTGGGGAAACCTGTAGCACTCACAGGGTCTGAGGCAGGCACGGTAGCTCCAGGGCATAGCAGTGGTAAGAGAGATGGCCAGAGCATGAAGTGCCCAGGGGCTAGCTGATGGAGGCTGGTACTTGGGCATCCTTTAAGACACGGTAGGGTGGTCCCACCCACCTATCCAGGTTACCTGGGGTGGCCTCAGGTTGTGCTGCTCTTCAGGATGCTAGCTGGATGTGGCTGGAGTCCTTGTGTGTTAAACACTTCTTGATGAGGGATTCCTCAGACGACTGTAAGAGGCACTTATCCTGGGGCATAGACTGTAGCTGCCAGCCAGCCCTTGCTTCAGATTCACCAGCGTGACCTGAGCAAGCACGTCACCTCTGTCTGCTCCACGTTCCTCACCTGTGCAACAGGACTTCGTATAGCACTACCTCCTAGAGTGTCCCGAGGACATAGTATACGAAAATGTGCAAAGGACTGGGCACAGTACCCATGACCTGGCAAGTGCTCAATAACTCTCAATAAATGTTTTTACCAACCACATGGGTCCAAACCACTCAGGCCTGAGTCTCAGAGATTCCTTTCTTATCCCCCAGGTGGCGCCACTCCCTCTAAAGCACTGGAGGGATAGCCCTCCTGTTGACCTGAGGAGAATCAGCAGGCTCACCCACATTACAGTCAAAACTCCAGCAGCCCACAGCACTCAGGAAGCTGAGGCAGGAGGGTTTTGAGTTTCAGGTCAGCCTGGGTTATAGGCTGCTGACCCCCACTTCCGCATGGGTGCAGGACTGAAGCTGGTCTGGTGGTTATCACAGAGCACAGTCTGTGCAAATGGCCCGTGGAAGAGGTTTATACTGCGTGTGGAACTTTAGAATTCTGGGTCTTCCCCATGCTGTGGATTCTCTAGATAGAAGTCCCTCTCCCTGTGTGTCCCTAACTCCAGTGGTCCCTTCCAGTCCAGCCGGTCCAGGTGGGAGGCAAGCCAGGACAGTTTGAAAGGCAGTAGAAGTCCCCAGTACTGCATTAAACCAAGTGATGGCGCACTTGTGTAACCCCAATGTGGGTAGTGAAGGCAGGAGGTTTGGGTACATTGAGATGGAGGCCAGCCTGGGATATGTGGGACCCCTGTCTCCAAATAATAAATGTTAAAATAGTGAAATTAGAACAAACTACAAATCAAACAAGAATTATGGTGAAATGCACTACAATGGGAAACTTGATAGAGGCCTCCATGCTGGGAATGAGGCAAGGATTCATGTCAGTGTGACCCCAACAGGATACTGGAGGTCTGGCCAGAACAGTACAACAGGAAAAAGAGATGGGGGGAGGAGCTCGTGAGGGGGCTGCTCAGCATCTACCCCATGGCCAAAGGAGGGAACCACTTCCTGACCACCACACACATCCTTACACATAAATAAATGCAGAAAACGGGAAAGAAATGCTCCAAAGCCTAGAAAGGGTAATATAACCCTGATACAAGGACAGCTAGCTACATGCAAATGTTCTAATCTCGACAGGGAGTGGTGATGCACACCTTTAATTCCAGCACTTGGAGGGAGAGGCAGGCTCCAATCTCTGTGACTTCCATGCCAGTCTGGTCTGACTACACAGAGAAACCTTGTCTTGAAAAACAAACAAACAAAAAGAAAAATAAAACTTAAATGTGTGGCGCACGCCTTTAATCCCAGCACTTGGGAGGCAGAGGCAGGCGGATTTCTGAGTTTGAGGCCAGCCTGGTCTACAGAGTGAGTTCCAGGACAGCCAGGGCTACACAGAGAAACCCTGTCTCAAAATAACAAACAAAAACAAAAACCAAAAGACAACAATAACAAAAAAAACCTTAGGGGCTGGAGAGATGGCTCAGTGGTGAGCCATCTTAACTGCTTAACAGAGCATTGACTGCTCTTCCAAAGGTCCTGAGTTCAATTCCCAGCATCAGCATGGTGGCTCACAACTATCTGTAATGGAGTTTGATGACCTTTAAAAAACAAAAAAACCAAAAAAACAAAAACAAACAAACAAATAAAAAACAAAACAAAAAAAAGAAAAAAACCTTAAATGTGGGTATTTCACTTAAAAATCTGGGTTTCTAGTGTGGCAGAATTGGGTTATCTGACAAGGCAGTGGCTGCAGGTGGGGCTGTGCAAGCCAGTCTCAGGAGTTGGTATGTAAATGCAAGTGACCCTTGACCCTGCTAATCCCTGCTGTGTCCCTGGCATTCCAACGGAATGTTTGCTGTGATTTGCTATATAGAAGTATTTCTAAGTTCCCAGGTCTCAAAGGGGATAGAATAAAAAAATGGAACAATGCCGGGCGTGGTGGCGCACGCCTTTAATCCCAGCACTTGGGAGGCAGAGGCAGGCGGATTTCTGAGTTCCAGGCCAGCCTGGTCTACAGAGTGAGTTCCAGGACAGCCAGGGCCACACAGAGAAACCCTGTCTCGAAAAACCAAAAAAAAAAAAAAAAAAAAAAAAAAAAAAAAAAAAAAAAAGGAACAAGAGGGCCAGAGAGAGCCATTGGAGCCCCTCCCCCAATAATGTCTCCAGAAGCCTTGGCTGGCCTCAGATGACAGACCTTTTGCTTCTCCTGCCTCCACCTTTTCGTGCAAGGATTATGGGTGTGTGTGTGTGTGTGTGTGTAGTCACCACGCCCAGCTGCACATGGCTTTGATGTTCTGTGCTCAGTTTATTATTTATTTTGCTGTGCGGCCCCGTAAGCTTGTCCCTGGTCCTCCCATCCTTTCCGAGCTGCACATCAGTCGCAGCCTCTAAACTGGCCTCAGGGACTTACTCTCTTAAAACGTAAATAGAGAGCTGGGCGTGGTGGCGCACGCCTTTAATCCCAGCACTCGTGAGGCAGAGGCAGGTGGATTTCTGAGTTCGAGGCCAGCCTGGTCTACAAAGTGAGTTCCAGGACAGCCAGGGCTATCAGAGAAACCCTGTCTCCAAAAAAAAAAAAAAAAAAAAAAAACGTAAATAGATATTAGTTTCAGCATTTGAGAGGCGGTGTGTGTACTCATCCCTGTGAGTTCGAGGCCACCCTGGTCTACACAGTGAGCTCCAGGACAGCCAGGGCTACATAGTAAGACTGTCTCACAAAGTGCATATGTATGGTGTGTATATGTGGGTGTGTGCATGCCATGGTCCATGTGCAGAGGTCAGAGGACTTCTGGGAGTGGGTTCTCTCCTTCCACTGGGATCCAGGGATTGAATTTGGAGTGTCAGGCTTAGCACTGTCAGGCTTTCACCCACTGAGCAGACTGGATAGCCTAGTTTCTTTGTGTTTCCAGTTCTTAACTTTTCTCCTTTTCTCCCTCTGCTTTTCTGTGCCCTGCCCCTCCTGCCTGGAACACTCTGAACTCAGAGTGGTCGCTCAGGTCCCTTTGAGCGGTCAGCAGTTCTGCTGACTTGCTTTCCTGAGGGTAGGATTACAGAGATGAGCACCACACCCCGCTGCCCTCAGTTTCTTCAGCAGCAAACTTAGAGGCTGGGATTGAGCATCTACTGAGTGCCAAGTTTTGTGCTTTGTACCTTATTTTTTATTTTATTTTATTTTTTTTTTTAAAGATTTATTTATTTATTATATGTAAGTACACTGTAGCTGTCCTCAGATACTCCAGAAGAGGGCGCCAGATCTCGTTACGGATGGTTGTGAGCCACCATGTGGTTGCTGGGATTTGAACTCTGGACCTTCGGAAGAGCAGTCGGGTGCTCTTACCCACTGAGCCATCTCACCAGCCCCTTTATTTTATTTTTTTATTTCGGGAGCTAGCGAGATAGATTAATGGTTAAGAGCACTTGCTGCTTGCTGCAAGGAAACACCAAGATCAAAAAACAAGTTGGGGAGACGAGAGTTTATTCTGCTTACATTTCCACATAGCTGTTCATCACCAAAGGTGGTCAGAACTGAACCGGAATTCAAGCAGGGCAGGAACCTAAAGGCAGGAGCTAATGCAGAGGTGCTAGCCGGTGCTGCTTACAGGCTTGCTCCTTGTGACTTACTCAGCCAGCTTTTTGTTTTTGTTTTTTAAGAATTATTTTATATATATGAATGAGTACACTGTAGCTGTCTTCAGACACACCAGAAGAGGGCATCGAATCCCATTACAGATGGTTGTGAGCCACCATGTAGTTGCTGGGAATTGAACTCAGGACCTCTGGAAGAGCAGTCAGTGCTCTTAACCACTGAGCCATCTCTCCAGCTGTTTGTTTGTTTGTTTGTTCGTTCGTTTCAAGACAGGGTTTTCCTATGTAGCCTTAGCTGTTCTGGAATCACTTTGTAGACAAGACTGGCCTTGAACTCACAGAGATCCACCTGCCTCTGTGTTGGGATTCAAGGTGTGCACCACCACACATAGCTCAGTCTGCTTTCTTATAGAACCCGGGACCACAAGCCCAGAGAAAGCACCACCCACAATGGGCTGAGCCCTCCCCATTGATAACTGAGAAGATGACTTATGGGTATGTCTCTGGAGGCATTTCCTCAGCTGAGACTCCTCCCTTTCAGATGGCTTGAGCTTGTGTCAAGTCTGGTAAACTCTTTCTCTCTCCTGTACAATGAGGAAATTCAAGCTAGATTAGATTATATTAAGTGCAGGTTTATTGGGAAGTTGCTCTTGGGTAGGTTCACCGGCTCAAGAACCAGGGACATCACCATGGGGAGGAGAGAGGAGAGGAAGAAGAGAAAGAGAGAGAACGTATGAGTAGAGAGAGATGAGAAGGAGAGGAAGAGTTGGAGGAGACCAAAGTGTCTGGAAGATGTAGGGAGGAGCTTCTGGGGAAGGGCAGTCCAGCTCCTGGGCTGGAAAGTTCAGGGTTGGGGGCAGGGTATGTCAGGTAGGGTCTGAGGAATGCTGGGAGAACCTGGAGGCCAGGTCTGCTTTGGTATATAAAATATTCCAGGGTCTGAAACCAAACAAAGCCAATGGACAGAGCCAGGCAGTACAACTGCTCTAGCAGAGAACTCCAATTTGGTTCTCAGCACCTATGTCTATCACAACTATCCAATTCTAGGGGATTCCAGAACTAATTCAGTCCTAGGGGATCCAACGCCCTCTTGTGGTGTCTGTGAGCACCAGGCACACACATGGTGCACATACACACATTCAGACACTCATCCACATAAAGTCCTTTTAAATATGAACTTCTTGTTGTTGTTTTGAGACAGTCTCTCTGCATAGCTCTGGTTTTCCTGGATCTCACTATGTAGACCAGGCTGGCCTCTAACTTACACAACTGTGCCAGTTGTTCTGACTAAAGAACAATTCTGTGTAGAGATTGGTCTCCGATTTCTTTTATTTCCATGTCTCCTCTGTTGGCATTCCTTCTAGGTTCTGCCCAACAGTTACCTAGCAACATCCAGGTTGGCCTGGCTTGCTATAAAAGGGGTTGTTTTGGCCCTCCTTGCTCTCTCTGCCCCTTCTCTCTCCCTGATCCCCTTTTTCTGCTCTCTCCCTTTCCCCCTCCCACCTCTCTCTCCAGGTGTTCCTGGCCTGCCTGTCCTCTTCCCTCTCTGTCTCTCTGTCTGTCTTTCTCTGCCTCTACTTCCTCTCAACTCCCCTTCCTATATCCCTAAATAAACTATTCTGCTCTCATCCCTTTACCTCAGGGATGGCTCAGCACGGGGGCCGCTGAGGCTCCCCTCTCACCTCACCACACCTCACTCTACAGAACATATCCTGGCTTCTTTTTATAAAACACAACATCCTCCATCAATTCTAATCTAACAAAAGGCAAAAGGACTTTTGCTCATAAATATATCTGCAGTGCCTAGAACGACCCAGAAATCCTTCAGTCACTATCTGAGGATTGAATATCACACTTTAAAAGAACAAGACCCCAGCTGCCTACCCTCTGCTCCCACCGCAGGACAGCTAAGAGTGACTTTCCCCAGGTGGATTGTGCTATGTGGGCTTAGACGTAGTCTGGGAAAGGAAACTTCAATTGTCTAAAGGCGGAGCAGAGATCTTCTGGGAAAAGGACTGAAGCAATAGGTTGCAAGTCCCAGTTCACAGAGCAGGGCTAGGTGGCCTCGGAGAACAGGTCGGACCAGTTTTGCCTGCCCCAGGGTAGGAGGAGTGAAGGTCTCCAATACAGGTGCTCCCAACCACCCCCACAGCTTCAAACCTGTCCTTGTTCTTAGGGCCCAAAAAGGTTCATGGAAGGTGGTAGGGTCTACACTCAGAGTTAAGAGTCTGACGTTCTCTGGGGGTGGTTGGGGTACGTTTAAGAGCTCAAGCCCTGAGACAGGCAACTGAAGCCCTGTCCTTTGTAGTCACAGAGACTGTACTGTGCCTGAGAGGGAAAGGGGGTCTCTTCTAAGGTCTCACTGGGGCCAAGCTCCCAGATCATTGTTACCTCTGTCCTTTCATTAACCCACTTAACAAGAATTTTCCTAGCTTTGAAGATAAGTCGTGAACACAATGATCTGTATGATCCTTTGTGGAGATAAAAAATGAACACAGTGAGTACATCAATTATGTGGTTTGTTGTAAAGTAGAAAGGAATAAAAAGGGGAGTGTGTGGAGGGAGGGCGGGGGAGGATCATCCACTTCATCAAGAGATGCTGTGTGTGTGTGTGTGTGTGTGTGTGTGTGAGAGAGAGAGAGAGAGAGAGAGAGAGAGAGAGAGAGAGACTGACTGACTGACAGAGCGAGTCCGAGTCTCTCCTGCAGCCTAGACAGATATATAACACATATAGGGAAGGTTTTGTTTATATATGTGCATCTATGTGCCTGTGGAGGACAGAAGGGGGCCTCCCATCCTGAGAACTGCAATCACAGCTGGTTGAGAACTTCTGCTCCCATAGTGAACATGGTTGCTGGGAACTGAACTCTATCTTTTGTGAGAACAGCAGATGCTCTAAGCTCTGGGCCATCTCTGGCCCCTTTAGGATTCTCTGCTCTATCGGGGATTCGTCCAGAACCTGTGCATGTGAGGCAAGGATTCTGCCACTGAGCGACATCCCAAACTCAAAAGTGATTTGGTTTGGGGTCTCAAGTAGCCCAAGCTGGCCTTGAACTCGACAAGAGTGGGTTTGAATTCCTGATCCTCCTGCCTCGGCCTCCTGAGTACTGGGTTTGAGATATGCATCACTCTGCTTAGCTTTTGTCGCACTTTTCTTTTTTTTTTTTAAACCTTTTTTTTTTTAAAGATTTATTTATTTATTATACATAATTACACTGTAGCTTTCTTCAGACACTCCAGAAGAGGGCGCCAGATCTCGTTACGGATGGTTGTGAGCCACCATGTGGTTGCTGGGATTTGAACTCTGGACCTTCGGAAGAGCAGTCGGGTGCTCTTACCCACTGAGCCATCTCACCAGCCCGCACTTTTCTTTTTAAGCATCTTTGGTTACCATGTACAGAGGTAATGCTAGAGGTCAGGATGAAGAGGGCACAGCCTGTGGGGAGGGGTATCAGGCTCCCACGGTACCTTAACAAATGGCAATAAACATAATGCTTCAGCAATATAACTTTTTTTTTGTATAGTTTTGGAGGTCAGAGGTTCATATTGCTTGTTGCTTAAGTCAGGGTTGTGTTAATACGAGGGAGTTTAGGGCCGGGCGTGGTGGCGCACGCCTTTAATCCCAGCACTCGGGAGGCAGAGGCAGGCGGATTTCTGAGTTCGAGGCCAGCCTGGTCTACAAAGTGAGCTCCAGGACAGCCAGAGCTATAAAGAGAAACCCTGTCTCGAAAAACCAAAAAAAAAAAACAAAAAAACAAAAAACAAAAAAACAAAACAAAACAAAACAAAACAAAAAACAAAACAAAACAAAAAAAACACAAAAATTGCAAGCCGGGAGTGGTGGCGCACGCCTTTAATCCCAGCACTCGGGAGGCAGAGGCAGGTGGATTTCTGAGTTCAAGGCCAGCCTGGTCTACAGAGTGAGTTCCAGGACAGCCAGGGCTACACAGAGAAACCCTGTCTCGAAAAACCAGAAAAAACAAAAACAAAAACAAAAATTGCAGCCAGGCGTGGTGGCACATGCCTTTAATCCCAGCACTTGGGAGGCAGAGGCAGGCAGATTTCTGAGTTCGAGGCCAGCCTGGTCTACAGAGTGAGTTCCAGGATAGCCAGGGCTATACAGAGAAATCCTGTCTCGAAAAACCAAAAAAATAAAAAATAAAAAAAATTGCATTTTATTTATATGTGTGGGTATGAACTCAGGTCCTCTGGCTTGGCTGCAAGTGCCTTTACCTACTGAGCAATCACATCTCTGAATCCCCCTCCCCCACTTTTAAGACAGGATTTCTTTGTGTAGCCCTGGCTGTCCTGGAGCTCACTCTGTAGACCAGGTTAGTTTTGAACTCACATAACTCTGCCTGCCTCTGCCTCCTGAGTGCTAGATTAAAGACATGTGTCACCACCACCTTTCTAGATTTTTCTAGATTCTCTCTCTCTCTCTCTCTCTCTCTCTCTCTTTCTCTCTCTCTCTTTTTCTCTTTCTTTTTTTCAAGATTTACTTATTTTACATATATGAGTACACTGTAGCTGTCATGAGACATTCTTGAAGAGGGCATCAGATCCCATTACAGATGGTTGTGAGCCACCGTGTGGTTGCTGGGAATTGAACTCAGGACCTGTGGAAGAGCAGTTGGTGCTCTTCACTGCTAAACCATCTCTCCAGCCCATTTTTCTTGATTCTTAAAGTCAGCATTTCTTGGCTTGGCCTGGCTTCCTCTTCAAAGTCAGGAGGAGCGTCCTGCATTCCAGTCCTCCTTGTAATTACACCGTGACTAACTGGATAACCCAGAATACTATTCCTCTCACAACCTTTAAGGGACACTCTGGGGATAGGTGTCCCTCTCACAACCTTTAAGGGACACTCTGGGGATAGGTGTCTTTGGGAAGTTATTGTGGGGCGCGCTTCAGGGGCTACTGCAATAGTCCAAGCAAGAGGTGATGGTGACCAGGCGTGGAGTGACAGCAGCAAAGAACGTGACAAGTGGTGGGGTTCTGTATTGCTTTGAGGGCTGAGCCCACCGAATGTTCTAAAGGGTTGAATATGGACCATTCCTTCCATCCATTGGAGTGTAGTGGGGAGAGTATGGGTCATCTACTAGGCTAAGGTCATCTACTGGAGCCTGTGGGCCCATCCTGTGCCTCCACTTGGTTTACAGAGACTCAATTGAACCCACCATTGCTTTGGGAAGAGGTCCCCTCCAGCACACATCTCCCTCTCCCCCCTCAGGTTCTGCTGGGTTGGGTCTGGCCTATCCCCATTCTGACTCTCCAGAGAGGTCATTTCCAGCACCACCCTTTGAGATAAGGTCTTACTATATAGTCTTGTGAAACCTGGAACTCACTCGGTAGACCAGGCTAGCCTCACACTCATGGAGAAACGACTGCCTCTGACTCCTGAGTGCTGGGATTAAGGATGTAGACAAGCATACCCAGCACAGGGAAGGCTTTGGGTTCAATCCCTAGCACTGGAAATAATAAAGCAAAAAGATACCCAGCTGGGCATGGTGGTTCATGTCTGTCTATAATCCCAGCACTTGAGAGGTGAAGGCAGAAAGGTTGGCTTGAGTGTTCGTGCCCCCGTTCTTTCGTTCAGGGTGACCCACATTGTGCTCATTGTTTTCACGAGGCTTTAAGTAAGAAAGATTCTTTTATTATATGGGTGTTTTGCATGCGTGTATATATTTGTGCTACACGTGCATCTGGTGTCTAAGGAGGTCAGAGAGGGCGATGGATCTCCCTGGGCCCGGGCTGCAGTTGTGAGCGCGCCACTGCACACATGGGTGCTGGGAACTGAGCCTGGCAGAGCAGCCAGAGAGCACTCCAACCCTGTTTGTCACATGGCTTTTACGGAGGTGTTAGAAGTTAAGAAAGCTTTTCAAAAGGACCCGCACTTGACCCAAAGGCCAGAACAGTGAAGCCCAACCTCTCCGGTGTTTAACCGATGTACTCTGTGAGTCTTGCCACGGCAGGCAAATTCTCAGACAAGATGGCGGCAGCTGTCCGTGTGTCAGCGCGATGTATCCATATCCTAGGCAGACATCATGGAGGTCTCAGTTTTTCTTCTCCTCCTCTTCCTCCTCCTCCGTCTTCATCCTCTTTTAGAGACCGAGACAGAATTTTGTTATGAAGGCCACACTAGCCTGGAACTCAGGTTTCCCGTGTCAGCCACTATAGACAGACACTGCCCCTGGCTTTCAGCACCCTTTTAAAAACAAGAGTCCCAATGTAGGTTCAAATTTTTCCCCAGAGATGGATGCCAATTGTGTGGTA
Organism: Mus caroli; assembly: GCF_978045245.1. Lineage (NCBI taxonomy): Eukaryota > Metazoa > Chordata > Mammalia > Rodentia > Muridae > Mus > Mus caroli. Next base: position 24,971,453 of record NW_028227257.1, on the reverse strand, counting down.
AGAGTATTTAAGTTAAATTTGAGTTTTCTAATATAATCCCCCCCAAACATGATTTTCTACATTCCTAGAATGTCTTACTATTACTGTGACCAAAAGCAACTCGGGGAGGAAATGGTTTACAGAGCTTATACTTCCATATCATTGTGCATCATGAAAGGAGGTCAGAACTCGAACAGACAGGAACATGAAGGCAGGATTTTTTTTCAAGTCATTGTTTCTCTGTATAGCCCTGGCTGTCCTGGAACTCATTTTGTAGACCAGGCTGGCCTCGAACTCAGAAATCCGCCTGCCTCTGCCTCCTGAGTGCTGGGATTAAAGGCGTGTGCCACCACATGGCAGTCCTCTTATCTCAGCCTCTCAAAAGATGTGAGATTATAGGCATGAATTGCCAAGCCCTGTTTAAAACACACATCTTTATTTGAGTGCCTGTAGTCAGCTGGGCCCTTTCTATTCCTATCTCACTTACAAACTCTTTTAAGAGGACCTGTGACAATTTCAAATTTACAGCTTTGGAAAGCAAGAGGAAGTAAGTATCTAAATGAATGTTCGAGGCTGATTTTGAAGTTTTGCTGTTGAATTACACTGCCAAGGTGGTTAGTCTATTTTAGGTTTCAGAAGGTCTCTTAGATGAATAAAGAGAATGACAGCTCATCCAAGGAGAGAGAACGGACCGGTCTGGTAAAGTAAGCTAGTTAGACAGCCAGTTTCCTGGGCTTGATTCACTGACATATAAATTAGGAACAACAGCACAGATCCAACACTTCAGAGGCAGAGACAGGCCAACCTCTGATCCTTAGGAAGTTCAAGGCCAGCTTAGGCTACATGGAAGTCTGGCTCCAAAACAGACACACAAAATAGGAACAGCATTTTATCTGTTGTAAACTGCTTTAAGAATCAAATGTGATTATGCATGTAAAGTACTATGTTCCAGAGATCATAGAAAATGAGTGCTGTTGTTATCACTATTACTTCGGGTGCTGTGAATTAGGTCCAGGGCTCTATCACGGACCAGCACAACGAACCCCTCTTTTTTTTTTTTTTTTTGGTTTTTCGAGACAGGGTTTCTCTGTGTAGCCCTGGCTGTCCTGGAACTCACTTTGTAGACCAGGCTGGCCTCGAACTCAGAAATCCGCCTGCCTCTGCCTCCCGAGTGCTGGGATTAAAGGCGTGCGCCACCACGCCCGGCTCGAACCCCTCTTTTTGTAATAGTTATTTCTTCTCCTCCTGGTCTTTCATCTCTACGGAACACATTCCAAAGAGACTACATTTTCCAGCATGCCACATTGCCCTTTGACCTCTGCGAGACTAAAAAGGTGCGCCACAGTACGCCAGGAGCCGGAAAACTCAGACTCCCGGCATGCAGCGCGCGGTCCTCCCTTAGACTCGAGGGGCTGCGGGCGCGTGCTGCTCTGGGAGCTGTAGTCAGCGGCGCGTTGCCCTGACGCCGGCCGGGCCCGGGCGTGGGGGCCTGTGGGAGGTGGCGCGGCCGGGCCCAGCTGCGGGGCGGAGGTGGAGGCGAGGCCTGCGGCTGCGGGGAGCGGCAGGCCGGGAGTGGGCGCGGGAGCCGAGCCGAGCCGAGCCGGAGTGGGCGCCGGAGGCCGGCGCGGCGAGCAGCAGCCATGTCGGTGTTCGGGAAGCTGTTCGGGGCTGGAGGGGGTAAGGCGGGCAAGGGCGGCCCGACCCCCCAGGAGGCCATCCAGCGACTTCGGGACACGGAGGAGATGCTAAGCAAGAAGCAGGAGTTCCTGGAGAAGAAGATCGAACAGGAGCTGACGGCTGCCAAGAAGCACGGCACCAAAAATAAGCGCGGTGAGACGGCCGGGGCCCCATCAGACTCTCCACTGGTTCTCCTAAGGCTCCCCAGGCCGGGACTCCACTTTGTCTAACTCGTTTCGGGGTCTCTCTCGACTCTGGAACTCTCCGGCCAGACTTCTTTCGTTGTCTGTCCGAGCCGGGGATCCCTTTCCATCTGACTCCTTCTGGGTCTCCTTGAGCCGGTTCACTTGCATCATCAGACTCCCTTCAAACTCTCCCTACCCTGGCAGGCCTCTTCTGACCCAGATCTCACAGCACTTTAACTTTGCTCAGTCTGTTCCACTCTGTTCCTTTGTATTCTTTTCTCTTTGGCCTCACCCATCTTTCCAGCCACTGCCTCTACCCCCACCTTGGTTCATTTCTTTGCCCCACCCTATCATTTATGTGTTTCTTGGTCCACCTCTGTCCTCTCCTGAGCCCTTGGTGACGTCTGAGCTGCCTTCTGCCCCTGACTTGGGAGTCTTGTTGAGAAGCCTCCTTTATGGAGAATTGGGGAGTGAAGAGACCCTCCGGGACCCGCTCGCTGTGTTCACTTGTTGAGTGTACTTGTTTGAGTTTGAGTTCCACATCCACCAGCTAGGAGCTGGCCTCTGCGAGACCTAAGATGTCGATAACCCTGTGATTCTCAGAGCTTCCGTGTTGTAAGCCTTGCCCTCTTGTGACTCACCACTTCCCGTTCCTCTTGAACCAGAAATGACGAGGACTCTGCCGCTGTTGACCCAGTCCTGTTGTTGATTGGAACTTGAAAGCTTCTTTGCGTCCTGTCTAGGAAGCGAAACTGTCTAGGAAGTACCTTGTAGTTTTCCTCAGTGAGATGAATGTGGAAATGTGTGAATGACTGTAAAGAAAGTCAAAATGCTCTTGTGTGTTTTTGTTACAACAATGTGACCATGAATCATAGCGTGACAGGTCACCCCTTGAGAGTGGGCCGAAGGTGGGGGGGGGGGGTTTGGGAATCATGCAAACAAGTATTTAACCCAGAAGGTTACCAGGGAAATTTGTTCCAGGATTGTGACCTTTAGTGGATTTATCCTCCTAAGAGTGTTTATAATATCCAGTACTAGTAGGGGCTTAACTAACATGGGAAACATTAGCTTGTTTTGTATCACAATGATAACCTGTCTTGAGGGCTGCTCCTCTGCCAATATCGTAGCAAATATTCAGGGAATTCCGAGCACCCAGGACATCCAGTCTGATTCATAGAGGGATATCAAACAGTGTCTGCTTTAAAGAAAAGGTACTAGCGGTGCGTGTCCCTGAAAGCCTGTTAGCCCAGACCTGGGAGGTAGAGGCAGGAGAGCCAAGGTCATCCATGTCTACAGAGCAGTCTGAAGGCCCAGCTGGCCAAGAAGAGAGATACTGTCTCAAAAAGGGAGATGGTGGGGGCAGGGCAGACACTACCTGAAGAAACTAACCATTTTGAAGATGTTAGTGATGAGCACTAATTAGGACTAAGAAGTGGGGTCATAGTGAATAGTAGAGTAGGGTGCTGTCTTGGTAGGATGGTCAGGGTAACATCTTTGAAAGTTCAAGTTTGAACTGAGGCCTTTTGAAGGACCCAGCTTTGGGGGGATTTTTCTTGGTTGGGAGAATAGCAGAGGAATGGCTGGGAAGTTGGCCTGCTTTAAGAGGTTGGAAGATCTCTGTATCTTTCTAGTGGTTGACGGGAGAGTGGGGGAAGCGGAGGGAGGGGTGGGCCTTGAATTGCTAACAGAGTTTTAATTCTGAATGGATGGAAAGCTTTGGAAGGGTGTTCTGAAGCCAGTTCTAATCATTGGTTAGAGTTTTAAGCATCTGGCTGCGTCTGGAGAGTGGGAGGAGCATGCAGGGAAGGTGCAGGCATCCATCTGTGAACCGGACACCAGTTAGAGCTGTGGAGATGGAGAACGGACGGGGCTGTGTTCTCTAATCAGCCCTTTTCTCTGACAGCTCTGCCTTAATCAGGACCCTCTTTTCACTATTGGTAATTAGAGTCCTGGATTTTGCCAATCTGCATGTTGGAGGCTTGTTTCCTCACCGTGGAGTGGAGGAGGGTTGTCACTATGCATCCTCTCCCGCCTCCCAGATACCGAGCACATTGCCCTCCTGCCATACAGTGAGATCAGAAACTCATGTCCCTGGCCAGGCAAGCTTAGTTTCTGCAGTTGTAGAGGTGACCGAACTGGCTTTCCACGCGCTTGTAGAGAGACTGTGGAGAAGTGACTCAGTTGTAAGGAAATTGTTGACCGTTCTCTGTGAGTTTGCCTGTGAGGACAGGAGCTGCTGCAAGCTTCCCTTCTTTTTATTGTCTTGCGGTCTGATAGATGTATTCTTGTCCTAGGACCTAACCACTTCCTCAGACTGTGCTGTGAGGCTTTACTACCACCGTGTACACGCCATTCCTTTCCTGACCTACTGCTGGCTGGGACTCTGAATGTCAGAGATGAGAAAACACTGCCTGTCTTCCTGGGAGAAGTCAGGATTGGAAATGTGGGGGTGGGAAGGGCCAGGAGTAATTTTAGAAGCCAGTGGTGAAGTGTGTTTAGATGGTTGAGGTTACAGGGAGAGGTTCTTTTTTTTTTTTTTTTTTTGGTTTTTCGAGACAGGGTTTCTCTGTGTAGCCCTGGCTGTCCTGGAACTCACTCTGTAGACCAGGCTGGCCTCGAACTCAGAAATCCGCCTGCCTCTGCCTCCCGAGTGCTGGGATTAAAGGTGTGCACCACCACCACTGCCCTGCAGGGAGAGATTCTTGTTTGAAGGGGAGGGAGGGAGGGAGGCTCTGCAGAGGAAGGAGATTGAGGGAGGTCACAGGGTTTAGTGTATTCCGGAGCAGCTTACGGGCCTCCTAGCTGGAGTCTGGGACTGGACAGGCTGTAGGTTACCTTGGAGACTGGCTGGGAGCCTTGGTATCTTACCCAGGAGATGCCCAAGAGCCTCTGGTGCTTCTTTTATAGGAGAAGATCTTATCTACTTGGGTTTTTAAAGAACCTTCCAGCAGCAGTGTAAACTAAGGTGTGTAAACTGACCAGGGAGGGACGGAAGCAGGAATCTAGTAACATAAAGACAGAATCTTACAGACCAGAGCTTGAGCTGTAGCTTCCTTCCTGACTGTGTGCCCGGGCAGGTTATTCCGTGCCTTTCCCCCCTCTGTACGTCCTAGCATCAGCAGTACAGGATGAGGTATGCTGTGCATGCAAGTTCTTAGCACAAAGCTTGCCATATGGTAAAAGATCAGTCCTTGCTCGACATTACCGTTGCACAGGTGCTAGCAGGTGGGAATAAAGGCCCAGCACAGACACATGGAAATGGACAAAGAAATACACACCCAAGACTTCTAACGGAGAGTCAGAAGAGACTTGGTGATATCCTGGGATTATTGGAGTAAGCAGGACTGAGACAGGAGAAGATCATTTCCAGGCTTTTAGCTGGGGCAGCGGGCAGCTGGGTATGGTGATGCACAGGTCAAGTCTGCATGTCATAGTAGGATAATCCTTTGAAGTTTGTAAAGTGCTTTCTCCTGAGCGTTACAGTATCCACAGTGTCTATGGCTCCACGAGGTGGGATTTTACAGACATGTCATGGCTGTATCCCCAGCAGCGTCTGCATTACAGTTAATGCTCAGTGGGTATTTAGATACGGATGAGTATTGTATGACTAAACCCAGACTTGGGGCTGGAGAGATGGCTCATGGTAAAGCACCTGCCACACAAGCATGAGGGTCTGAGTTCAGATCCCCAGCGCCCATGAGAAGGGGCAGCAGTGTACCCAGCTGTCACCCAGCTGGGGTAAGGCAGAGACAAGCAGATCACATAGTTTAGTGGCCAGTCAGCTTTTCTGAATTTCAGAGCTCCAGGTTCAGTGAGTGATCCTGTCTCCAAAATTAAGGTGATTAATAGAAGCTATTCAACTTTGACCTTTAAACCTTGACCTAGCATCTATATACATGTACATATGTGTATTCATACAACTACACACAGGCACACACAAAAGAAGGTGTATTTATTCGTCCCAGTGTAGAGGGAGGAAAGTGAGGCTTATAAAGCGATGTATCTCATCTCAGAGACTTGTTGATCAAGTGATCAGAGACATCATGTGTTCTGTTTACTTCTGTGATTGCCATAGGCATTATCATGGCTGACATTGTCCCTCCACATACCCCATGTATGCAAGCCCCGTATGGGGCTGAGAAGGGAAGAATTGAGTCAGCACCATAGTCTGCCCATCAGAATATGGATCCAAGTTCAGAAGCTATCTTGGCAGTATACACATTACAAAGCTGGTGCCCTGCCCTTTGAAAGGACAGCGTGGAAGCCAGACTGGATTATTTGCAGTGTGTCTCAGGTAGTAACTCCAATTAGATGAGGAGAGGGTCACATGCTTTTTCCAAGTTCCTTTACCTTTAAGCTATATATTCGTTCTTATGTTCTCTGGTCGTAGTCTCCCTGCTCAGAGCTGAGAATCAGACGTGACCAGGATATGGGCCTTGCCTTCCAGGAGACTTAAGTTTATTCTCATTTGAGATGGTTGAGGCGAACATTACCTACAGTATGCAGGACAGAGAAGGGATACATGGCACTTGTCCGATAAAGTTACCACTGACCACATTTACATTGTTTCATTGTTTGGTTGTCTTTTTGGTTTTTGTTTTTGTTTTTGTTTTTTCGAAACAGGGTTTCTTTCTCTGTGTAGCCCTGGCTGTCCTGGAACTTACTCTGTAGACCAGGCTGGCCTCGAACTCAGAAATCTGCCTGCCTCTGCCTCCCAAGGGTTGGGATTAAAGTGTGCCATCACTGCCCAGCCTTTTCAGTGTTAATAGGACCCAGCCTCAGGAGCTAGCCTAAGGACAAGAACTAACTTTATTGAGCACCTTTATAGTCAAGACTCTGTTAACAGTTTCCTAAGAAAGATGTTCAGATGTCTAAGGGTCTCTTCTCTTGTTTTTCCAACCCTCTTAAAGAGATTTGTTTAGTTACTGTTTATGTGTATGTATGAATGCCTCAGTGTGTTTATGTGCTCCACATGTGTGCATGTGCTCTGGAAGACTGGGCGGGCACTAGATCACTTAGAACTGGAGTTATAGACAGTCGAGAGCTGCCTAATTGGGTGTTAGGAACCATACGCAGGTCCTCCGTAAGAACAGCAAGCACCGTTAACCTCTGAGTTATCTCTCCAGCCTCTACATTTAAAAATTTTATTTTATTATTATTATTATTGGGACACTCATGGCACAGCATATGTGTAAGGTCAGAAGACCGCCTTTAGGAGTTGGTTCTCTGCCTTTACTTTCCTGTGGGTGCTGGGGCTCAAACTCAGGTCATCGGGCTTGTGTTGCAAGCTCCTTGCCTGCTGAGCCATCTTGCAGCTCCTTGTTTTATTTTGTTAAGGGTGAGTATGAGCAGTGCAAGAGTGAGCCTTGCAATATATAGCCCAGGCTACCCTTGAACTTGTGACCCCTTGCCTCAGCCTCCTGAGTGCAGGGGTTCTGAGTTACAGATGTGCACCACCACATCTTTAGCTTTTAGTGCATGCTGTGTGCTTGCACATGAGTGTTTGTGTGTGCACACGCATACACACAGACCAAAAGACAGGTTGGTAGAGTTGTTTCTCTCCCTACCCCATGTGAATGGGGCTGGGATTTGGGGGATTGAACTTGGGTCGTCAGGCACTTCCTGCCTTTTTACCTGTTGAACCATCTGACTGCCCCAGTTTCTTTTTATGGCATGGGAGCTAATTAAGGAAGCATCTACTTTAGGTCATTCAGATTTCTTTTTTCTTATTTTAATAAAGAAGAAAAGAGTTTGTAGAGAGGGCCTTATTTTAGTTACATACAGTTATCTAAGATTGAGCAGTGGAGACTGGCGATTACACTCTGTCTTGGTATACTTCTTTTTTTTTAAAGATTTATTTATTTACTTTTATGTATATGAGTACACATTGTAGCTATACAGATGGTTGTGAGCCTTCATCTGGCTGTTGGGAATTGAATTTATGACTTCTGCTCACTCTGTGGGTGGTTGTGAGCCACCATGTGGTTTCTGGGATTTGAACTCAGGACCTTTGGAAGAGCAGTCAGTGCTCTTACCCACTGAGCCATCTCATCAGCCCCCCCTTTTTTTAAAAAAAATATTTATTTATTTTATGTACGTGAGTACGTGAGCACAGTGTCACTCTCTTCAGACACACCAGAAGAGGGCATCCAATCCCATTACAGATGGTTGTGAGCCACCATGTGGTTGCTGGGAATTGAACTCAGGACCTCTGGAAGAACAGCACTGAGCCATCACTCCAGTCCCAGTACATTTCTTTAGATTCATGGAAGCAAATCATTTATTATTAGTTCCGCTGAGAATGTATGACCGAGCCTATGCGAAATGTATCTTCAAGAAGTTCTGCTCATTGCTGTGACTTACTACAAAGGTAGTATCCTCACGTTTAGTAAAGCCACTCTAGATCATTAGCATATGGGAAGGAATCTTACTAAATTAATTGGATAGTGATATCAGGTTGAAAGCCACAGTATCTTAATAGTGAGTGTGCCTGCTGGACTGTCCGGCCCAGAGGCCCTTTGGTGGAAAACTTGAAACCCAAGGAGCTGAGCAGTGGGAATTTCCCTTAGTGACACTTTTGCTTCTTGTTTGAAGACATAGTTTTATTTATTTATTTATTTTTTGGTTTTTCGAGACAGGGTTTTTCTGTGTAGCCTTGGCTGTCCTGGAACTCACTTTGTAGACCAGGCTGGCCTCGAACTCAGAAATCCGCCTGCCTCTGCCTCCCAAGTGCTGGGATTAAAGGCGTGCGCCACCACGCCCGGCTGTTTTATTTCTTTCTTTTTTTTTTTTTTTTTTGGTTTTTCGAGACAGGGTTTCTCTGTATAGTCCTGGCTGTCCTGGAACTCACTTTGTAGACCAGGCTGGCCTCGAACTCAGAAATCCGCCTGCCTCTGCCTCCCGAGTGCTGGGATTAAAGGCATGCGCCACCACGCCCGGCCTAGAATTTTATTATATATACTTTTAAAAGCTTATTTTTATTTTATATGTCTGGATGTTTTGACTGCATATATGTCTGCATGCAGTGTCCATGGAGGCTAGAAGAGGCTGTTAGATCCTCTAGAACTGGAGTTTCAGGTTGTGACCTAGGTCCTCTGCAACAAGCGTACCCAATTACTGGGTCATCTCTCCAGCCCCAGTAAAAAAAACTAATTTTTTTAGAAAGAAAGACATAGGGGCTAGAGAGATGGTTCCACAGTTAAGAGCACTGGCTGTTCTTCCAAAGGTCCCAAGTTCAATCCCAGCAACACATAGTGGCTTACAACCATCTGTAATAGGATCTGATGCTCTTTTCTGGAGTGTTTGAAGAGAAAACAGTGTACTCATATATAAAATAAATAATTCTTTAAAAATATGGAAGTGTATGCTATGCTTTTTAAAAGCTGTGTCTGAATCAGATACTCCAGTGATAGATGATGTAAGAATGGACAGATGTTTAAGTCTGTTTAGTAATAAAGTAATTAACATGAGGATCTCTTTGAAGGCATTGTTTGTTCGAATGATGAATCTGCTTCACTAATTCAGTTAAATCAGTTGATAGCAGTTCTTTCCCTTCCTGTAAAAGGACGTGGGATCTACGAACCCTAGGAATGGATTCTTTACTATCTGCTTAAGCAAGAACTGTGGATTTTTGTAATCCTAATAAGATCCAATAGTTGTAAACACAAAAATGGGACTTGTCTCTGTACGGCCCTACCGCTCTTCCCTGTTCAGACCCAGAGAGGGAGGGCTCTTTAGACAAGACGACCCGAAAGATGATTGCTTGAGATTTCCCCACTAGTGTGAGACATTTCATCATCTTGGTGTCCCAGGATTCATAGGACTCAGATATGATGACTGGCATTAAAAAAAACCAAGCCAACAACATTGTTTGTGTATGTGCGTGTGCACGTGCCTGCCTGATTGCCATTACAGGCAATTGTGGTCAACCTGATATAGGTGCTTGGAACTGAACTTGGGTCCTCTGGTAGAGTAGAAAGTGTTCTTAACTGTTGAGCATCCCTCCAGCCTCAAGGCTGACGTTTAAAAGTTAAATGATTGCTAACTTATTTTCTTTCTTCCCTTTCTTGCTTTTTTCTCTCTCTCTTCCTTCTCTTCTCTTCTCTTCTCTTCTCTTCTCTTCTCTTCTCTTTTCTTTTCTTTTCTTTTCTTTTCTTTTCTTTTCTGACAGTGTCTCTCTCCATAAGTCCTAGAACTTACTATGTAGACCTCTGCTGGCCTCTGCCTCTGGAGTACTAGGATTCTTAATTTCTTAATTTTTTTCTCAGGTGGACCCGTTGCTTTTACTTCTCTGGAGCATTTTTTCCCATTGGAATTTGCCTACAAGTAACATATTGCCACTAATTGCATGGCAAGTCTGCATTAGACTGTCTGGGCATCAAGTTACAATGCTGCTTCGGTGGCCATGCCTTAGGAAGGAGTGGTTATCTGTCCGCCTGTGATTCAGTTTGTTGCTCCTAGGGAAGACAGCATGTGCTTGACAGATTTGATCACTGTTTTAGCCGTTTCAGTAACCCTGTACACTGCATGGCGTCTCCCATTTTAGAGATGAGAAAGCTGAGACTTGGGTTATATAAACTACTGCTACTAACCCAGGCCTGCCTTAGGCATTCTGAGGTGGATTGTGCAACAGCGGCTCTGATATTTTTGATGTTTTCATAAGTCTAGAACTTTATCTCCTTGAACACTCATAAATTATCAATATAATTGGGAATGAATGTTTTATAATATCCTTTCACAGCTTGAGTACCTACAAGCAACTGCTGGGTTTTATGGCATCCAGAGTACTGTTATATATGTAAGGTAAATAAACAGATCAAACCTAGGGTAGTGAGCCCAAAGCCTAGCACGTGCTAGGCAAATGCTATACTACTGAGCCACCAGGCTGTCTATCTATATCTATTTATTGTGACAGACTCTCACTGTATAATATCACTGGGGTGGCTTGAAACTGCTCTGTAGACCAGGCTAGCCTTGAACTCACAGAGATCTGCTTGCTTCTGCCTTCTGAGTACTGGGATTAAAGCTATACACCATTATGCCTAGACTAGATTGTGATTTTTAGCCTGATTGTTCAAAAGAAGAAGAAGAAACTGTCTCAGGCAATGCTCTTAATCACCGAGCCATCTCTTCCGCCTCAGCTGGGACCCTTTAAAAAAGTTGGATGACCCATTTCTTTTTTTTTTTTTTTTTTTTTTGGTTTTTCGAGACAGGGTTTCTCTGTGTAGCCTTGGCTGTGCTGGCACTCACCTTGTAGACCAGGCTGGCCTCGAACTCAGAAATCCGCCTGCCTCTGCCTCCCAAGTGCTGGGATTAAAGGCGTGCGCCACCACGCCCGGCTGGATGACCCATTTCTAAATTAAAAATTTAAATTATCAAGAATGGCCAAGTGGTAATAGTTGTACTTTTAGTACCAATAGCTACTACATAAATGCAGGTACAGAATTTCCCAGACAGGATCCACTAAGCATCCCTTGGGATGTGTCTGACCTAACAATGGGGAGTGGGCAGGCAGATGCTTGTATAGAGGCTGACTCACTTATCAGTGTGTAGGCAGTGGTCGTGAGCACAGTGACATCACTCTGGTGCTGACTGAGAACCCTGTGGGCTCAGGTAATTTGTACCCGAGACTGGAGAGCACAGGGGCCTGAAACCGTGAACTGTCTCCACACTTGAAATGGAGATCCCTGCACTCTGGAATACAAAGTCAGCGGGCTACCCAAGAGTCCTCAGTGCGGCTCTCTTGACTGCTGCTGTACACTAGGGTGTTTGTGAGGAAAGAAGAGGCTTTGGCTGCAAATAGGCTTCAAGTTCCTGGCATTAGCTGGTAAATGGTACATAGCTCTAAAGGGGGTTTAAAATAATGGCCTTGAATTTGAGAATCTGTTTCTAGGGCTGCTCATCTCAAAACACTCAGCTTCTCTGACAAGAACCATTATTCTTAGTTCAGAGGTAAGAAGCAGAGAGGCCAAGCCACACAAATCATCCCAGAAAAAGAGCCAGCCATTCCCAACACTAGGAGCTGGGGCTCGTGGATGGCATCCCAGGGTGGACTGTTTGTTTCTGTTAGATCATGATGGCAAAGACAAGAGGCTGGTAGTTTATAGTTCCACCCAGCTCTGCAGACATGTTGAGCACACTGTGAAACTGTCTGCCCAGGCGGGCCATCTGGGGCCCAGTTGTTACTCTCTAGAAGCATCCAGTTATCTCTCAAATAAGGCACACCACCATTGGCATCCAGTCACAGCCACAGTGTGGCAGGAGAAGGGAGACTTGGAACTGGGAGTCAGACGGTTCCAGGGAGTATGCGTTTGTGGGGGTGCTTCTGAGCTGAGTCCTTAGAGGAATGGGGTATAGAAGAAATGAAGGAGTAGGACCATTCCAGGTAAAGACAGGTTGTGGAAGCCAGAGTGCAAGGATTAGCATGTGCCCGCCGTGTCTTCTGTGGACGATGTTTGGAGGGTGATGAGAGTTACGGCCTGGGAAGGCAGGCTGCAGTTTGCCTCAGAAAGCTCTAGGTGCTAAGTCAAAGAACTTGAATTGTTTTAGATTTGTGCCATGCTGAGGTCCATCCTGAAGGGACTCTCTATACCCAGAGAGTGTGAGGAGCAGCAGTTATCTCTGCAGCTTCTTGTCCATCATTGCCTGTAAGGGTAGGGTAGGGCTGCTTACTTTGTTGTAAGGGAAGTCCCAGCCATTACCACTCTCTCCTCACTTTGCCCTGGTTTTGTGCCCAGCACATCCTGGGCAGTTGAACAGAGGCAGAATAGCTTTTCCCCCTATTCTGAAGCTATTTGAGGCGACATGGCAAAGTAAGCAGGCTGATCCTTGCTGCTTAAACTGCCTTGACACACCCTCAGTTAACCAGCAGGCTTGTGGCTTCCTGGTATGTGTTGTGTGGCTCACTTTCAGCTACCAGGCTCGTTCATCCAGTTCACTGTGATCCTCAGAATTATTTAATTCAGGGCTCAGAAATCACTTAGTGGTTTGGTTTTTTGTTTTTGTTGTTCCCAAAATAGGGTTCTCTGTATAGTCCTAACTGTCCTGGAACTCTATAGACCTGGCTGACCTCAGACTCAGAGATCCAGTAGTTTCTGCCTCCTGAGCACAGGGATTTAAGGCATGCACCACCCCCAGTGAAACCATTTAGTGTTTAAGAGCATTTGGGGTTGTTCAAGATAATCCAAACCTAGTTCCCAATACTTGGCAGCTCACAACCTCCTGTAACTTCAGTTCCAGGGGAATCAAATCATTTCTGTCACCTTCATCAGTGTACACGTACACACTACACACACACACACACACAAATAAAAATAATAAAAATAAAGCCAGGTATGCTGGTGTTATGCCTTTAATCTCAACACTTGAGAAGCAGAGGAAGGCAGATCTGTGATTTTTGAGGCCAGCCAGATTTACATAGGAAGTTCTAGGGCAGCCAGGGTACATGGAGAAATCCTGTCGCTAAATAAGTAAGTAAATTAAAAAAAAAAAAAAAAAAAAAAAAAAAAAAAAGGACCTGCCATAGTGGCTGAAGATGCCTTTAATTCCAACAGGGAGACAGAAGTAGGTAGATCTCTGAGCTTGAGGCTACCCTAGCGGATAGAGCGAGTGCCAGGACAGGACTGCCCAAGAGAGCTATATAGAGAAACCCTGTGTCAAAGAAACGAAAGAAAAGTATACATCTTACTTGGCATGTGTGCTCTTGTCTACATGTGTATATGTGACTGTGTGGACCTTGTGTGTGCCTGGTGGTCATGGAGGCCAGCAGGGTGTTGGGTCCTCTGGAATTGGTGTTACAGGTGGGTTCAAGCTACTGTGGGTGCTGGGAACTGAATCTGGGTCCTCTGCAGGAGCAGCACGTACTCTTAGCCATTAAGCCGTCTTTCTAACCCTTTAAAAATTACTTAATTTTTCTTGTATGTTTATTTTTGATCCAAGACAGAAGGAGTTGCTACTCTCAGATGGAATCACCTTTATTTCTAAAGCCATACATTTCCAATTCAGTCCAGACTTTTATCTCATTCACAAAAAAATCTGAGATCCTCACCTCCTAGGTTCCCAGCCTTGGGGTCTCAAGCTACTGTGCACTAAGGTTCTGGTTCTAATCCCAAGTATCTCTGGGCCAGCGCTTCTCACCTTTGGGCCTCTGTTTTCTCACCAATAAAGGAAGATGGATTAACTGAGTGCTGAGGTGCTTTCATGCCCTGCCATCCTCAGACTCAGCAAGAGCCACATTAGTGTGGCTCCAGAGAGCCAGGACTTGCTCCAAGCAGTTTGGCCTTGTTAAAAGATGAAGTAACTGAGTCTTCATTTTGTAGGCTGGCAGTTGTGTCCATACAGCCCTGCACACTGTAAAGTCGAGCCAGGGCAGCCACAGGCTTTTCTGTAGCTGGTGCCGACCTTCTTCCCTTGTGATTCCCTAGTTCAGATGCTAGAACTGCACAGTGCTCCCCAAGCCTGGATCCAGGGAACAGCACAGATTTGGGAGGGCATTTCTCCTGGTCCCAAACTTTGGGTCTGTAACAGGATAGCCATTTGGTGAATCAAACACAGATTTCCTTTTGGTCTGAGAAGCCTCAGGTCTTACTGAACAAAAAGCCTACAGTGACCAGTTAAGCACTAGGGATGCAGGCTGGAGAGATGGCTCAGTGGTCAAGAGCACTTCCAGAGGTCCTGAGTTCAATTCCCAGCCACCACATGGTGGCTCACAACCATCTGCAATGGGATCTGATGCCCTCTTCTGGTATGTCTGAAGAGAGCAATGATCTACTCATATACATAAAATAAATAAATAAATCTTTAAAAAAATGTTTTGGGGAAAAAAAAGTACTAGGAATGTGTCCCTTGCTAGGATTTTACTTCCTCACTGACCCACATGTGGGCTCAGCAGGTATAGAGGATTTGTCTCTGTGTACAGATGACGGAGAAAGGGACCAGTTGTTAAAGGTTGGCGTACCTTGAGTGTTTTAATTAAATGTACTCTAATACAGAGTGGTGATTGAGACATCATCTCTACTGGGGATGTTGGGAGTATCAGGAAGAGACTCAGGCTTTTCTCTGAAGGTCTTGGTGTTCGATATAAGTCCTGGCCTCACCATGAGCAGCTAAGCCTCTTAATATGGAAAACATTTACCCTCTGCTTCTAAATTAGGACCCTAAACCCAAGTCTCAAGTAGTGCCTGTTCTAGTGGCTCTCTCTCTATTAACTTCAACAGTACATTCTTGTCTTCTAAGAAACTTTGGGAAGTCAGAGAGCTCGAACTCTTCTTGTCATACCCAGGATATCCCAAGCCTAAGAGGCTCAGCGACTTGTTAACAGTGACAGCTCTCTGCAGACACACTAGCAATGGAACCCATGGATCCTCTTTTTGTTCCAGTGAGTTCTCCTGCCTTGATGCTTCCTGACAGGCAGACGAGCACTGTGGCACTGTGTTCCTTACCCTGCCAGGAGAGTTTTCAGAATTAAGTTGCTGCAGAGAGTCGGCTGACAGAAGACATGGAATGAACAGTTGCTATTTGGGGGTTTGTTTTCTTTGGAGTTGTAAGTGGCTGTGGGTGGTTTGCTGGAGTGGCACAGCCTGGGTGGAGGATCACAAACCCAGGGGCTGCTGCTGCTGCATTTCTACTCTGGGACCAGGCTGAGAAGACACCGGCTTTCCCTGTTGCAGCTCCTCCCGTGCAGAGGATCAGAATAATGCCCCCTTTTAACTTGCGCGGATTCTGGGAGGATTTGGAGACCGAAGAAGAAAGTTGGCATAGCAGTATATAGTTGTTTTCTCTTTTAATTTTAAAAAATGATCTTTTTTTTTTTTCTTCGTGTGCATTGGTATTTTGCCAGCATGTTTGTTTGAGGGTCATGGATCCTCTGGAACAGGAGTTACCAGACAGTTGTGAGCTGCCATGTGGGTGCTGTGAATTTGAACCCAGGTCCTCTATGAGCCATCTCTCCAACTCTGTGTGTGTGTGTGTTATAATTGAAGTGTACATTATTTACAGTAAAGCAGATGAGTCCAGAGAGTAAACTTCCTTCCCTCTAAAAGCTGTCTTGACCTCCTAGCCCACCGCTTAGGACTTGGGAGGAGATACACAAGTGTTTCTCAGACTCTTGTATTGTGGGGAGCTCAGACATGATTAATGGCTGTTGTCTTAGACTTCTGGCCTGTGGGCTGTGACTGAGTCCAAGGGAGGAATCCAGAAGGGCTGAGAGTCTACAAGGAGATTCTTCTTGCTGGCAGAGGAGTGAGTCAGAAATGTATGTAGACATGGGTATCACCCCCTCCAGAGCCCTTTCATTATTCATAGATACTTTCCCACTTCTGCCTCTTCCAGCTGGTTCTTTTCCCCCTTAAATAAAAAATAACAATACTAATTTTTTTTAAGATTTTATTTATTTATTTTATATATGTGATGAGTACATTGTAACTGTCTTCAGACATACCAGAAAAGGGCATCGGATCTCATTACAGATGGTTGTGAGCCACCATATGGTTGCTGGGAATTGAACTCAGGACCTCTGGAAGAGCAGTCAGTGCTCTTAACCTCTGAGCCATCTCTCCAGCCTCCAACAATACTTATTTTTACAGGTGTGTGTTTTGCCTGCATGTGCGTCTGTGCACCAAGTGTGTGTGGTGCCTGTGGAGACCAAAGAGGGCTCTGCATTCTCTGGAGGCCATGCTCTTAGCCACTGAGCCATTCTGCAGCCTGCCAGCTGGGCCTTTGTGCTCTAGTGCTCTGGGAGGTGCAGGCTCTGTCTCAGAGCTGTATTGTGTCTCCACCTTACCTCCCCCTGGCAAGTAGGCAGGCACAACAACATTCAGCCCCTCTTCCTTCGGCCCCAGGCTCCCAGAAGCTGACTTCTCTCTGGGTCTTCAGACTGTGAGACCACACATCTGAGATAATTTTGGCTCGTTTGTCTCTGCTTTCTTTGGATAATTTAAAACAGAAGTTTTCTTTTTGCTCAAGTGAAAAAAGACCCAAGAGCAACTTTTCTGATCCAGTTTTTTGAAGTACAGTGGAAGTTTTAATTGCTGACAGGGTGGGAGTAAAGAAGGCTATGTCCAAACTAGATTCCTAGTGACCCACTTTTTAAACGGCTCCTGAGGTGGAATCAGTTGGGGAGAGGCAGCAGTCTGGGCTGTCCGAAAGCTGCAGCCGTATTGGGGCACACGTGGAGGCGGTGGATAGAGAAGAAGGAGGGTGATGCTTAGGTTCTAATGAGTCCCTGACTCTTAGAAATAAAAAGACCAGGAATTATCCCATTTTACAGACACGAGAACTAAGACTTGTGACCAGAGCCAGATTTCAAGTCATGAATGGTCAGAGAGTGGTGTTGAGGAGGAGGGTGGATAGCATGGCAGGTGTACCCCTCTCGTCTTGGTTAGGGTTTTACTGTTTGGTGTGTGTGTGCGCGCGCGCGCGTGCACACGCTTGTGCATGTGTGTGTGTTTGTGTGTATTAATGTTTGTATATGTGGAACTCCAGGGAGTCTCTTTTTTCACCTCCCTCTGGGATTACAAATGTGTTGTAATCCTCCTCTGCTTCTAAAAATTGGTTTCAGGGATGGACGGACACTCAGGTCTTCATGCTTCTGGCAAATGCTTTACCCACTGAGCCAACACCCTGGGACCTTTTCCCCTTTTAAATGTCTTTATTCTGTCCCCTAATCTTTTAACAATTATATTGTTATGTATATACATTATCACATGCCATATTGCATCTGTGGAGGTCAGAGGACAACTGTGGAGTCAGCTGTTCTGCCTTGTGTTGTATAGGTCCGGGGGAATTGAACTTCGATCATTAGTCTTTACTCACAGAGCCCCTTGTTTTTTGAGACAGTGCTCAATTTATGCAGTCCAGGAACCAGAACCTAGCACTCTAACAGCTGTATCTTCAGCACTCCTGCTTGTATTTGAGACTGGATCTTGCCTAGCTCAGGCTGCCCTAGAACTCATGATCATCTCCTGACTTTGCCTCCTAAGAGCTGTGACTGTGGGGCAATGTGATTACTTCCTACCCTGCATTCTTTCCTGCACCACTGGACTTTGGCCTACACTGCTGTGACTTGCTCAAGGGAGCAGAGATTATTTTTATCCAGTATTTCAGGTTTTGATGATTCTGGGCACTTTGACACCTGTCCTCCAGTTGTTGCCTTACATTCATGACATGTCACATACATGACACATTTTATCTGCTGTGTCTCCAGGGATGAGCAGGTAGTGGGCTCATGACCAGTCTGCTGTTGCTTTTAGTGCTGGAGACTGAGCCCAGGGATTTGCCCACGCCATTCGAGTGCTTTCCAGTCTCAAACTTGGAATGTAGCCAACATGGAATGCGAGCTTCTGATCCCCCTGCCTCTTTCCCAGGGGCTGGGGTTTAAGCATGTGCTACCACATCTGATTTTTGAAGTGCTGGGATGGGACCCAGAACTTTGCAAACACTAGGCAAATAACCTGTCAACTGAGCTACATCTCCAGCCACCGGGTTCTGTGTTTTAGTTGTGGTAAAAAAATATATATAACACAGAAGATAAAACTCATCATTTTAGCATGTAGTGACAGCTCTGTGACATTAAGTACACTTACTTTGTTAAACTGCTCCCTTCACTATTTTTATTTGAAAAAAAATTTTTTATGAGCATGGGCATTTTGCCTGCATGTATGTCTGTGTGAGGGTGTCAGGTCTTCTAGAACTGGAGTTAGACAGTTGTGAACTGCTGTAGGTCTGGGAATTGGACATGGGTCCTCTGTGAGTGCAGTCAGTGCTTTTAACTGCTGAGCCATCTCCCAGTTCCTGTGTTTACTCTTTTTTTTTTTTTTAATTTTGAAATTTTTGCTTTATTTTATGTATATGGATACTTTGCCTTCATGTATGCATGTGTACCATGCCTGGTGTCCAGGCAGGCCAGAAGAGGGTGTCAGGTCCTCTGGAACTGGAATTACAGGTGGATGTCAGCCACCATGCAGGTGCTGAGTTGAACCCAGGCCCATTAGAAGAGCAGTCCTGATCTTAACAAGCTGAGCCCTCTCTCCAGCCCTCCCATGCTTACTCTTAAGTAAACTATTCTCATGTTTGGCTCCTCCTGTCGTTAGGATGAGTTGCTTCTCAAAATGGGACGCAGTAACGGAAGGTTCTGGAGTCAGAGGGACTGAGCGGGATGGAGTTCGGGCGCCATCTCTGGCTAAGTGCAGTTGTTTTGGACATAGGGGCTCATTACCCCAGGCCGACTTGGAACTTCCGGAGGATGGCCTTGAATCAAGAGAGTCCTCTGCTTCCACCTCTGAGTATGGGGATTACAAGCAGAGCCACTGCTGCTCTTGTTACAGGGGCTGGCATTGGTTACTCCGCAGCCAAAGGGTTTACTGACTCGATGACTGTGGGAAAGGGCGGGGTGGGGCTGGGCTCTCTTCTGCCAGTTACCACCTTGTTTTTGACTCCCTTGTAAGTCTACTCATTGACTAGCTGGCCAGTATGGTTAATAGTTTTGTTCCTGTTAAGTTCTTCCTACCTCTTAATCTCCCATCGCAGAGAGAAAACTCAAAAGGATTCTGATTGGCTGCTGGGATCATGTGTTCACGACTAGCCAATCACTACAAACCGGCGCTTTTGAGATCTGTGGCTAACAGGCCTACCGGACCCTGCATAGGGAAGCGGTCTGTTTGCTAAGGCTTTAAGGGGTATATGTTCATGGGAAACTGTTGTCTGTCTCATCTCTTCTGTTTCCTGATCCGGCTTATTGTCCTGCTCAGGTGTTGTCTCCTAGCTCAAGCTGAGCTTGTAGGGAAAGCAGGAGACCGGGGTTCTGCTCCTAGGCCCCCTCCTTCAGTGGTTACCAGTTAGGATCTGCTGAGCTCTGAGCCCAGGGCTTCAACTTCCTATGCATGAGTGTCTCTGAGCACTTGCTGTGTACCGAGGATCCTGAGGGAGTGGGACATTGCCTGCTCCTCGGGGTACATATTCTAGTTAAGCTGCGTGCAGAGTAAAAGGAAGACAAGCATCAGGGCTCTGAGGTTTTTGCCCTATTTTTGAACGGACCAATCAAGCACAAGGCTGTCTTCCTAGAAGAAAGTCTTTCCCCCCTCCCCTGGTTAGCCTGCTGTCTTTTGGACAGGGGAATGTGTCTGTCTCTGCAGCCCTCTCCCTGTGATTCGGAAAGGCCGCGTTAGTTTGGTCTCTTGCTCCACTCTTAACAGTTGTACACTGGAAGCGTTTTCTGCCCACATTCCTCTTTCCCTACTTCCACCCAGCGTCCCAGCCCCCAGCTCTGTTGTTATCTCCGTTGCCAGGGCGCTCTCATGCTTGCTCAGGCAGAAGGGGGCTTCTGTTGGCATGGATTCAGCTGGAAGCTAGGAAGAAAAGCCAGTTGGAAGAGAAACAGTACATCCCAGCCTGGGAACGGAAACCATGGGCGGGCAGTTTGCTTCTGTCCCAGTCCAGGCTAAGGCGTCTAGCCCAGGGCCTGACTTGTAAGGGAAAGA
This sequence comes from Mus caroli, assembly GCF_978045245.1. NCBI lineage: Eukaryota > Metazoa > Chordata > Mammalia > Rodentia > Muridae > Mus > Mus caroli. Next base: position 24,951,139 of record NW_028227257.1, on the reverse strand, counting down.
GCGCCGTGCTTGCCGCTTCCTTCTGTCCTTTCTTTTCCATTTTTCTCTTCTCTTTTTTTTTTCTTTCTTTCAGGTTTTTTGTTTTTGTTTTGTTTGTTTGTTTTGTTTTTTTGAGAGATAGAGATAGATAGATAGCTTCTCTGGGTAGTCCTGGCTGTCCTGGAACTTGTTCTATAGACTAGGCTGCCCTTGAACTCACAGAGCTCCACCTGGCTCTGCCTCCCAAGTGCTGGGATTAAAGTTGTGTGCCACCTGGCCCAGCCACGACACTCTTTTGTTTGTTTGTTTTGTTTTTGTTTTGTTTTTCGAGACAGGGTTTCTCTGTATAGCCCTGGCTGTCCTGGAACTCACTCTGTAGACCAGGCTGGCCTTGAACTCAGAAATCTACCTGCCTCTGCCTCCTGAGTGCTGGGACTAAAGGCCTGCGCCATCACTGCCCAGCCACAACACTCTTTTTAAAAGCATGTTCTTAGCTTTGCCTTGTTGAGGTGGTTGTGGTGTTTAATCACTGCTGTTGGAACTAAGATGACAAATACTTTAAATCCTCTAGCCTATAACTTGTTTTCTCTTAGGAATTTGAATCATAATTTTGTTTTTCTTCTGGCTTCTTTAAAGATTTTTTTTTCTTACTCTGTTTTGAGCACTTTTTTATGCTTTTTAAATTTTTTTTGATTGATTTATTTATTTTATGTGAGTGCACTGCAGCTGTCTTGAGACACACCAGGAGATGACAGCAAATCTTATTACAGATGGTTGTGAGCCACCATGTGGTTGCTGGGAATTGGACTCAAGACCTCTGGAAGAGCAGTCAGTGCTCTTATCCGCTGAGTCATCTCTCCAGCCCCCCTCTTATGCTTTGAGATAAGGGGGTGTGTGTGCGCGCTTGTGTGCTTAGATCATTATTTTTTGAAAGTTTTTTTAACCTAGTGCCAGGTTTGTTTCTTTTCAGGTAGTCTTTGCTGTTGTGTGTCCACATTTACCAGTCTCCCCTGTAGTATGAGTCCTACTACATTGAACATAGAGCATAGTTAAACCTGTTTTGTGTTGTTGAGACAGGGTTTTGTTGTCTAACCTTGTCAACTGGTCTGGTACTTAATGATATAGCACAGTCTACTTTAACTTGAAACAATCCTCCTGTCTCAGTTTCCCAAGTGCTAGGATTATAGGTATGACTGGGTTGTAACAATAATAATAGCTTATAATTGGTCCTGGTTGTGGCTGTCGATATACCTCAGTCGTCAGGGTGATTGTCTCAAATTCAGGAAGGCTGGGTTATTTCCTCAGAACTCTATAAACTAGATATAGTGGTTCTGCCTATAATCCACCTGTAATCCCACTACACAGGAGGTAGAGTAGGAGCTGCAGGAAGAGTAGAAGTTCAAGGTGATTCTAAGCTATGTGGTGAGTTTGAGGGTAGCCTGGGCTATCTAAGACCCAGAGGCTGGAGGGATAGCTCAGCAATCAAGAACACTTTGGCATAGGACCCAGGTTCAATTCTCAGACCCATATGGCAGCTCACACCTGTCTGTAACTCGAATTCTAAGGGATCTGATGCTCTCGTCTGACCTCTGCAGGCTCCTCCATGCATGTGGTGCACATACACAGACAGACACACACACACATTTAAGTACATACATACATGAAAGTAAAACAAATAAATAACTAAAAATACAAAAACCACCCAATCGCAAAACCAAAGTCTCTCCCAGTTCTGGCGTCTGCGCTTGTGCAGCACTGCTTTGTAACTGGCTGAGGGTTTTCTTTATGTCATGGTTCTCACCCCATCTTTACAGTATGGTTATCGCCCCATCTTTTGTACATAATCGGGAACTTTTGGTTGAATCACAAGTGTAAACTTTTCCTTGTTGGATACTATATTTCTGTATTCCTATAGAGCTTTTTTCTTGGGAACCGTTTGTCCTTTTAAGGTCTGTTAGATATGGCGGGCAGATGAGTAATGCCAGTACTCACGAGTCGGAGACGAAGGCCAGCCTGAAGGTCCATGTTATCTTAAAAGCCCCACACTGGGTGTTTATGTGGCTATAGTCCAGCACTCAGGGGTTAAGCAGAAGGGGAGTTCAAGGTAGTTCAGGGGTATTTGAGAACCCCTTAAACTCGAAAAGAAGTGGCTAGGGGTGGAGTTATAGCTTGGTGCTAGGACTTGTATTCCTGTTTGAGACACTGGGTTCAGTTACTAGCACACGGAGAAAAGAGAACAAAGCAAGCCATGGCTGGAGAATCCCTCGCAGGGGAGGATGGCCGTGCTGGAAGTGTGAGAAGTAGGCAGGAGGGATCTGTCTCACGTCACTTCTTCCCGAGTGTCATTTGTGACTACCATTAAATCTGTGTGCTGACTCCCTCTGCCTTAGCTGGAGTCTCTGATCTTTCCAAACACAGGTTGTGAAACTAGTCAAGAGGAGAGGCTGCTAATACCTCACATGTGATTACGTGACATAATCAGGAAGTGGAGTGTGTGGGTGTTAATTACATTTCAGGATGATACACATCTATCAGAGTTTTATCTTTGTTTTAGTCTGCTAGTAGAAATCTCAGAACTGTGCGCTCCGGTAATACCGATTAAGTTGGAGGAAGACTCGGAGAATATCTGTTCCCCACTCCCTTGCCTTTCCTGGCCGAGGCCGTGAGATGGGAGGGGTCCCACTTGTGACATATTTTGGTGATGACACAGTGGGAGCTAGATGCCATATACAGGACCACAGGGTGTGTGCTACAGGTGCTGTCGTGAGCCAAGTGTCCCTCAGAGGTCAGAGAGAGAGCTGTCCATTCAAAACAACGCACCTAGATTCTGCTTGTCTGTTACCTTTAATGCTCTGACCTGGAGCAAGGGGTTGAGCTTGTTTTCAGTTGGACGTAGGCTTAGCTGTCTGAAGGCAGGCTGTTTCCTCCCGAGGTAAGCTAAAGATTCAGAATTATCAGGAAGAGATGGGCTCTAGTAAGCTGAAAGTACAGGCCTCTTCAGAAGCTGGGCATGCCCAGTGCACACCTGTAATCCCAGTGTGCAAAAGGTCCTGAGACAAGGGGGCTCAAGAGCAGTGAGGCCATGCCACAAAATAATGGAGATAGATGGACGGAAAAGTAAGTCCTGACCGCTCCTAAGGTCTAAGAGATGGGCGCCAGGCTGCAGAGTGGGCTCTGTGATGCCACATACTTAGCATTTGCAGAGGAAGCCCCAGATGCGAATTCTGGGGTAAAATAAGTAAATTTACATTTATATAAGACCTTTTGTCTATTTTTTATTTTGTTTTTTTAAGACAGGGTCTCATGTAACATAGCTGATGCTAAGCCTACTGTGTAGCTAAGGAATGGCCTTGAACTTCTGGTCTTGCTGCTTCCACCTCCCAAGTGCAGAGCTTACAGGTGTTTGCTGCGTAGCAAGCATTTGTCTGCTTATTTTTATGAATTTGCTTTCCTTCCTTGAGACTGGGTCTCACTTTTGAAGTCCACACTGTCCTTCAAACCAGAATCTTCCTCCCTCAGCCTCATGAGTGCTGGGAGAACAGCTTTGTATCACTGGCTTTGACACGTTTTAATAAAGACATGGAATAGCCAAGACCTATGGGCTGTCTGGTTCTCAGTTTCAATGTCTGAGAGTTGTTTAAGTGGAATTCAGTGTGGCTGGTAAAGGAGAGGACCTTGGCTTTAGGTAGATCCTCAATAGTCAGGGATAGGCTAGTGTTTTTCGTAAGATCTTAGCTCTTTGTCCTGTCCTGAGTTATCACCAGGCTGCCTGCAGTGTCTAGGAAGTGAACCACCTTTGGGTCAGGGATGTGGCTCAGTGACAAGTACTTGTCTAGCACATGCATGTCCCCAAACACAACAACAACAATAAAAGCCCTGCTTCTCCCTGCCCAGACAGAACCCTGAGGTAGCAGAGCCGTGGGGAGACATTAGCCACCCTATTAGGAGTAGGAGGTGCCTGCCACCCTGGCCTCTGAACCCTCTCCTTTGGTGGGTGACTCCCTCTGCCTCTCCTTTCTTGAGTCTTTGGCCATTGCTTATCATAGTCTAGAGCAGTCTCCTTTTACTTACTGTATCTGCCACCTCGCCCCAAGTATCACAGGATGGCCAGGCCCACTGTCCCTTAACAAGCCACTGGGCCTTGTGGTCTCAGAGTTGAAGGAATCCCAGTGAGAACTGACCTGGAGAGAAGTGGGTGGGTGAGTGACAGTTTGAGAACAAAGCTCTTCCCAAGAGCTCTGGCCTTCCAGAGAAGAGACCAGTTTAGACCCTTGGGACCCTTAGGTGAGAGGACTGAAGGCACTGATTGACAGGCTGGGCATCCACTGCCTCCATGCAGTACAGAAAAGTGGGCTCTGCCTATGGGGGCACAGAGGAGCACACACATCTTCATTTCCTTGGTGCTTGCACAGAGGCCCCTTGTTAGCCTGGTGCAGGGTCACTAACTTATGCCGAGAGATGCTAAAGTGCTGGAGTTTAGCATATGATTTTTTTTTTTTTAACCAATCTACCGAGAAGTAATTTTTTTGTCTAGTCAGAATTTTTCTGCCTGCTGTCTTGGGTTGCAGATGGTTGTTTCTGGGCAGATGCCTTGGTGCCAGAATACTAAGCTTTCAGAGTCTGGGTGCAGCAGGTAAAGCCACGGTTCATGCAGAAGCAGGCCACAGAGAGAGACAGGCAGCCTGTTTTTGATCCTCTGCCTGCTACTTTTTTTTAATATTACACTGATTTTTGTGTATATGCACATGGGTACTTACATACCAGTATGCTGGTAGAGGTCAGAGGACAACCTGTAGGAATTGGTTCTCCTTTTACCATCTGTCTCACAGACTGAGCTCCTGCCATCAGGCTTGGTAGTAAGCAACTTCAGCTGTTGCATCATCTCACCAGCCCCTCCCCACCTGCTTTAGATGACGTGTCATGTATCCCAGGAAGCCTCAAACTAGCTATGTAGCCCAGGATGACCTTGAACTTCAGATCCTTCTGACTGGCTCAGATTACAGGTCTGCACCACTACACCTGGGTTCTGGGCTTCTGGGGATAGAACCCAGGGCATGGAGTACACTAGGCTGTGAGCTGTATCCCTGCCTCTGTGTGTACCTTGAACAAGTGATAAACTCTTTGCTCCTCAATATCCTAATCTGTTAAGTAAGACAATAATAACACCTACCTATGGGGTCAATGGGAGGATGGTAGATGACCAACAATCCCCCCCCCCCCCCCAAAGTACCAATAAGCATGGAAAGTGCCAATCATGACACCTGCCATCCTGGACATGTTGGGCAAGGCAAGGAAAGAGGGAGAGGAGAAAGAAGTAAGCAGTGTGGCTTGAGTGCCCCATCCATCCAGTATTTTCTTAGAGGTTATCTTCCTCTCTGACCATGAAAGTGTTAGCACCACTCTCACTTTCAGAGTGGTCTAATAACTCAGCCTGCCTCTTGTTCAGGATCAGGGCCAGAATTCTTTTGGTAGCAAGCCCCATGATCCCTTCATGTCCTAGTGCTAATTGGCCTTAGCCACAGGTTGGGAATGCTCAGGCTGGCATTGACAGGAGTGACAAGATGCTTTTGTATGTGATGCATGTGTGGGTGTGGGCACTGATGCATGTGTGCTGGTGTGTGTGCACAGGGATGTGGAGGCCAGAGATCAGTGTCAGGTTTCTTCCTTAGTTCTACCTTCGTCTTCGAGGCAGGTTCCTCACTGAACCTAGCATTCACTGATTCAGCGATGCTGCCTGGCCATGATCTCCAAAGATCCACCACCGACCTTCATCTCCCCAGCACTGGGGTTAGAGCTGTGCATCCCTGGTGTTTTATGTGCTTGCTGGGTCAGAGCCCAGCTACTCAGGCTTATGCAGAAAGCACTTGGGGTTTTTTCCCAAGCTGTAAGGTTTGTCTTTGTTTTGTTTTTCAAGACAGGGTTTCTCTGTGTAGCCTTGGCTGTCCTGGAACTCACTCTGTATGTAGACGATGCTGGCCTCGAACTCAGAAATCCGCCTGCCTCTGCCTCCCGAGTGGTGGAGTTACAGATGTGCACTAATCCAATTCAGGTCCAGGCTATGTTTTACAAATACATGTCTCAGTCTGTGTGTGTGCACATGTACAGTTTTGATTTTTTTTAATCTTGGAGCTGATGATTATATTTTCCTGTTAAAATAGGCTCTGACCAGAAATTCTGCACTTTCATATACCAGTGACAGACATTTTCTGAGCCTGTACTGCATATCAGACTCTGTGCTCAGCATGTCACGTACCTAATTTTGACTGGCATCTTCTTGAGATGGGTGTTGTCACCACGAGGATTGGTGAGGTTAAGCAATTGGCTCAGTCTGATAATGGTGGAGCTGGACCAGGAAGCTGGCCACCTGGACTCCCTAAACCACTGTTTTAACACGCTGTAAGTCAGCAGATCCTGTTCCCTAGACCATGCAGATGTCTCAGCCAGCTTTACACAAAACACACAGTTTGCCATTTCAGTGCCTCTGGGTGGGTCAGCTATTCTGTAAGGTTGTTAATTGTGAGGCTTATTTCTTTCCTCTTTGTCTGTGTTAAACAGAGAAGAGGCTTTTTTTTTTTTTTTCTTTTTCTCTCTCGAATCTTCTTTGCAGAGTACTGTATTCCCTGTGTGTTTGCTGATGAAGTCAGCAGGGCTTTGGACTCCCATTTCCTGGTCATACACAAGTTCTTACTTTACCATCTCTAAATGGAGATCATTAGCTCCAGGCCACGGAGAGCAAATTAGGGGAGCAGGGAGATACATCACGAGAATGAGGCTGCTTGGAAAAATGTGCCTGTGCTTCTGGCTGAACTCCCCAGCTGTGGGAATAAATACGTTGATGTCAGGGTATCCTTCCACGGCTGTTGCAGAAGGAAGCTGGCAGTCTACAGGTAAGGCTGAAACAAAGCAGCCAGTCTGGGCTTTAAAGGTACATCTTGGCTTCTGAAATTAAAAAAAAAAAAGACTACATTTCTTAGAGAGCGGGAGGTCAGCTTGTAGGAAAGGATTTCTGCCTTTCTACCGTGTGAATCCGAGGATCCGACTCAGGCTGGTTGCCTGCTGGGCCTGGCTTTTGAGGAGTTTCATGTTCTCTCTAAAGCCTAAGTTGGTCCTGCTGCCCTCATGCAGGGTAGGAGAATGAGAAGTGGTGCAGCCTGGTGGGACTGTACCACCTACTACCCTTGACCTTGGTCAAATGATAACTGGTCTTTTCTGATTTGTTTTCTTCCTTCCTTCCTTCCTTCCCTTCCTCCTCCTCCTCCTCCTCCTCCTCCTCTCTCTCTCTCTTCCTTTCTTTCTTTCCTTTTATTTTATGTGTACGAGAACACTGTCTTCAGGCACACCAGAAAAGGGCATTGGATCCCATTACAGATGGCTGTGAGCCACCATGTGGGTGCTGGGAATTGAACTCAGGACCTCTGCAAGAGCAGTCAGTCAGTGCTCTTGACTACTGAGCCATCTCTCCAGCTCCCTGATTTGTTTTCTTTTTTTTGTTTTTTGTTTGTTTGTTTGCTTTTGTTTTTGTTTTTTTCAAGTCAGGGTTTCTTTGTGTAGCCCTGACTGTCCTGGAACTCACTCTGTAGACCAGGCTGGCCTTGATCTGCCTCTGCCTCTGCCTCTGCCTCTGCCTCTGCCTCTGCCTCTGCCTCTGCCTCTGCCTCTGCCTCTGCCTCTGCCTCTGCCTCTGCCTCTGCCTCTGCCTCTGCCTCTGCCTCCCAAGTGTGGGATTAAAGGAATGTGCCACCACTGCTTTTTTTTTTTTTTTTTTTTAAAGATGAGAGTTTTTTTTTTTTTTTTAAAGATTTATTTATTTATTATATGTAAGTACACTGTAGCTGTCTTCAGACACTCCAGAAGAGGGCGCCAGATCTCGTTACGGATGGTTGTTAGCCACCATGTGGTTGCTGGGATTTGAACTCTGGACCTTTGGAAGAGCAGTAGGGTGCTCTTACCCACTGAGCCATTTCACCAGCCCCCTGATTTGCTTTCTTAAATCAGGGCTTATTCTGTTGCCCAGGCTAGCTAGCCTGGGATTACATGTAAGCCACCATGACTGGCCTCTTTTTCTTCTAATTTAGGATTTAGGAGAGCAAACTGTCATTTTTCAGTTCCTCCATAGGTCATCAGAACTCTTAGATAAGGGGCTGGAGAAATGGCTCAACAGGTCAGAGCACTGGCTACTCTTCCAGAGGTCCTGGGTTCAATTCCCAGCAATTACATGGTGGCTCACAACCACCTATAATGAGATCTGACGCCCTCTTCTGGTGCATCTGAAGACAGCAACAGCGTACATTAAATTCATTCATACATACATTCATTCATACATAAAATAAATAATTCTAAAAAAGGAAAAAAAGAAATTTTAGATAAGATTTTCGAAGGGCAGACTTTAGGAATGAGGTGAGGGAGCTGGGATGGTTCCACAGATAAGTACTGTTCTTGCAGAGGACTCAGCTCGGTTCCCAGCACTGACCCACACTGAGCAGTTCACAACACCTTATCTCTAGCTCCCGGTGATCCAGCACCCACTTCTAGCTAATTGAAGAGGTGCTGGGCTTTGGATAACTTTTACTTTGTATAACTGTGACTTTGACTTTTGTGTCTTGTCTTGCTCTCATACATAGGACAGATGAGCCCCTGCCCTGCTTTCAGTAAAATGGCCAGTGGCTGGATACCTAGTTGTGGTCTCCTAGCTCAAGGGTCTCTGAAAATCTTCACAGCACAATGAGGCAAGAACCCTTAAGATGGCTAGAGTAGATGAAGCAAGCCTTCTTAGCTGCCGTTGGCTCACTGTGTTTCTGGGGAAATACCGTCTGGAGTGTGCTGGTGTTTGCTGTGTGGTTTATACTGATTGGGAAAGTAGTGCATATGCCACTTCCGTGCCCTCCCATCTTACTTTTACTGGGTGTAAATTATGACTCTTGGAAGGACTGCAGACACTGTCCATTCTATGAGAGCTGCTTCCCGAACCCACCTTGTCTGTGCTGAGGCCCTCAGCCTGCAGGGCGTGTGTAGGCATGCTTTCTCCACATCTGCTGAGATGCTTTGGGCTGTCTCACCTATACTGAATGTGGAATCGTCACAGTAGACAGACCTCTGTTCTTCCAGGAGAATCTAGCTGACCTTGGCCTAGAAGAAAGGAAGTCCTCTCTAGTTGTACTGAACTGATAAATCCACTGCTGTCACCGCCGGATGCCTTGTAGAAGAGGTTTCTAGTCCTGGGTGAAAGTTTCTCCCTGAGTCGCTCTGCTTCTTCGGGTATCTCTTGCATGCTGTCTTTTGAAGAGCTGTTAGGAGGGTCTAATGAAGCAACTGTCTGGAGACCAATGTTTATTTCAACATGGTTGCAGTTGCTTTTGCTTTTGCTTTCAGAGCCAATAAAGCTGGTTATTAGATTCTGTAATTGCTGCTGTAATTACTCTCTTGGAACTAGCAAAGGCATAATTAAATATGGAGATTTCACAGACTTTTTTTCCTCATCTAAAAGCAACCTCTTAAACTTCTGTTGGTAGGGTTAAATTTAGGCTACTAGAGCCAGTGTGTTTATATATGACCCTAAGTTCTGTAGCAGAAGATGGCCTTCTCTGAAGATTTGGCTTTGATGAACAGCTGTTCCTTAGCTTCCAACTTGTTTCTTTAATCCAACCATCCAGATTTTGGGGAGGTTGGCCCCCAAGCCAGTTTGCATTTGTTTATGTAAATACTGGGTTTGGGCTTTGTGGACTTTGGCCATGTAGAAAAGCAAGTCTGCTTGGAGATCTGGTTAGAGCTGGGTATGGTGGCTCATACCCATAATCCTGTCAGCATCTGAGAGTCTGAGACAGAGTGATTGCTGAGAGTTCAGGGCCAACCTGGACTATTGAGTGAATTCCAAGCCTTCCTGTCTCAAACTCCCACTACCTCAAATAGCCAGGTGGAATGGAGGGAGTCTTACTTGGACAGTGTTCAGAAAGAAGTGTGTCATTTGGCCCATGGAGCACCAGGTTCCCCCAGATCCCCTCCACTGCGACTTCCCACAGTTGTAAGGCATAGGAAGTGAAGTGCTGTGATACCTGTGTTTGCACATGTTCCCGTGGGCCAATGCTGACCAAATGGGTTGCTTTATTTGTGAAACATTTGAGGGGTTTCTCAGGGTGTAGCTGTCAGGTAATTTAAAAATACAGACTTTAGAAGGGATAGGAGAAAAAACACCCACAGTCCCTGCCACACAGCAGCCTGGGAGTCCACTGCTTTCTGGCTAAGCTTTCTAAGCCTACAGAAGGAGGGTGACCCTGGAGGCCAGGGTGTTTGCTGGGGACCTTTCCTTAGGTTTTGCATACTTACCTTAATAGTGAGGGGCTTGCCAGAGATCCTGTTGTATGGACCAATAAGACAGGGAGAGGTGTACCCCACCTGTAGACTCCTACATAGAACATGTATGTTCCTCTGGTTACTCTGATAAGCTCATTGCAAGTGGACAGTATCATTAAATAAAAAATGCATTTAGTATTCCTTATATAGCTACCTTAAGTGTTAGGATAGGACCATTTGTATATGAAAACACTTGAAGTCACTTGAGTTTGTGGTACTAGTGAACAGTAGGCAAGAGTTGGGAGTGGCTGAGCTGTCCTCTCCGCACATATCAGAAGGTGACCCCAGAGAGTGCTTCCCCTTTCTGTCCCTAAGTCTTCCTGTTAGGCTGGGATCTGGAGTTTCTGTACGACGACAGGGTGCTGGAGGGGTTGAGTGACATAAGGAACTGTCTATCTGTCCCTGTCCCTTGGTACTAGAGATTACACAGGTACTCAGCCATGGAGCTACATTCCTGACTCCTTTGTAAATAAGTTCTATTCTCATTTGAGCCCTGAGTGTTGGGGATGGCTAGGAGGGGGGATCTGAGAAAGGAACGCCTGTGAGGTGTGACGCCTTGCCCGAGAAGGCCTGAAGGAAGACCTGACATCCCTGGATGTTGGGGTGGGGGTTTATGTCACAAGTGAAGTAGCCCTAGGCATGGATGGTTAAGGGCCTCTCTCAGGGTAACTTCTTGCTGCTATGGTTGTTGAAGATGGCAGATACTGGGGTTCCCAGGACTACACTTGTGGAGGAAACCTACCCCTTACCTAGGCAGGACCCTGAGGGTCGATCGATAGAAGCTGTAGGGTGGCAGAGAGAGCTATGGGAAGTTTTTAAGCAAAAGTGGTTGGATTTATTCTCCTTGGACACGTCTTGCTGGGCTGGGTGACTCCCTCCAGGGCATGCCTGCTGTTTTAATCAAGTGGGAGGCTGAACAGAGTGGCACAGGGTTGTCTTTGGATCCACACTCTGTAAGCTCCTCTTTGTGATTTCTGCCTGGAGAGCCTCGGCCGAGGAGCAGAACCGCCCTGAACTTCAGTTTCCTCGTCTGCTGAAACCTTGTAAGGTTGTTCTGAGGCACTTGCACAGCACACACGTGAGAATGCTCAACAAGGTGCTGGTCGGCCCTTTCAGCTTTTCTAAGCAGATCCAGTAGCTCTTCAAACTTTAATGAGGAGCAGTGCATTGCTCTTCTTGTTTGTTTCAATCTCTGAGTCAGCGGTTCTCAGCCTTCCTAATGCTGCGCCCTTTCATGCAGTTCCTCATGCTGTGGTGACCCCCCAACCATACAATTATTTTGAGGCTGCTTCATAACAAATTTTGCTACTGTTGTGACTTGTAAATGTCTGCTCTGCAGAGGGTCTGATGTGTGACATGTTGAGAATCACTATTCTGTCCCTCTCTCTGAGGGCGTTAGCTGTACTGCGGTGCTCGAGATTGAGCCCAGGCCATGCTTGCCCTGCCATTGGCTTATGCCCTCAGTCTTAATCAAGTTAAATGTTCTCTCAAAGACCTATGTCGGGCATGATGGCATCTACCTTTATCCCAGCACTCAGGAGGCAGAGTTACAGGCAGTCAGATTTTTGGGCTCGAGGCCGGCATGGTCTACAGAGTGAGTTCCAGGGCAGCCAGGGCTGCACAGAGAAAAACTGTCTCAAAAAACAAACAAACAAAAAAATTTTTTTGAGACCAAACCATTGGCCAAGTGGTTCTTAGGACAGATGCCCAGGCTAACAGTCATGTGTCTTCAGCCTTCAGCCGTTGGGACACAAAGCTCACAGTAGAGAATGAATGAATGAATGAATGAAGTAATCTTACAGTGTTTCAGGTAACTTCACGGTTCTGTGTTGGATGTTGGGAGTAACCTGTGGAGCATGTGCCCTGCAGGCTGTAAGGTGTACACACCTGGAAGTGGAAGGAATGTGTTAGTTTCTGTGACATACAAAGAAACCACCTGCAGCCTGTGGAGATGGCACTGGAGCACCCCTGCTGTATGAGGGAGTACGTTCACAAGCATGCAGATAAATGCAGCTTCCCTGGTCCAGCACAAGCCAGCTGTTCCTTCTGCTCGAACCTGCTGGGCTGCCTTTCTGAGACTGTAAGGGGAAGGAGCCTGGGTTTGAGTGGGGAGATGCACTTTGGTCCTAGCTCTGCCACAGATAGATCGTCTTATTGAATCACTTGTCAACGATCTATTTCTATACAGGCTGGGAGCTAAGAAAGCAGATACCATCAATCTGACCCAGTGGTCAAACTCCAGATTCAGTCGTGTTGTGTGTTTCCTATTATAGAGAATGGAGTACTGGCCGTCTCTAGGCATGTGGCTCTCGGGTTTTGTTCACTTGACTTCCAGACAGAAATTCCTGCTCAGAGCTCCGCTGCCATCTTACTTTCAGAGCAGAACAGTTTACAGGATGGTTGGCTTTTGTGTGGCATAGCATCTTAACCCAAACTCATCTAGTATTTGCTATGGTCAATTCTTTTTTTTTTTTTTTTTTTTTGAGACAGGGTTTCTCTGAGTTCCGGGCTGTCCTGGAACTCACTTTGTAGACCAGGCTGGCCTCGAACTCAGAAATCCGCCTGCCTCTGCCTCCCGAGTGCTGGGATTAAAGGCGTGCGCCACCACGCCCAGCCGCTATGGTCAATTCTTATTCTTGTTATTTAGTTGGTATGGGGTGGTGTTTTATAATAATTTGCAGGGTTTTTTGGATGTGATACCTGCTTTACTAATCTGTTAGGCTTCTGTGTGTGCTAGGCCTGTTCACTCCTCACAGTGAACATAGCAGGGAAGCGAAGCCTCTCACCTCTGTCTGTGAGCTGTCGTTTGACCCCAGAACTTGTTCTTACTCTGATATGTATGGTTGCCAGAGAGTTTAAGCTTGTGTTTGCATGCTTCTTCCTGTCTCCTTGTGAGGTGTGTGAACTTTGTGTGTTTCCTTAGAGAATTGAATGTGCCCCTGGGTAGAAGATGTCAGTCATTAGCTGTCTTACAGAGACTACAGCTGAGGCGAGTACAGTGCACTTGGGAGGAAGGCTCTGTGTCCTGTCTAACGCCATGCCATGCCATGCCATGCCGTGCACTCAAGCCCGTCTTCTTCCCTCTAGCCGCCCTGCAGGCTCTGAAGCGCAAGAAGAGGTATGAGAAGCAGCTGGCACAGATTGATGGCACCCTGTCAACCATCGAGTTCCAGCGGGAGGCCCTAGAGAACGCCAACACCAACACGGAGGTGCTCAAGAACATGGGCTATGCTGCCAAGGCCATGAAGGCTGCCCACGATAACATGTATGTGCCGCTGCTGGGGTTGTGGCCTTGGCCGTGGCTGGTTGCTGTGTTTGTCACCGTCTCTGGAGTTTGAGTGGATGTGTCTGCCTCCGCTATTTCCATACAGAGCTTGGGAAAGGAAAGCTGTCTGCTTGTTTCAGCTAATTCTAGGTTATTGTGGTAGGCAGTTGGGAATGTCCTGAGAAGGTCTTCTCGGCCACCTCTGTCCGTCATACTGCAGAAGCCTGTGTCCCAGAGAGGGAAGCCACTGTTCTGAGTGTGGACAGGACTGGGCCCTGGCATGTGAGCCTCCTCCCAGGGCTTTTTATATGTTCTTAGTCTATTCTGGGGCTGTGACTGTCCTGTGCTCCTGCGCTCCACAGTCCTTCCTTCCCTGTGGATGGTTGCTTCTCATGCAGCTGGCCTGAGGACCAGAGACCCAGCCTGGTTCTACTTGCAAAAGGCAGGGGTCTCTCTATGAAAAACTGCACTTGTTATAGCTTTTGACACTTCAGCCAGCACAGAGGGGCCCTTGGAGCACTTGCTGCTTTGGCATGCCGTAGCACCAGGATCTGCTGGACACAGCCTCATGCCTGCCCGTAGCAACTGCCCTTCCCTTACATATGCTCCAAAGCGGAGTCGAGCGTTTGTTAGCAGTCTCTATGAACCACGTTCATAGTAACTGGAAGAACTTGATGCTCTTTGCTCTAGGAACAGGGGGTGCAGGAGCATTGCCCTCCTCCATAAGTGAGGCGTGGGATGTGCTGCTCAGGCCACGGCCTTGTCCCTTTAGTTGTGTTTTCCCGGACATTTAACACGAAAGATATTAAGAGTGTGTATGTTTTGAAGTATACAGACCATCCTGAATAACTGTGTGTGACCCAGTGTATAAAACGTTTGCCTTGCCTTTGGGACTTAATACACTGCTGTTCAGGTGACTACATTTTCTAGTTTGCCCTCCTGTCCAGAGTTGCTTTGGGGGTTGAAGATGAGGTCTTGGTGCAGGAGTTAAAAGTTGTCACCCTATTTGGAACTTGAGTGGATGTGTGTTTATCTGATGTGTTTACAAATCCTGGTGTGTGGGGGGCGGGGGGGAGAGGGGATGGCTTTGATGCCACCTGGCTGCTAAGCCTACTTTCCTTGGGCGTTGGACTAAGTGATGGTTAAGGACACTTCCATCTGCCTGATTCTCAATTTTACATTTACTTTGACTGTGGGGGAGGGGTGTGTGTCAGGGGACAGCTTTGTGGAGTCAGTTCTTTCTTCCACCTTTATGTGGGCTCTAGAATAAGAACTGATCACCCGGCTTGCACTGCAAGCACATAACTGACTGAGCTGTCTCACCAGCTCTTGAGTCCCAGTTTTAAAGGGAAGGAGGAAGGCAGGAATAACAGGCCATGTCCAGAGGAGACTTGCTACTGTGTGCTGAGAAGCAGATGGTATGCAGCGGGTTCGCGCTGGGCTGGGAGCAGCCCTAGGTAAGATGATAACTTGTTCCTTTATTTCAAGGGACATTGATAAGGTGGATGAGTTAATGCAGGACATTGCTGACCAGCAAGAACTTGCAGAGGAGATTTCCACAGCTATCTCCAAACCTGTGGGCTTTGGAGAGGAGTTCGACGAGGTGAGTGACTCCAGGAAGGCCACCTGCATCTCTGGGTGGCAGACTTCATGCTCAGATACAACAGACAGCCCAGTGTGCACATCCTCGGGGTCTGGGTTTGTTTGTTTAGGTTTTTTGATTCAAGGTTTCTGTGTGTAGCCCTGGCTGTCCTGGCACTCATTCTGTAAACTTGGCTGGCCTCGAACTCACAGACATCTGCCTGCCTCCGCCTCCCAAGTGCTAGAGACTAAAGACTTATGCCACCACCACCTGGCTGGATTCTGGATTTTAAAACAACAACAAAAAAAATTAATGTATTTTATGCTTGGCATGGTGGCACATGTGTTTAATCCTAGAACTCAGGAGGCAGAGGCCAAAGTGGTCTCTACATAGAGTTCCAGGGCATTCAGAGTGACAGTGAGACCCTGTCTAGAAGAGGAGGAGGAGGAGGAGGAGAAGGAGGAGGAGGAGGAAGAGGAAGAGGAGGAGGAGGAAGAGAGAGAGAGAAATTTTATTTTATGTTTATGGCTATTCTGCCTGCATGTGTATCTGTATATAATTTACATGCCCCGAAGGCTAGAAGAGGGTGTCAGCACCCACTTGGTGGCCAGCAACTCTCAGTAACTCCAGCCCTAGGGGATCTGATGCCTTCTACTGGGGGCACTGCATGCACACGGTGCACAGACACAAATGCTGCAAATCTCAGGGCAGGAAGACAGCTCTGAACCACAGAGCTTGGGCAAGCTTTTCAAAAGGTACACAAGGCTGAATACATCACTCAGTGCAAAACGCTTGCCTAGCACATGCGTGGTCCTGGGTCCAGCACCTGGTATTTCTCTTGAGAAGGAAGGAAAGAAAAGATACAATTCACTCTCTTAAGAAGCTCATGGCCAGGACCCCAGATGTATACGCACACCAGGGATCCCCTCAGAAGGTTCACAGGGCATCAAGGGGCCGAGTGGCTGCAGGGAGAGTCCCAGCAGGTTCACAGGGCATCAAGGGGCCAGATGGCTGCAGGGAGAGTCCCAGCAGGTTCACAGGGCATCAAGGGGCCAGATGGCTGCAGGGAGAGTCCCAGCAGGTTCACAGGGCATCAAGGGACCTGATGGCTGCAGGGAGTAGGGAGAGTCCCAGCAGGTTGACAGGGCATCAAGGGGAGGTGTGGCTGCAGGGAGAGTCCCAGCAGGTTCACAGGGCATCAGGGGCCAAGTGGCTGCAGTCCCAGCACACTTCCTTTTGCAGGATGAGCTCATGGCAGAGTTGGAGGAACTTGAACAAGAGGAGTTGGACAAGAATTTGTTGGAGATCAGTGGGCCCGAAACAGTCCCTCTACCAAATGTCCCCTCCGTAGCCCTACCATCCAAACCTGGTGAGTATGCCCACAGTTGGGACACACCCTGGTGCCATGTGAAAGGGGTGATGTCATGGTCAGTTGACTTCGGTTTGGCATGTGTGGTGATGGCCACAGTGCCAGAGCTGTGTGCTGGGTTTCTCCAGAACAGGACTTCCTAACCTCAGCACGGGCAACATAGCCAGACAATTCTGGGGGAGCAGTGGGGATGCCTCGTAGCATAACCCCCGACTTCCCACCGGATGCCAGTAGCAGCCACTGACACACCGGTGTGTCACCCTCAGTGTCTCCCGGCATTACTGCATGTCCCGTGTGGGTTGGGAGTGGGAATTAAGAGCCTCTGTTCTAGTGAGGGAGGTTAAAGGATTAGAGGGAGGAGGAATGAGGGAACCATGTAATTGTTTTTTTAATTTAAAAATTGAAAAAGAAAAAAAACAAAAAACCTCTGTTCTAGAATTTTTTTTTTTTTTTTTTTTTTTTAACCACCAAAATACAGGTCCGTTCTGGGCACTGTGTGTACTGTGAACTTAAGTCTTGCCCCAGCTAGGAGCCCATGCTGTTCTCAGGGAGGGAAACGGCTCTAGCTGGGTGGAAACCTGCTTCTGTCATTTCTTTCCTTGCCTGCATTTTTCTCCCTCTTCCCCCCCCCCACCCCGCCCCCCAACCCTGAGTGTTCACTCCTCACAGAGATGCTCCACCCACAGCTCTTAGAAAGTCAGAACTGCCAGTCTAGAGTGGCAAAAGAGCCTACCAGCAGCAGGGTGTGAACAGGGCACTTCCTTCCCCCTCCCTCCACCGTGGTAAAGAGGAGAGCCCCCTCCCACCCCACCCCCTGCCATGGTAAAGAGGAAAGACCCCTGGCAATTCTGCCTGCAGCTCTTCCTCTGTTGGAGGCAGTCTAGCAAAGCAGGCTCCAGCAGATCCATGTGGAGTTGGCTTGGCAAGGATTGTGTCTCTTGGGAGGGAAGCTCCTGTCTGTCTCCCCAGCTCCGGGAGCTTAGAGCCAAGGGACCCTCAGTGTGGAAACAGTCCCACCTGGTGTGGCCACCCCTGCTGAGGGCTGAAGGGAGTTGTTGTGGAAGGTGTGCCTCCGCTCAGGACAGGGCTGTGTGTGTGTGTGTACACATACACATAGAGAAGCATGGCTCCAGCTCCCAGCCAGGCTTCAAAAAGTGTCTTTTCTGTATCCACAGCCAAGAAGAAGGAAGAGGAAGACGACGACATGAAGGAATTGGAGAACTGGGCCGGATCCATGTAACTGTTCCAGCAGAGGCTGGGCCCAGACGGACTCTGGTGGCCTGTGCATCGGGCAGGCATGTGCGTGCGCAGGGCAGGCAGGATGCGGTGCAGGCAGCCTCCATCGCTCAGCTCTCACCCAAAGCAGTAGCCGCACCACTGCTCACTCTCGCATAGCATGGTCTGTGCCCAGGGGCGGGTGGGGGGAGGGGGGTGGGGGGGAGGTGCCTGCTGTTTATAATGTTGAATTTCTGTAAAATAAACTGTATTTGCAAATCCAACACTGAGTTGCTGGGCTGCGCTAAGCCCACTGCTGCGTCCTCTGTGGAGGGTCGGCCGTTTGCAGTTGAAGCGAACTGGAAATGTAGCCCTGCAGCTGACGTGTCTCACTCTGTAAGACGTGTACGGTACTGACAGAAAAGTCGTTTTTTAAAAGCCATAGATAGGCTTTTCCTTGTTCTTAGCTGTAATAACACATCTAGTTTTGGTTCCCTCAAGAGCTGTGTTTCTGTCTGTCACCTGTGTACTGGCCCCATGTCTACCATCCTGGCCCTTGTCACTCCTGCCCCCCTGGTCTTTTGGAGTTTTTGACACAGATCTGAAATGGATGTGTTCTCTTGCGAGCGAATAAGATTGTTAGAGTTAATTCCAGCTATCCAGTTTTCTAACTTAGCTCTAAGGTCCTCATTGCTGTTGTGATAATTGATACATAGCTCATTGGAAACGTGTGCATACATTTATATTCAGATGAAATTATGGTTTGCACCGTCTATTAAATATCTCGATTTAATTTTCATATCGCTGTGTGTTCAGTCAATCTCTCACCTTCCCTGGGAGCTGACCCTTTCCAGGCCAACACTCGTCCAGGGTCCTCTGGGGAAACCTGAAGGGCTTGCGAAGACGGATCTTCTAGAAACCGAGAGATCCTGGAGGCCCCAGAGTTGTGGTCCCACTTAGCCTGGGACTGCCTGGGTCCACTGTCAGAGAGATGGTGCTTATGCAGCCCAGACTCTTCCCTCCTGGTCTGCCGACAGCACCTAGGGTGGTGCCTGTGGGAGCCTCTGTCTGGTGGAAACTGATGCCCTCGTGAGACACGGCCCAGTCAGGTGGTGTGTGTTCCCGTAGCAGGAACGTGTGGTGGGCAGAGGACCGATGCACGGGTGCTCACATGACGCTCACACGCTCCATTTGTGTCTGCTGAATCACTGCATCTTTGGCCCAGCACTTCCACCCTGCACTTTTCTTTATCCTTCTACCCTCTTGTGAAACTGACAGATGCTTTGGGCACTCTCCTCCGGCCAAGTAGGTCTCCACCTTCCTCCTGATGTCAAGTTCAGGATTGAGAAGTCACCCCCACTCCCCCAGCTTCTCAATGTCCTAAGATTAAAACCAGGCTGAGTTCACAATGGGATATTGTTATTTTCAGTGTGCCCAGATCAAGCTGCCTACTCTCCTGCCTTAGTCCGACACATGTCAATGTTTAAACATTTGATTGGGGACTTGATTACAGTTTCCATCACCATCATGGCGGGGAGCGTGGCAGCAGTCAGGCATGGTTCTGGAGCAGTAGCTGAGAGCTCACATCTAATCTACACTTTAGAGGCAGAGAGACTGGGCCCAGCGTGGGCTTTTGAAACCTCAGAGCCTATTCCCCAGTGGAATATCTCCTCCAACATGGCTGCGCCTCCTAATCCTTCCCCAGACTTAGCGTTCAAACCCCACAGCTCCCTAGGTCGGTCTCGTGTTCTTTGTATGAAGCAGTTCCTACCCTGGCTGCCACACTCAGGATTGAGGCTTGATGCCTGAGTTGAAATTGCCTGGTTTGGGGGAGATTGGGTTTGGCTAATGTCACAAGCTCTACTTGCCAGGGTCTCTCTGCCAACAGGACCGGGGCTCCCAGGCATCCTTTGATGTGGGGAAACCAGAGCAGCCTTTCTTGAGTCTCTCCAGCTGCCTAGAACATCTATCCCTAAGTCTGCACGAGTAGAGCTTCTTGATCCCCCTCAGCTCTGACGGGCACAGACACCAGGGCGGTGTCTGGGCTCCCTCCAAGAAAAGGGTGTTTATTTCTACGAGACATATACCTCGTGCCTGGGTCCGTGGGGCATAGTGCTCACCAGTGTCTAGAAGTTTTTCTTTTTTCTTTTTTTTCTCTCTTTTTTTTTTTTTTTGTTCTCAGACCTGAAAAGATGTTATTGTACTAGATACTCTGGGTACAAGCAACAGAAGACAGCCAACACATAGAAATGATACTTACTCTAAATTCACTCAGGTTTTTTTGTTTTGTTTTGTTTTGTTTTTTTTTTAGCACCTACTCTGTGTAGGAACTTGGGTTTACATGCAACAGAGCACCTTGGGGGACTTGCAGGTTGGTCTCAGGACAGGAAGTCTCGATGGAAGTGTTAGGGTTAAGTGGCTCGACTGTGTTCTCAAGAATAAAGCTCTTTCTGGTGTGATGGCGCATGACTAATTCCAGCAGTAGGACCACAACAAGTTCAAGGTTAGCTTGATGTGTGTAGTGGTGAGACTGTCTCAGATGCAACCAGAACAGCCAAACGTGGTATATGCCTTTGATCCCAGCACTCAGGAAGTAGAGGGAGGAGACTGTGAGTTCGAGGCCAGCCTGACCTATATAGATAGTTCCAGGACAGCCAGGGCTGCATAGAGACCCTGCTTCAAAACAAAACAAAAAATGCTTTGCCTCCTGCTCTGCCTAGGCACATGGGCCTTTCCCTTAAACTGCTGCCTCTGGTCCAGGCCCTACCCTGGGTCACGATCTACTCCAGAGCAAACAATGGGAGGATCGGCATCTGGCCTTGCTTCACCTCTGCCTGTGTTAACGGATCCCAGAAGATCACACACAGGTCATTTCTGGGTCTCATGGGTCATGTGCCTCATGACTCATTCCTACTACAAGGGAGTCTGGGAGATGGGATGTATACAAAAGAGTCTATTAGGGTTCCCTGCTAAGGCAGGAGATGGACTTTCCTGTCCCAGAGTGTCTGTGATAGTTATATGTTTGGGCTAGGGAGTAGCACTGTTAGGAGGTGTGGCCTTGTATCACTGTAGGCTATGGGCATGGGCTTTACTACCCGAGTCCTAGCTGCCTGGAAGTGAGTCTTAGAGGCCTGCAGATGAAGATGCAGAACTCTCAGCTCCTGCTGCACCATGCCTGGATGCTGCTATGCTTCTGCCTTGATGATAGTGGACTGAACTTTTGAACCTGTAAGCCAGCCCCAATTAAATGTTCTTAAAAGAGTTGCCTTGGTCATGATGTCTGTTCACAGCAGTAAAACCCTAACTTAAAGACAAAAGTTGGTACCAAGGACTGGGGTATTGCTTGACCATGCTTTTGTTTGGAAGAATGTGGATTTCAGTACTTTGGATTTGGAAAGTGGTGGAATCTTTTAAATGGGGCTTAATGGACTGTCCTAGTAGGAATATGGAAGACTTGCTGAGAGTAACTGCAAACCAGGCCCAAGAGGTTTCAGAGAAGAAGAATATCAGTGTCTAGCCTAGAGACTGTTTTTGTGGTATTTTGGTGAAGAATGTGGCTGCTTTTTGCCCTTGTTTGAAGAGTCTGCCTGGGGCTAAGGTAGAGATTTGTATTAATTGCATTGACAAAGGAAGTTTCAGAAAAGCCCAGCAGAGACTTTGTTCTCTTAAGTCTTATGAAGAGCGTTTTGAACAAGCTTAGCAAGCTTAAAAGAAAAAATACAAAATATATGGTATTAAAGGGGCACCAGGAAGTGAAATGGAACTGAATCGTATGTTCAGGGATTATTAAATTGAATTAAGGGAGTGGTAACCTTGGGCCTAGATCCCACACAGCAAAGTACAAGCCTTTAATCCCAAGAGGCAAAGGCAAGCAGATCTCTGATTTTACATCCAGTCTTGAACAAAGCAGGTTCTAGGTGAAGAAAAGCTTAAGTCCAGGCATGGTGGTGCACCTTCAATCCCAGCATTCCAGAGACAGAGCCACACAGATCTCAAGATCAGTCTACAGAGCAAGATCCAGGACAGCCAAGCTTAGGCAGTGAAGGAGTTGGGAAACAGAAAGCTCGTGATAATGTGATGAAACAAGGGGGGCCATGTTTCAGCTCCTGCGAGCTGTAGAACTTGGCAGCTTCGGCCATGTGGCTCTGGCTTCAGAGTCCAGAATAGAAGTGACTACTGGGACAATTGATGCTGGTTAGCTGGAGCTAAGAAATTAGTGGTGATTAAGAAGAGACTAGTATCACTGAGGTGAAATCTTCTGGGAAGTGTTTTCTGAGAGCACACAAGCTGTGTTCTAGAGATAGCCAAGGTTGTAATTCATGCTACAGCTGTACTTGGTAATGTGTAAGTCACCCAGGTAGTACTGGTTTTGAAGGCATGAAGGTGTCATGAAAAGCACCTTTTTCATGCATTCATTGTGGTTGATGGCCCAGGACTGAAGGGGTCATGCAAAGGAGTTGAGGTTTGACACCATGAAGAGAGCCTATGAGAGGCTATTGGTGAAGCCTAGTTGCAGTGGGAGACCTCAGTGTATTGGAGATGCCAGTACCATGGCATGGTCACCAAGAACAGCAACAGCAGTGGAGTGGATCAACCTGAGCTACAGAGGGCAGAGCTGGAGAAGTGACACCAGCCCAGATCATGTGTGGATCCCAGATACTGGAACAAGAAGCTGTAACATTGAAGTTGCCTTGGAGACTCCAAGATGTTTGAGATGCCAGAGCCATGGGCTTTCTGCTGAGGAAAGCTGCTAACAGAGACTGGAACCTGCCCAGGAGGGAGAAGTTAGTTGCTGTCAACAAAGATGAAAAAGGAGTTGGAGATCTGACGACTGCTTTGACATCAGCCATGGAGATGCAGAGTTTGGAGTGTGCCCAGCTGGTTTCCTGTCTAGCTTTGGGGATTAATCTCAGAAGAGACCTTGAACTTTGGACTTTTAACACTGCTATAGACTATGGGGACTTGGAAGTTGGACTAAATGTATTTTGCATTATGCTATGTTTGGGTATGGCCCCCATAGACTCATATATTTAAACAAACCTATGGGGGCCAGGGAGTGGAATGTGATGGTTTATATATATATGCTTGGGCTAGGAAGTGGCACTCTTAGGAGGTGTGGTCTCATTGGAGTAAGTGTGTCTCTGTTTTGCGTGGACTTTAATACCCTAGTCCTAGCTGCATGGAAGCCAATCTTCTCCTAGCAGCCTTCAGATGAAGATGTAGACCTCTCAGCTCCTCCCGATCCATGCCTGCCTAGATGCTGCCATGCTTCTGCCTTAATAA
The DNA here is from genome assembly GCF_978045245.1 of Mus caroli. Classification (NCBI taxonomy): domain Eukaryota; kingdom Metazoa; phylum Chordata; class Mammalia; order Rodentia; family Muridae; genus Mus; species Mus caroli. Next base: position 24,928,099 of record NW_028227257.1, on the reverse strand, counting down.
TGAACTGAACCTCTGAACCTGTAAGCCAGCCCCAATTAAATGTTGTCCCAATAAGAGTTGCCTTGGTCATGGTGTCTGTTCACAACAGTAAAATCCTGACTAAGATGGTGTCCCACTTCAAAGCCTGGACAAGCTGGGGCAGAGTGGCACACATCTTCTTATCTCAGTGCTGAGAGGCAGTGGCAAGGCCAGTCTGCCTGGCCTATGTAGACAAAACAGAGTCTGGTGCCAGGAAGAAGGGACTGAATGTTGTCCAGGTGGCAGCAGCAGCAGGGTCCACCACACAGACACTGAAAATCAGCCATGTGGCAAATAACCGTGGATTTGAATGTTTTAAAGATTATGTTATATGTATGAGTGTTTTGCCTGTATGTATGTCTGTACACCACGTTTGCCTGGTGCCTGAGAAGGGCCAAGCAGGTACCCGAGACCATGGAACTGGAGTTATAAATGGCTGTGGGCTATAGTGGGTGCAGGGAATCAAACCTTAATCCTCTGGGAGAGCAGCCCGTGCGCTTAGCCCCTAAACCCCTAAAAATAAATGGAATCTAAACATGTGCAAAGTCCTCAATCCCTTTATAGTCTCTTCCTTAAAAGCCCTGGAATAGCTCCGCCAGATCGCAGCCATCATGGACACGAGTCGCGTGCAGCCCATCAAGCTGGCTAGGGTAACCAAAGTGCTGAGCAGGACCGGTTCGCAGGGACAGTGCACGCAGGTGCGAGTGGAATTTATGGATGACACCAGCCGCTCTATCATCCGAAATGTCAAAGGCCCCGTTCGAGAGGGTGACGTGCTCACCCTATTGGAGTCAGAAAGAGAAGCTCGAAGGTTGCGTTGATCTTGCAGCTGGTGGGGTTCTGGATATCCACTACTTAGCCCACGGAATGATCTGCAACTGTTAAATAAAGCATTTATATTAAAAAAAAAAAAGCCCTGGAATAGCTGTGCATCTAATATTTAATCTTAGGAGGCAGAGGTGGAGGGATCTCTGTCAGTTTGAGGCCAGGCCACCCTGAACCTATAGGGTTCCAGGCCAACCAGGACTGAGTGTGACCTTGTCAAAAAACACAAAACCCCCAAATAGGGTAGATCTGAGGATCCAGTTTAACAAAGTTCTTGGTAACTCTAGAAGCCTACCCTTAAAGCCAGGAGACTTATGTCCCCAGAAAAACGTATGTGGTCACTCTGTGACTTGGTCCTGCTCATCACACAGCTACTGTTACCCAGAATTCTCAGACCCTTGACTGGGTCTTCACTCCTGAACACAGCTCTCTTCTCTCCCCTGCCCCTCTCCAGGGTGTGTGTGTGTGTGTGTGTGTGTGTGTGTGTGTTGCTGCTGCTGCTGAGATCAGAACCCAGCACTTTCTGGCCCACTATAAGCCCAAACTGACAAGTGTATTATTTTGAGTGTCTCTGCCATCCCTCATGAAACTGTGGTCTGACAGGAAGTTGAGAAAGGTGGTTGCCATCTGGTGTGGTGAAACATATTAGGCCGAGAGAGCCCCATCCTCAAGTTGCATACTGGCCTCGCTGGCTCTCTTTCCAGCAGAGGTGTCTTCTCTGGCTCAGAGCATCCCAGGCCGGAACACTTGATTTTTAGTAGGAACAGCAGCTCTGAAGGAGCAGCTCGGAACACTGCAAAGCCATCATTCCATCCAACCCACACAGACCATGGGGCAGAGCTATTGTTGCTTGTTTTACAGTGGGAGGAGCCCAAGCACAGAAGGGTTAAAGAGATCTGTCTAAGGTTGAGTATCCAGCAAGTAGCCTAAGAACCACCTCTCTCCTCATACTCTTCCCTGTGACCATGGTGAGGCAGAGGCGTATTCACAGAGGCACGTACCTGTCTCAGAAGGTGCCAAACCTGAGTGTAACCAAGTACTGGGTCCAAAGAGAAGACTGCCTCTCATTTCTGCCTGCTGCTGAGAGCCAAAAAAGTTATCAACCTATGGATCAAACAACCCTCTCACAGGAGTCCCACATTAGATATATCCTGCAGATCAGATATTTCATACCAGCAAAATTACAATTATGAAGTGGCAGTGAAGTAATTTCATGATTGGGGGTCACTACAACATGAGAAATTGTATTAAAGGGGTGCAGCATTAGGGAGGTTGAGAACTGCTGATCTAGACAGCCATGAGACAGAGCGGTGGGATCAGAGCCGTGCAGTAACTGGGCTCCAGTGTCCTTCCATAGCAACTGATATGATAGGGAACCTAGGTCAGCGAGTCTCCCACAACCTGAGGCCTTTCCTCTTTTCTCCCAGACAGTTTCCTCCTCTCCATCTTCACCTTGGATGGATCTCTGGGGACACTCAGCTCCTTCACAGGAAGAGTGGACAAAGCCATCAAGGTATATAAGAAAGAAGCTTGCCTGCTTCTCTACTGGTGCGGGGGTTGGGGGGGGGCACCGGAAAGGTGTGTGTGCGTGCACGTGTGTGTATGTGTCTGTCAGTGTGTGTGCACGAGTGCACGTGTGCACATGGTGCATGCTTGCCATGGTTCGTGAGTCATGTATGGAGGTCAGGATGACTTTGAGTGCTGATCCTTGCCTTCCATGTTGTTTGAGTGGAGTCTTTATTGTTAGCTGTTGTGTATGTCAGGCCAGCTGGCCCATGAGCTTCTGGGGCGTCTCCTGTCTCAACCTCCCATCTCCCAGGAGTAGCACTGGGTGTGGTGCCATGCCTAACTTTTTACCTGGGTTCTGGGGGTTCAAATCCAGGTTTTCATGCTCACGTGGCCAGCACTTAGCCATCGAGCCTTAAGCTTAGGTTGTGAAAAGCAGCCATTATTATACTCAGCCCGAGGGTGAGAATTCAGAAGGCCAGGACCAGGCTGCAGGCTTCTGCATCTCCCTCAGTTTCACTCAGTCTGTGAAAAATGGCCCATGCCTCACTGGAGCTTGCTGGGGCTGTTGGTAGGAACCCGGAGTTCTGAGTGACTGACTGTCCCTGCCAGCGGAGTGAGCAGCATTTATGTGACCCAGTCTTGGAGGATACACAGAAACACTGGCTTGTAAACTCACCCAAGTTCAGGAGGTAAGGAATTAGTGACCAACTTCAACAGGAACATGACTAATTCTACAAGAGCATGGAGGGCAGGAAATGTCACTGGGCTGTCCCCCAACCCATGAAACAATCTGTGACAGCTTGCAGATTGTGTGTGTGTGTGTGTGTTTCCCTGGGTTAGAGAACTCATGGTCTTGCCTCTGCTAGGGTAAATACTCTACCACTGAGCTATACCCCCAGCTTTTTATAGTGTTCAGTATATTCCAGATACAAATTAATTCATCTGATCTCTGATTATTTTTTAATATATACCATAGTCTGTATTTATAAATTCTATATATACCACTGTGCTAGATTGGATAGCAATATACACATAGCTGCTTGAAGTTTTTAAAGGCAGACACATAAGAAATATGTATATAAAGACTTGTGGTGGCATCTTCCTGTGTTCTAAAGGAGGGAAAGAATTTACGTATGAAATCTGCCATTTCCCCTCGCCCTGTTGTTATCACTGGCCCACAGGGCATCAATTCTTTTCTCACTGGAACTTCTGTACCTGCCTCACTGGTCTTCCTGCCGCCCAGCTTGCCTGTCACACTCAGACTTGGTGGCTTTTACCTGTAATCCCTGTACCTAGAGACAGAAACCTGAGAAGTGTGAGTTTCAGGCCAGCATGGATAACACAATGAGATCTTCTCTTTTAAAAGAGAAAAAAAGCTACCATTCTCTCTCGAAAACTTCCTTGGTCATAGCTTCCAGGCTTCAGGCTGAGTCCACCTCTCTTTGTGTCTCTGTCTCTCTTCCCCTCTCCTCCTACACACACACACCTTTCCCAAGGCCTTGTTTAGGGTTAACTCAAGTCAGATGTGGGGCAGACGTACACTGAGCACGTAAAAGGAACATTTCCAAATTCCTAGACCCGCAGACCTTTTGGGAGTCGCCAGGATGCGGTGGTATGTGGCCAGAAAAGGAACCTGGCTACTCAGAGGAGCGTCGGGCGTGAGGGCAGCAGTGCTCCGGGAGGCCTGCAGGTGGCGCCATCTCCCAGGCAGTGAAGTAACTGGGCTCCTCCCGCGCTGGCCACAGACCGCTGGTTGCGAGGGGGCCTTGGGAGGAGTGTCACTGAGAGTCCCCTCTCCTTGCACCCCTAGAGGAATCTCATCGCCCTCACACACCCACCAACCATTGCCTGCTGTCCAGAGATGTCGCTAGCAGTCGAGGAAAGGATGTGTGTGCTCTCCTCCTGCCAGAGAGGCAGGGGGATATGAAGACCTCAGAGGGACCAACAGGCCATTGAGACAGTCACGGGACTTAGGGCCTACATTTAGCATTGTGGGTTTAAAGCTTTCAGTCCAGGGAAGGTTTTCCCTGGCCCATTTTGCAGGGGAAGAAAAGTCCCTCCCCAGGAGGGGCTGCTGGGACCACCTAGAAAGTTTTGACGGCTTGGGCTCCATACAGTGTAAGACCCTGCCTCAAGAAAGCAAAGCAAGCTGGGTGGTGGCCCATGCTTTGGCAGGAAAGTGACGCGTTCAATATCTATTCTCAGTTATGTAGTAAGCTTGTGGCCAGCCTGGGCTATACGAGATCCTGTCTCAAAAAACAAAGCAAATTGGCCGGGCGTTGGTGGCGCACGCCTTTAATCCCAGCACTCCGGAGGCAGAGACAGGCGGATTTCTGAGTTCGAGGCCAGCCTGGTCTACAGAGTGAGTTCCAGGACAGCCAGGGCTACACAGAGAAACCCTGTCTCGAAAAACCAAAAAAAAAAAAAAAAAAAAAAAAAAAAAAAAAAAACCACAAAGCAAATCAAACAGGAAAACTAAACATACACACAGATGAAAGGGCTGGCATGTAGCTCAGTGGGGAAAGTACTTGCCTAGCGTGCATTAAGCCATGGATTTGGTCTGGGCATGGTAGCTCACGTTTATAAACCCAGCACTTGGAAGGTGGAGGCAAGAAGATTAAAAGTTCAAGGCCGACTTCAGAAACATAGCCAAGTTTGAGTTCCAGGTCTGGGATACAGGAAACAAGACACAAGAAAAAACAAACCTAAATAAGAATCTCAAGTCAAGGAGCCTTAACTAGAGGTGGGTGTTGCAAACTGCTGTGAGCAGACACCGTGACCAAGGCAACTCTTACAAGGACAACATTTAATTGGGGCTGGCTCATAAGTTCAGATGTTCAGTCAATTATCATCAAGGGGGGAGCATGGCAGCATCCAGGCAGGCATGGTGCAGGAGGAGCTACATCTTCATCGGAAGGCCTCTAGAAGACTGGCTTCCAGGCAGCTAGGTCTTAAAGCCCATGCCCACAGGGCTACACCCACTCCAACAAGGCCACACCTCCTAATATTGCCACTCCTAGGGCAGAGCATATATAAAGCATGACACGGCGTAAGAGCTCTGTGTAGCTTCAAGGATTGAACGACTGTGGTGGTACTTAACCTACCTAGTCCAGCCCACCACCATCTTTGCCAGCCATGACCTCCACCTGCCTCCTGCTATCTGCCTAACCCTTCCCTGCACATCAGCTTCCAATGGGCAGGTAGAGAAGCATTTTAGCATCTAGTCCAGGTCTTGTCACTTTTCCACCTGACACTTGTCTTAAGAGCTAGGACAGGGGCTGGAGAGATGGCTCAGCGGTTAAGAGCACTAACTGCTCTTCCGAAGGTCCTGAGTTCAAATCCCAGCAACCACATGGTGGCTCACAACCATTTGTAATGGGATCTGATGCCCTCTTCTGGTGTGTCTGATGACAGCTACTGTGTACTTAGATATAATAATAAATAAATCTTTGGGCTGGAGCCAGCGGGGCTGGAGTGAGTAGAGGTCCTGAATTCAATTCCCAGCAACCACATGACGGCTCACAACCTATAGCTATATACATAAACCAAATAAGTAAATCTTAAAAAAAAAAAAAAAAGAGCTAGGACAGGGCTGGGGAGATGGCTCAGTAGAGTGCTTGCCGTGCATGAGGACCTGAGTCTGATCCCCAGCATCCATGTAAAAGCACCTGAGATGGGAGGAGCTCCACGCTCACTCAGCACCAGATTCCAGAAAGAGACTCTCTATCAAAAATCACCCTGAAAGGCTCCCAAAGAATGACACCCAAAGCTGACCTCTAACCTCCACATGCATGCACACACACTGGAACATGGACACACACACACACACACACGTGAGCTGTGGAAACCTTACATTCCCTTCTCAGTGCCTACTGGACCATGTGAGAAGGCCCTCCACTTTATACTGGGCACCCAGGTATGCCTAACACATGCTGGCACCCACATATCTGGGGGGCTGTCTCCTACTGGACCATAAATTCATGGAGAGCAGCAGCCACGACACTCTTGTGCTTGGTGTTTCTGTGAGCACCTTGTACTGCTGAACTGAACTGATTATAAACACCACCTGGACCAGGACTGTAGCTTTTGGTAACAGGATCGTTTAGATAAATGGCATCTTTATGACGTAAAACACTGCATCTGTTCAGCCTGCCACGGGGTCACAGGAGGGGCAAAGGACCTCAGCTCTGACTCTGGATTCCACACAGTGACTCTGAGAACTGAGAAAGGTGACGTCACTGTCACCAAGACACTTGACCTCAGCCCCTGACCCTGGCGTGTGTTAACAATCTGGTTTATGTTCCAGTAAGGCAGATTGTCACTTCAGCTATCATGTTTTCCGTAAATCCAGATGTCAGTCCTGTCCCCTCAACCTCCACCCATGCCTGTGTGCGAATCATCCATGGTGACCCTGGGCTCTGAGGACAGTGGCCAGGCTGAGTCACGTAGAGGATTTGGTGTCCTGTGGTGAGCCCAGTGCAGGGCTCAGTCCCATCTGTCAGGCAGTCTGCTGTCACACTGTGATTGTCCCGTACTGGCCTCTAAAGTCTCTTTAACAACGGGAACTATGTGCTAGGCATACCTGGGTGCCCTGCATGATGTGGAGGGCCTTCTCATGTGATCCTTAGGGGCCATTATGGTGTTCACCATTGTTCAGATGAGAAAACAGAGTCTCTGTGAGGAATGATAAGACTTAATGTGTGGTGCAGACTTCCCACTCACCTGACTTGAGTGTACTGGGGCCCAGGGCCACAGGCCAGCTCTTAGGAGAAGCAGCACCGTTGCCTGAGCCAGTGCTCTGGCCTGCTGTGAATTACAACTTGAGAGCAGCCCTGTTTCTCCTGGAGGCAGGATGGCTGTGCAGGTCAGACACAGGCAGGCCAGAGCTGGGGGCTCAGCAGGAGGATGGTTTTCTGGCCTCACTTTCCAGCCAAGCCAGGGGAGGATAGATGTGAGCACCCACATATCTGGGTGGGGGTGGGTATGTGAGGAGAGGGTGGCTCTGATCCTGGGCTCACTGGACAGAAGAAACAGACAGAGTCCTGTGGGGACCCTTTCTGTCCTGCCCCAGTGGATTCCAGAGCCGATCCCTGCACTGGGCTGTTCTGAGCTGCACGCACCACGCACTCAGCTCATCTGAGGAAGCAACTAGGTAAGTTCAGCTGGTCCAGGTCCTCCCCAGTCTGAGGCTTCAGGGTACATTGCAAAGGCAATTTCCAGCTGGCTGGAGGCCATGAGGCCCCTTTCTGTGTAGACAAGTTTATACTTGTCTGGGACTGTTTCTCAGGCTGCCTAAGCATCACCAGACCCTGGCTGAATGCAGCAGTGAGGAGACACACTGCCTCATACTTCAAACTCTCTTTAAAAGATAGCGAGGCATCCCTTCGTGGTTCAAGAGGCCCTGGGTTGTCTGAGTTGAGGTGGTGGAGAGTCCCTGCTAGGGACTCTGGGAAGCCCTTGGTCCTCTCTAGCTCCAGTTCCATCTCTGTCATGTCCTCACATCAGAGCCACCACTATCTTCTCTCATCTTTATAAAGACACTTGTCATTGGCATCAGAGGTGACGTGCTGAATGACATCACCTTAAAACCCTCAAAGCCGTCTACAAAGAGCCTTTGTCCAGGAATGTCGCATTCACAGGGTCTGGTGGGAACACGTGCTCTCACAGAGGGATCATCTCTCCAAGACTGTACTGCAGAGAGTCCAGAGGACATTTCAAGGACTACACTGGCAGCAGTGACACCCACTCCGCTGACACCTGAGGATGTAGGCCAGTCTGGGCTTTCATACTGTGCAGCAGTCCTGGGCCCAGGGGCCCTCTCTGGCAAAGCACTCTCTCCAAACATATTTTACTCATAAACGGGCCAATTAAGAAGGCAAATGTTTTCAAACAGGAGGATTTATTGGCACAGAGTGTGCCATCCCTCCAGCACAAGGAGTGGGCGTGTGCGTGGAGCCATCTGGAGGGGCTATTTATCATTTTATTTAGTTACAAGTTGTTGGATTGTTACTGGCAGGGTTTCCTGAGGTCTGAGCGGGGATCCCTAGAGGTGGGGACCACAGGCTGTGTGCACATGTGTGTGTCAGTCTGTCAGTCATGCAAACCTAATGACTGAGTCCATGCACATGTGTTTATGTCCCTGCATTTCTGTCTTCTCTGAGTGTGCACATATATACCCTTGTGCATGAAAGAGCATGTGTACACAGGATCATACGCTGGCCTAAATGTATGTTTAAATGTGTGTGTATGTATATATATATATGAATATGTGTGTATGTGTATTGATATGGATATATATATATACACACATATGTATGCATACACATGTCTATGTGCACATGTTGGCACACCTGTATGCACCCTTCTGTGCCTGCACATACATATACTACTATGTATGAAAGGGCATGAATATACAGGGTCATATGTGGGCTTGCATATATGCCTAGTACGCGTACACACATGTCTATGTACATGTCTACACTCCTCTGTGTGGATTCACGCACGGCATGGAGGGCCCTTACATGTCACAGCCACCAACTCACACATCTTACTCCATGTAACTTCTTGGCAGCAGCGGACAACTCGCTGTGCTCCTTCCCTGGCCGCCTCCCCTGTCTCTGTCCTCTCACCTCTCTTCTCTGTGTCTCATTCTCTTGCGTTGTGGTTGGAAGGAGAGTGGTCCCCACAGGTTCATACATTGGAATGCTTGGTCTCCAGTTGGTAGAAGTGTTTGGGAAGGCTTAGGAGGCGTGGCCTTGTTGGAGGAGGTGTGTCACTTAGGAGGTGCAGCTATGGCATTTCCAGATAGCTCTCTCTACCCTGTGATTGTGGATCGAGATGTGAATCCTCAGCTCCACACCAATATGAAGTGCTCCAGTGCTCTGCTGCCTGCTGCCAAGCCCCCTCCTCCCATGACAGTCTAACTCTCTGGAACCATGAGCCCCAAATTAAATGCTCTCTTTCATACGTTACCTTGGTCACAGAAATTCTAAAGTAACCAAAACATCTTGTCTTTGTTTAGATCAGGATTCCCCAGTAGCAGGTCTTACAAATGACAGAAGAGAGCCTGGCCTAGGCTTTGGATCTCAGTTGGCCTTGTATTGCTTCTTACAAGGACTTGTCTTGGCAAAGAGCTATACTATCCTGTTTTTGTTTTTGTTTATTTTTTGTCTTTTGTTTTTGTTTGTTTGTTTTGTTTTTTTTTTCGAGACAGGGTTTCTTTGTATAGCCCTGGCTGTCCTGGAACTCACTCTGTAGACCAGGCTGGCCTCGAACTCAGAAATCCACCTGCCTCTGCCTCCTGAGTGCACTATCCTGTTTTGATTGGAACAAGTAACAGTGTCTCTGAGTTTCCCAGAAACGGATAGAGGTATAGCCATAGAAATCCTGGCAAGTGCCATGGCCTCTGACCCAAAGCCTCTGCACACAGGGATGGCGAGGAGGACGGGTGCAGAACATGTATCCTGTCCAAGTGGAGACCAGTCAGAGATGGCTACGCTGGGATTTCCCAGCTCATATTTCCCAAGACAAGCTAGAGGGCTCAAATAATTTTTTCTTTCCTTTTTTCTTTATTCTTTCACACAATACATTCTGACCACACCCTCCCCTCCCTCCTCTCCTGCCTGTTCCCCCACTTCTTCCCCAGATCCACTGTTCCTCCATTTCCTTTCAGAAAAGGAGCTCAAAGATTTTGTACGGGCTGAATTGATTTGTGTGTAGGGAGGGGCCTAGGGCTGCCACGTGGCCTCCTATGACCATTGTCCTGGCACATTGTCAGCCCTGTGACTTTAGGAGCCATTGCCAGGCTGGTGCCTCCCGTGGGTCCCACTGTCCCTTGAGACTGGACTTGAAGCATCAGCTTTCTCTCCCTCCATGCCATCTCGCGGGCCACCCTTTTTCTGTTAACTCTGCATCAGGGTATTTCTCTCGTGGTTTGTCTCTGGGAACTGGTGACAGCCTACTCTTGCCTCCCTGGCTTCTGGCTTGTGATAAGGTCCATATAACTCTTTGGGACTGTCCTCTGTCACCTCCAACCTCACCCTCCCCTGTCCCCATTGGCATTTAAAGCTGCAGCAATTCCAAACTACGCATTTCTATTTGTTGTCTCTTGACTTTACATATGCTGTTCCCATTTCAGCTGACACCTTTCCAGGCTCTCCCATTTCCCATTACTCCCGTTCATCCTTTGAAGCCCCATGGGAAGACCCTCCAACCCAGAAACAGGTGGAAACACCTTTTAGGATTTTGTAAGATTGTATATGGCACGGTCCAATCAGTGTGCATCTTTCTCCTTGAACCAGCAGCTTCTTCAGTCACAGTGGAGGGAGAACCTTGGGCGCTTGTCTAGAGACTGGACAGCTTGACTCGTGCAGGAACGACCTCACAGCCCTCCCTAGCCTTAGACCCACCCATGACTCAAATGATGTCAGCTGCAAACTCCACCAGCCTGTTTCTCATAAATAGGCATTTTGGGGCCTTTTCTATGACTTGTGTTAGTCATGGCGAATTCTGATTTTTACAGCCCCCTGTTTTAGAATGTGACGTTCCGGGCTGTAAAGATATAATCAGCTCTCATAAGAGATGGCTTCTCCAGCACTCAGGTGGTGGGAGGTTGGGTGGCGGCAGTATGATTGGAACTCTTAAGTATCTAAAGTGACTGTCGCAAGTCCCTGGAGCCACAATTCAATCAGCCTTTCCAAACGCGAAATTCAACAGAGAGTGTTAAAAAGATGGCAGGAGATGAAAATGAGAGGGGGAAAATGCTCAGGATGGAATTGGATTCTGATGTCACTTGATGGAAGTGTTGAAATGAGCAGCCTCCCTGCACCCCACCCCCCACCCCACCATGCATCTTCTCCAGCTCCGATGAAGATGGATGAAGATGAATGGAACCCGGGTTGCTTCCTGCTGTTCTGGAAGAACCACTCTTAAGTTCTTTCTTTTTTTTTCTCTCCTTCCTCACCCATCATCCCTCCTTTCGCCATGTTTCCTGGGTACCCACTGTGTGCTAGGTACCACCTTAGGGACTAGGGTATAACATTGAACAGTCAGATGTGGTCCTGAATTTTTTGGAGGGATTGTTTTGTTTTAGAAGTGTGTGTGTGTGTGTGTGTGTGTGTGTGTGTGTGTGTGTGTGTGGTGGTGGTGGTGGTGGTGAGACAGAGTCTCACTATGTAGTCCTGGCTGGCCTATCCTCGAACTCTCAGAGATTTACCTGCCTCTGCCTTCCCACGTGCTAGTATTACAGATGTGAGCCACCATGCCTGTTCTTTTTCATGCTCAAGCCTTCCTCTACTGTCAGCCACCAGGCCTCCTGCTTCCAGTGTTTTGGTCAGATGATGAACATTCCTCCCTCCGTTCCTCCCCACCCTCCCTCCCTCCTTCCTACTTACCTTCCAGCAGTATGAAGTGCCACCATGCCCCAGAAATGGTGACTGAGGCCAGGCACATGCATCATACCCCAATTCTAAAGAGCACAGTTAAATTGTGGCCAGGCACAGCCTGCAAAGCTAACAAAAGGCAGAGCCACAGTCTCTGCCCTCCAGCCACTCTCCTGGCTGCCAGGCCTTTCCTGGCCCCATCAGCATAAAACGGCACCAGGCCATGAGGGTTATTGAATCATAGCTCGTTGGCCTGGGAGGAAGCCATTTAGTATCTATCCCTTTACAAGAGGAGAGGGGGCGGTCTTCAGAGGGATTCCTTACAGAGATAGGGTTGTCTAGAAGGGCAAGGGGGCATTGAGCCGTGTGGGGATTCTTAGCCTGGCCTCTGCCCTGTGGGCCTGGACAGGAAGAGACAAGAGTGGGCAGCAGGGAGGTATTGTTAGACCTGGAGGAGATTGGTGGGGGCCTTGTGCTGGGACAAGGCATGAGGGGGCATCAGGAGGGCTGTGGAAAATTAGCAGTGAGTCCCCAGCACAAATTAGGTCCTCATTACCTTTCTGCGTGTATGTGTTGCATGTGTGTGTTTGCATGTGTGTGCTTGCGTGTGTTCAAGGGGTGCTCTTGCACATGTGGAGGACAATGTCAGGTGTCTTCCTCAGGAACCATGTCAGCCTCTGCAACGTACTGCCAGGCCAGGAGGGCTTCGGCGTGGCTGGATTAAGGTGGAGAGGACAGACTTGAACATCAGGGGGCAGACTTGAGCAAGGTGCCAGAAGTGCCGGGGAGGAGGGACAGGGTGGGGGAACGCTGATTCACAGACCTCTGGGCTGCTGGAGGCAGCAAGGGGCAGGAATAGCGATGGTTGATGTCTGGCCCAGTGAGAGGCAAAGCATCAGGGAACAATCTGGAAGCTGCAGACTCAGTGGTCTGGGGAAGGACTGGGCTACAGAAATAGCACCGGTAGCCTGGCAAAGAGCTGTGCCATGCCTGTTTTGGCCAACAGAAGCCTCGGAGGAGAGGAGCAAGGGACACTGAAGCTGTGAGTGGACAGAAGCCCTGGGAGGATGGGGCTCCAGTGTGGGGCCTCTGACAAGCTCATTGTCACATAATTAAAACATCCATATTTGAAATGTAAATAGAATTTGGAGCTGGGGAGAGGGCACCGTGGATACGTGTACAAACACGGGGATCTAAATCCTCTCTCCAGAACCCTTACAGGTGGCACCACAAAGTTGCTTTATCCACAGGAATGCTGTGACACTTGCAGCCACCCCCCCCCCCAAATAATAAATATAGAATTAAACTTTTAAAGTTTGGGTTCGGAAAGATGTTTTAGGAAAAACATAGACAAGAATGTAACAGTGGAACCAGTACCACCGTCCCCAATGCTAGTATGTTACAAAGTCTCTTATTCCCCGCAGGTCCCCATTTCCAGGGAGGGTTGTAGCATTGGCTTCAAAGTGGGCTCTGAAGGCTGGTGGTGATACACTGCCTCTCGCCTTCCTCTGGCCCACAGAGGATTTGGTACAGTATCCGTGGCTCATCATTGAGAATGAAGTTGTCTCCCTCCCTCCCTCCCTCCCTCCCTCCCTCCCTCCCTCCCTCCCTCCCTCCCTCCCTCCCTCCCTCCCTCCCTTCCTTCCTTCCTTCCTTCCTTCCTTCCTTCCTTCCTTCCTTCCTTCCTTCCTTCCTCCCTCCCTCCCTCCCTCCCTCCCTTCCTTCCATGTGTAAGTGCTCTATCTGCATGTACTCCTGCTGGCCAGAAGAGGGCATCAGATCCCATCACAGATGGTTGTGAGCTACTGGCGATGGAACTCAGGACCTCTGCAAGAGCAGGCAGCGCTCCCCCCCCCCCAAAAAAAAAGAAGCTTTCTTCATCCTCAAGAGAGAAAGCAAGATCACTGACGCCTCACTTGAGAATGCTGTCATCTTGGGCTTCTGCCAATTCTCTCTCAATCCATTTCAACTCAACTAGTCTCTTTCTCTGCCGCTCTTCTCTCCTCCTCTGCCGGGGGTGGGGTGGGGTGGTGGGGTGATGGGGTGGTGGGGTGGTGGTGGTAACCGTAGTGCTTGGCACCCTATGCCAGGCCGAGGATCAGAGCTGAGTACCAGCCGAACTTGACGAGTGGAGAGACCTGAACTGGGGGCACCATTTTGTCTGTGACCCTCGCGCCGGAAGCTCAACTCCAGATAGTGCTCTTAACCGCTGAACCATCTCTCCAGTCGAATGAAGGGGATGGGGGTGGGTGGGAGGGGAGTGGGCCTTAGGTGTGCGCATTCTGTAGTTCACTCAGAGGCCTCAGAGCCAGAAACAAAACAAAACAGGACATACTGACGTCTTCTTTAAATAGTCAGCCCAAAAGTGTTGTGCAACTGTCCCCATCTTACAGAGGTAGGAACCGAGGCCCAGGAGATGACCTGTTTAATGTGAGGATGATATGGGTCTGAGCTGGTGTTCAAGGGCAGACCCACTTAGCTCCAAAGCCTCGATTCTTGTTTGGATTCACAATGGAGAACAATGACCAAGTTTGATATTAGGGTCCTGAGAACAGCCAGGTCTCTTGTTTCAAATTGCAGAAACAGGAACTGATCTCAGGGCTCCTGGCCCAGAAGCCACCACCAGCAGTCATTACCCCAGAGAAGAGATGTATAAGGAAGTTGCTGACTTCAGGGGTCAGCGCTGGGCTCCCCTCCCCCCAAAGCTGTCCGCAATCCCCCCTAGATTTTTCCTCCAGGCTCCTACACCCTACCTGGGAGCCCCAGATGCTAGCTCAGAGCAGAGAGCCAAATCCAGCCACAAGCCAGGGGCTGAGCTCTGCCCTGAAGAATCATGTCCTTCATTTCGTCCCTTGCATTTTACACCACCGTGTAAAAATTTCCATTAATTCCTCGGAATAAAATGTAGTGGCTGTTAATTTTTGACGCCTGGGAAGTAGCCAGCTGAATGCCCTTTTTATGCCTGAAACTATTTTCCACGATTAGGGAAGTGTAATAAAAAGTTGTCTTTCCTTGATTTTATTTTTTAATTAAGTGGGAAGTTCTGGGCAGCCCTGCTGCTGGAGCTGTGGCCTGCAGCTTGCAGTCTGAGGAAGTAGCAGAGAAACGACTAAAGCCTCTAGAACGGTCTCTACAGGTTCTCCCTTCCCTTTGTTGGGCATTTCAGCTAATCTCATTCCCATTGGGTCCTGGGAGCCTCCCCGGTTTGGGGGGGGCACCCACTCATCTCCAAATTTTTAACCTAGAATGGCTCCTGTCTAAAGGAAATACGGGGACAAAGTGTGGAGCAGAGACTGAAGAAAAGGCCATTCAGAGACTGCCCCACCTGGGGATCCATCGCATATGCAGACACCAAACCCAGACACTATAGTGGATGCCAAGAAGTGCTTGCTGAAGGGAGCCTGATATGGCTGTCTCCTGAGAGGCTCTGTCAGAGCCTGACAAATACAGAGGTGGATGCTGAAAGCCAACCATTGGACTGAGCACTGGGTCCCCGATGAAGGAGTTAGGGAAAGGACTGAAGGAGCTGAAGGGGTTTACAACCCCATAGGAGGAATAACAATATCAACCAACCAGACACCCACCCCCAGCTCCCAGGGACTAAATCACCAGCCAGAGAACACATGGAGGGACCCATGGCTCCAGCTGCATATGTAGCAGAGGATGGCATTGTCTGGCATCAGTGGGAGGAGAGGCCCTTGATTCTGTGAAGGCTTGATTCCCTAGTGTAGGAGAAGGCCAGGGGGGTGAGGTGGGAGTGGGTGGGTGGGGGAGCAATCTCATAGAAGCAGGGGGAGGGGGGAGGGGGTAGAGGGCTTGCAGAGGGGAAACTGGGAAAGGAAATTACATTTGAAATGTAAATAAATAAAATATCCAATAAAAGGAAAGAAAAGAAAAGAAAAGACTAAAGCCACTTCACCTTTTCCAAGACCATTTCCACAGCTATACTCTAACCCTCAGAAGCAGCCAGAACCACTGGCCCGGCCCAAACCATAAAGAACCCTGAATTTTCTTATTTCGCAGGGCTGTGAGAGACAGTGTGAGCTCTGATTTCAAACAGAGCTGTAGGCATAAATTTTTTTTGCAACCTACTTTTAATAAGGGTCCAACCTCTCCTCTCGCTCACCGCCCAGCAGAGGTCGTGGAAGAGAGAAGTCGTTAGGATGTGGGGGAAGTGGACCTGCTCAGCAATAGCTCTTTGGGGGCGAGCTTGACCTCCGTTGGCAGCAGCTCAGTCCCATAGCAAACACCAAATATGCCTCAGCAGCTGCAGACCAGTCCTGTAGGCAGGCAGACCCTAGGCATGAACCGGCAGCTAGAGTCCAGCCTCTCAGCAAGCAGACACCAGGCAGCTGTAGTTCAGTCCTGAAGAAACCACCAGGCTAGCCAACCAGCCTGAGGTGAGGCTGCAGAAATGGCAAGCTGGCGCAGGAACCACTCAGTGGTGGGTGGCGTTACAAGTTAAGCTCAAAAACAACTATGTAAGACTAACCAATACGTGCATGTCGTTGGCGAAGAATAATGAGGCGGAGCAAACCAAAGCAAGGCTCAGTGCCCGTCTCCCACTGTCCGTGGCATCATCAGATTTGTACTACTTCATCAAGCATCCTTTCATGTGTTTGCTTTAGCAAGACATCCTTTCACCTGTGTGCCCAGCAAAACATCGTTTGACATAACTAACTTTCCAAAGAACTAGAAGTTTCCACTTCACAGACCTGGGCTGAAGTCTTGGTGTCTCAACTCTTTAATTATATTGGTGTGAGAATGAGTGAGCCTGTGTGTGCTTGTGGAGGTCAGAGGTCACTCACGGGTGTCCTTTCTCAGGACACCATTTGTAATGGCCAACCAATTTTGCTATGTAATGGTGGCTCATGCCCTTAATTCCAGCACTTGGTGGGCAGAGGCAGGCAGAACTCTATAAGTCTGAGGCCAGCCTGGTCTACAGAGCTAGTTCCAGGACAGCCAGGGCTACACAGAGAGACCCTATTTTGAAAAACAAAACAAAACAAAACAACAACAACAAATCCATTCTGTACTATTAATTCGCCTTGGTACCTAGCAGCCATTTGTCTCTGACTGAAGTTCCCGGAGATAAGTTCCCAGCATCTTTGGCTCCTTGACCCATACCCGAGAATGTACAGCTGCGACTATTGCCCACTGTGATATGACTAACTGCTTTTTGGCTTCTGTAATTTGCTTATGCGGTCATTTAAGGAGTGTTGTGAGGTCACCTTGACCCTGTAATCTTGGCAGAGCAGAACAGCTCTTGGGGGTTTTGCCCTTTCCAGCCCTTCCTGAATCTGCTTCTGCATGGCGAGTCGCTGGTTTGGGATAGAGACTGTGGTGGCCCTACTAGGAGTTTTAATAAATTTGGCTAATTATCTGAGTTGAGTCTGGTTATCTTTTCCCCGGTGGTCTCAAACTCGGCAACACTCTTTTTACCTTTTTTTTTTTTTTAACCTGGCCCATAACTTGTTGATTTATTTGGTCAGGCTGGCTGGCCAGAGGGCCCCAGGGATCTTTTCCTCTTGGCAGTCCAAAAACTGGGATTACAAATTCATTCTGCCAGGGCTGGAATCACAGCTCTGCAGTTGGCACTTACTGCCTGCTCTTCCAGGGGACACTGCTGAGTTTCCAAACCCATGTCAAACAGTTCACAGCTGTTACTCCAGATCCAAGGAGTATTCTAGCTATTCTCCCCCTCTCTGGTTTCTGTGGGCACCCCACCCCAACACACACACACACTGTGGTGGAGAACAGTTATGAGCACATACTAGTCTTGTGAGGATCCCAGTTCAGTTGCCAGCACCCTGTCTTGCAGCTCAGAAACATCTATAACTCTAGTTCCTAGAGGATCCAATGCTTCTGATCTCTGTGGGCAGCTACTTTTTGTCTGTACACACACACACACACACACACACACACACACACACACACACACATTTAAATCAATAAAATCAATCTTTTGAAAATACCATAGGTTTTCTGGGTGTGTTAAGTTCTAGGACAGCCAGGGCTATGTAGAGAGACCCTGTCGTAAAAACTAAACCAAATAAATACCCCCTCCAAAAAACCCAAACAAACCCAAAAAACCAAAACCAATAGAAGGCTGTAGAGATGGATCAGCATTTAAGAGCACTGACTGCTCTTCCAGGGGACCTGGGTTCAATTCCCGGCAACCACATGGCGACTCCCCGACGTCTGTAGCTCCAGTCCCCGGGGATCCAATGCTCTCTTCTGGCCTCCTCAGGCCCTGTACACAGTTGGTACACAGATATATATATGCAGACAAAACACATAAAGTAAAAAGTAAAGGTTAAAATTTTTCAAAATAAAATAATAATAAAATAAATCTAAAGCAAGCAAGCAAACAAACAAAAACCAGGCAACAACAAAACAAGTATATGCCACTTTTTAAAGTGGGTTCTGGGCATTGGACTCATTGCTTGGGTCCTTGCCAGGCACGGATGGTGGTGCACACTTTCAACCTTAGCACTTGGGAGGCAGAGACAGGCAGATCTATGAGTTTGAAGCCAATTTGGTCTACAGAGCAAGTTCCAGGATAGCCAGGGCCACATAGAAAAACTCCCTTCCTGAAAACCAAAAACAAAACAAAACAAGACAAACAAGAATTTTACTGGGGCTGGTGAGATGGCTCAGTGGGTAAGAGCACCCGACTGCTCTTCCGAAGGTCCAGAGTTCAAATCCCAGCAAACATGGTGGCTCACAACCATCCGTAATGAGATCTGACGCCCTCTTCTGGTGTGTCTGAAGACAGCTACAGTGTACTTACATATAATAATAAATAAATAAATAAATAAATAAATAAATAAATAAATAAATAAATAAAAAGAATTTTACTAACTGAACTGTATCCCCAGCTCCAGAGTCTCAAATCTTTGAACAAGTTTCCTCTGCTGACTCTCCCAGGGTTGTTGGTTGACCCATTGAATGATTGAAGGAGGATGGCGTCAGGTGCCTGCCCCAGTAGCCACCAGGAACAATGGAGATGGAGGAAGTTTAGTTTAAGGGGGTGACATGCTTTTCCAGATTGCCTGCTGGTGGCACTGGGTTCTAGGGTGACAAACTGACTGACGGGAAGGCAGGATGTGCCTGCAAGATACCTTGAGGGGACAGAAGAGCAGAGTCTGATCAATCACAGAGCCTGGTGACCCAACCAATTCTAGTTTGGGGTTGCTGTGAAGGGGTTTGCTGATGAGGTCAGTGTCAACAACGGTTGACTTTCCTGCTGCCCCGGGATGATGGCCTTCTACTGAGTCTGACTCACACATGGAAGGAAGAGGAAAGGCAGGGAACTCTGGCAGTCTGTCCCTGTGTCCTCTTGTCTTGATGCATTTCTGTGTCCACTTGCCCTTGTGTCATGGCTTCCAGGTGTCGATCTTGTTTGCCTAGGGTCATTTTTATTCATTTGTCCACTAATCAGAAGAAGGTCCACCTGGAGGCAGTTTTCAGAGCTCGAGGCTTCTGCTTGCTCCCTCCTCACACCTGCGTTCAGTCTGGGATTAGTCATTAACGGGATGAGCTAGCTATTCTTGTCAGGACTCTGTTATAAGGTTCATGAAACTCACATCTGTACTAACGTGGCCTTGTCTCCTGAAAATCCCCTGGGGGCCAGGATGCAGCATACTGCTACATGACACAAAGTGCCAGCTCTGTGAGATGCTTGAATGGGCTTTATGGCTGTCATTAACCTCAGAGCTGCAACACAAACCCACCATGCTCTGAAACAGCCACCACAGCACTGCAGCCCTGGAGCTCTCTCTCTCCATCCTCCACTCTGCCACCAATGTTTGTTCCCTTCCCTCGGATGAGTTATATAATTCTAGGTTTCTATAATCAAATCCAAGGAGCTGGAGACATAGCTGAGTGACAGATCATGTTGCCTATCCCAGCTCGGCAGAAACAGTAACAAAAACAAAGACTCTAAATCAACAGGCACACTGTGAAGCAAGCCTCACTCCCTCATTCTTTCACCCCTAGCTCCCATTACCAACAACATATTTGATCCTCAACACCATATAAACTGGGTGTAGGAGCACATGCCGGTAATCCCAGCACTGGGGAGGTGGAGGCAGAGGATTCCAAGTTCAAGGGCATCCTCAAATACATAGTGAGTTCAAAGCCAGCCTGGGCTATCTGAGACCCTGATTCTCTACTGTCTCGCTGTCTCTCTCGCTCTCGTGGTTCTGAGTTTTACCCCACTGCTGGGGTGTGAGAAACTCCACCAGGCAGACAGAACACAGAGATGCTAGATTGGGCTTACCCTCTGTTAGACTGGGTTACCCTCTGCTGCCGCTGTTGGGTGCTGGGCTCAAGGGAAGCACAGACAGGGGATGGAAAACCACAGCCTAGGATGTGGGAGGTTGAAGCTGGGTTCCCAAGCTTCTAGGCATCCAGTCACTGTTGGAAACTGCGTATAGTCAGGAATGAAGGGTTGGGGTTCATAAACCCATGATGAGGAGCCTAGGGCCCAGGGGTTCTCAGACTCCAGGACATCCAGGTGCTGCTGGAGGTCTTGAAAATGGAGGATGCCTGCGGGCTGAGGATGAGCCTGGGGTGGGGAGATAGGGGGTGAGGGGGGTGGGGAACTTTGACTTAGATCATCAGCAAAAGTCCTCTTAGCCCGTTGGCTAAAGCCCAAGTCCTTAGCTTGCTGGTTGTCTGGGAGCGCAGAGGGGCCTTCAGGCAGAGGCTTAAGCAGCACCACTCTGAAGGCAAGGTTCTCTCTGCTCCCCCACGGCACTTCTTGATGAAAGAGACAGTCCTTAGTCCCAAACTGTTTATTGATTGTTCATCATGGAAAATGGGTGTATACCACTTCCTCAGAGCCGACCAGAGATGAAATAAATACCTGTTGTAGGAAAGAGTGTCCAGGAAGGGAAGCTTATTGGCTAAACCTTAGGGGCCTCTAGATACCTCATCAGCACGGAGAATTCTGTTTTGGGCTACATGACCATAGGTCACGTTTCCTTATGTGGGAAGTGTGGCACATGTTCCAGGCCAGGAGTATGGTAAGGATCAGGGAGCCACCCACCATCTCAGGTGGGTGCCTGGGTACCTGGGACATTGAACTCGCTCAACCATACCAAGTTTCCTGGCGCAGGGTCCATTCTTTCTCTCCCCCTTCTCACTTCCTTTTTTTTTTTTTTTTTTTTGAGAGAGAGAGAGAGAGAGAGAGAGAGAGAGAGAGAGAGAGAAGGTTTCTCAGTATAACCTTGTCTGTCTGTCCTGGAACTAGCTCTGTAGACCAGGCTAGCCTTGAATTCAAAAAGATCCATCCTCTGCCTCTGCCTCTGCCTCTGCCTCTGCCTCTGCCTCTGCCTCTGCCTCTGCCTCTGCCTCTGCCTCTGCCTCTGCCTCTGCCTCTGCCTCTGCCTCTGCCTCTGCCTCTGCCTCTGCCTCTGCCTCTGCCTCTGCCTCTGCCGTGCCACATTCACCTGGTGACCTTTTAGCTCAGGCTGTACTCATGACTCCTGTCTTTATCTTAGGACTATCCCTCCCAGAAAGACTTTGCTCCTCCCTCTGTCTTCTCCAGGCTCAGACCCCATCCTCTGTCTCCTGTCCCACCTCACGACCCTCACCAATGTGTATTGCAGTTGTCTCCCTGTGAGACAGTAAGCCTGGAGAGCAGAAATCTGGGGGCCCTGCTTGACCTGTGACCTCAGTGTCTGTCACTGGGCAGAGCCCAGAGAGCCACTTAAAAGATGAACAAAGCAATCTATGGTGGTAGCGATGGAGCTGTGTGCTGATTCAGCCCACACAGTTGCTCACATCGTAGATCCACAGATCTTGTGCATCAGGAATTCAGCCCAGGCAAGGTGGGTGGGAATGGCTGGCCTCTGTAACTTCACTCTGTTTTCTCTCTCCCTCTCTCCCTCCTTCCCCGATTTCTTTACAGCTCAAGCTGGTTTCAAACTTATTACATAGTAAAATCTGGCTCAGAATGCCCAATCCTTCTACTTCCACTTCCCCAGTGCCGGGATCAGTGATTTAACAGAGACTGATGGAGCCTTCATAGCCTTTGAGGGTCCAGGCCAGGCGCTGAGGGTCAAGGAAACTCACGGAGGCTCCCAAGCAGAGAAGCCACTGAACCTGGCACATAAAAGGAACAATAAAAGTGGGCTTTATCCATGAGGCTGTGCCCCCTCCCTCAGCCCTCTCTCTTGAGTGTGCTTCTTCCTATTGCCCCAGAGTTGGCACTAGGACCCAGAGCAGAGGATAAAAGAATAGCAAATCCCCTCTCAGACAGTTACCAAGTTGTGCCTGGCAGTACAGGTCTGTGAGGCTGTACACAGGAGGCTGAGGCAGGAGGATGGTGAGTTAAAGATCTGTCTGGGTTACTGAGTAAATTTAAGCCCAGCATGAATAACTTAGCAAGCTCCTGCCTCAAAACAAGTAATTATCGACAGATCTGGGGGTATGGCACAGTGTTCTAATACAAACAAAACCTTGGGTTCTATCCCCAGCACCTTCTCCCCAAAATGGGAAAGAAAAATAGCACCAACATGGGAGAGAGGGATACTTCAGGACTTAAAAGTCAGCTGGGCCAGATCTGCAGACTCTCAGCCTCTGAAACAAGACCCCAGTGGTGGAGAGGTGGGTCTCTGGGGTCGAAAGTCCCCAGATTAGGGGAGGAACAGAAAGTGTTGTGTCTTTTCCTCTTCTGAGCAGGCACAAGGACTCCTATACCTCAGCTCAAGCCACATGAAGGACTCTCCCAACAAGTGGAGCACCCTTCAGAGAGACCAACACCACTGCCCAGTGGGATTGCGTAGGTTTTTCATAGCTCTGTCAGTGAATTAGGGAGGGATGGCAGGCAGAGACCACACTGGGATCAGCCTACACAGCAGGGGTGTGGATGGGACTCCAGCCCTAGCTCCAGCTATTGAGTCTTACAGATACTGTTGCCATATTTTACTAAGTTTGCCACGGACAAAGAAGCATCATTATTTATTTATTTATTCATTTATTATTTATTACTAACAAGAAAAAAAAGTTACTGATTAAATATGTGGTGTGCCAGAGTCAGTGAGATGGCTCAGGGGCAAAGTGAAGGCACTTGCTGTCAAGTGCTGAGGACATGAGTTTGATCCCTGGGTCCCACATTGAAGGAGTGAGTGAACGCTCCAGGTTATCTTCTGATCAACACATACCCATTCTGGTACTCAACTGCAAGTAAACAAATGGCATCATTAAAAAAAACAAAAGGCATACCACCTACTGTAAGAAGCCAATTTCAGAGGTGATTCATAGAATCTGTAAACTAAGGAATATGCCCATTTTGCAGATGAACCCATCAAGGTAGTAAAAGTTAATGTTTTGCCCCAAATCATACAGCTATGAATCAGCAGAACCAGATTTCAAACGTGGGCCCATCAGACCTCGAAGCCTGGTTCTGAACTGGCCATATTGAGTCTATTGAGTGTTGCTGGGCAGGATGGACTGTGAAGTGTACCCTGTGGAGTGTTAGGGCGCCCCTTCTAGGCATCTGTGATTGGCAGTCATATGTTTGTCCCTCTGAGCCCATCAGAGCTGGTGGAACTAGAATGGTGAAGAGCATCCCAGGAGGACTTGGGGCATGTGTTAGCACAGGCCACTGGCAGAAATGGGCCTGACTATGACAGAGGGCAAACACTGGGAAACCTAGAGGGATGTGGGCAGGCCACCTGGGAAACATGGTCACCCCATCTCCAAGATCTCCAGGGCCCTGTGTGGCAGAGACTGGGTGCCAGGTGACTAGTCAGGTGCCTGCCAACCCATTTTAGAGATCCTCCTGTAGTCTGGAGGAGGTTACCCATCAACCCCACCCCAACTGCAGCTGCTCATCCGGGAGTCCACAGAGATGCTGACCTCTGATCCGTGCTCTACCTGGAGCTTCTCTTCACTTATGTTTCCCAGTGTCATCCAATGTAAAATTGGACACTTACCCAAATATGTGACCTGGGAACACTTATTGTCTAGAGGTTTGGTGGGACAGTCCCTGGAAAGGACATTGTATCACTATGCCCAATTTCCAATCTAATTTAAATCCACTAAAAGAAAAGAAACTGCGAAGAGACCTCATAGGCGGGTGATCTACGATTGGTAAGAGATTCCAGGTTTCCCTCAAGTTTCTTCTCAGCCCACAAAACCACCCAATCTTCCAATACTCTGTCCAGAACTGCTTAGTGGTCACTTCATACACACGGTGGCCTGGGTGACAGCTGGGCTCCACAAGCCATCTGGTACATTCCTGGCCTTTCCTGTCCTCAGCCCTGGCTATTTGGGAAATAAATAAAGCTATGGCCTCCACTGGGTCACGCCCCTGCCCTTCGAGGAGCCCCAGCTGGGTTGGAAGAAACTCCCTTTATTTTTCCAGAATGGCCACCCACACATCTCTGAATGTCTCTGCTATTATTTTTATTGATCTCTCGGTGTTTCTTTATGGCCAGAAATAAGGAATCCAATGTGATTAGGGGCCAATTTGGCCTTCAAGGCAAGGAGCATTGATACAACAGCTGAGAATCAAGCAGACAGCAATTTGGTTAGAGTTGATCAGGCACACTTGGAGAGGCGCCATGGCCCACCCTTGCCTTGCCATCACCTCGCGCAGCTGTCAACTGCCTCTGTCCTTCAGTTGAGATGGGATGTGGGTGGGGTTAATAACAAAACACAAAGTTCTGCCACAGCTGGAGCAGTTTAGCTGTGGGTGTCTGGGGCCTCGCATCCTCTCAGGAGGAAGGAAGAGAGGTTATATGCTAATTATATGCTAATTTTGAAGTCTCACCAACTTGAGCTCAAGTCTTCCCTTTATTTTAGGTTGCAGAGCCCCCAGGAGACATCACTGACCCCCCTGAGCCTCCATCTCCTCATCTGTAAAATACCTGTATTAGTTGGAAACCCTCAGGACTGGAGGGTTCACCTCAGGTCACAAAATGCTTGTCTAGCTCATTAGGGCTTTAGTACAATCGCCAGCTCTGAGCTGGGTGGAGGTGGCACACACCTTTAACCCTAGTACTTGGAAGGCAGAGGCAAGGAGATCTTTGAGTTCCAGGACAGCCAGGGCTACACAGGGAAGCTGTCTGACCTCCCTAACCCCCAGCCCCCAAAGCCAGCTCTGCTGCCTTCCCGAACCCTGATACCAATATCCTGTGTCTTCCACAGCCCCGTGTTCCCTTTATGGCTCGGGCATTTCATAGAGTCCCACATTCCCCCTCAGTCTCTAACTCTGCCTAACAGCAATGGGCAGAAACAGCTGGCCTGCCCGTCTCTACCATCGTAGAACTTATTTATCACCTTAAAACAAAATGCAACCACTTTTTTAAAAATTGCTAATTGGTTATTGATTAACCAATGAATTTGCTGGCTTTGGTCAGGTGATCATTTCTGGCTTCACACCCCCAGCTTCATTCCCACCTCAGCACTTTTGGCTGCAACTACGGGTACTTCTGAGTCTGATCTCCTATGCAGTGTGACAGGGCGACTGGGGCAGTGGCCAGCTGTCTTATCCACCCAGGTCTCATCCACTTGGTCTAGGAAACAATGATTGGTGAATGCAGCTTAGGCAACAGAGAGGATGTCTATTCCCGTATGTATGTATGTATGTATGTATGTATGTATGTATTTGTTTATCTTAAAAGCCCCCCCCCCCTTTTAATGGGACAGGTAAGGTCTCATCTTGTACTCGTAGCTCACCTAGGACTTCCTATGTAGATCAAGCTAGCCTTGAACTCACAGAGATCTAACTACCTACTGTCTTTGCCTCTTGAATGCTGGGATTGAGGGCACGCACCCACACTTTAGGCTTATTTTTTATTTGTAACTGTGTGTATTTGTGTGGGGGTGGGGCGTATGCATGCAGATGCTTATGGAGGTCAGAAGCGGGGCATCAGATCGCTTGGAGCTGGAGTTACAGTCAGTTGTGAGCATCCAGACTGTGGGTGCTGGAGACCAAGCTCTGGTCCCTTAGAAGAGCAAGCGCTCCCGTTTGCTACTCCTGTTGTTCATTCCTTTGTATGCGTGTCTAGGAAAGGGGCCTTAGATAGTAAGGTAGGTGCGCACTCACTCACCAGCGATTTTGTCTTTCACCTCTTTATAGTGTTGGTGAACAGGACTATCTTTTGACCTAACTTCCGCAATGTTCTGCTGGGCCTGCACAAAGAGATCCTCACAGCTGGGCCTGCGCGTTGACTGTTTACCTTCCCCAGAGGGTGGGGCGTATCCACCCACCAATGCATAGAAACCAGTTGAATATAATTCGCTCTAATGGCACAAGGTCTTCAGGGAGAGGCTAAAGGACTTAGGAGGGGAAGGATGGGGGTGAGGGGATTTCCGTCTTTACTATTGGCATTCCTTCTACAATCTGTCCCACAGTTACCTAGCAACAGCCAGGTAGGCCTGGCTTGCTATAAAACGGACTGTGGCTTCTCTGACTCCCCGACCCCCTTCGCTCTCCTTGACCTCCTCCTCCCCCTCTTCCTCTCCCTCTTCTCTCTCTCCCCCCTCCCCCACTCTTTTATTTATTTTTATTTATTTATTTTTGGTTTTTTGAGACAGGGTTTCTCTGTGTAGCCCTGGCTGTCCTGGAACTCACTCTGTAGACCAGGCTGGCCTCGAACTCAGAAATCCGCCTGCCTCAGCCTCCCGAGTGCTGGGATTAAAGGCGTGTGCCACCACTGCCTGGCTTTCTCTCCCACTCTTAACTCTCCTTCCCATGCCCCCAGTTAAACTCTATTCTACACAGAACCATAAGGCTGGTACCTGGGGGAGGGGGTGTCAGGAGGTGGGGATTGGGGTGGAGGGATGCCTCAGCATGGGCCCGCTGAGGTACCCTCTCCCACCACACTATACTGCACCGCTCTATAAGACATACCTTTGGTTTTATAAAACACATCACATACTGCGTGCCGACTCCCCAGAATGGCTACTCTAAAGTCACCCATGCCCCTACACATAACTTCTCGCTCAGTGCTCTCTCTGCAAGTAAGGCTAATTATATCATTGGTTCCCCCAGGGTGACCTTTGGTGTGATCATAGCTCAGTTTGTTCTTGGGACCTTTGGAGAAAGGTAGATACAGTTTTTTTTTTTTTTAATCTACCTAGAGAAGGCATTTTAGCAACAGGTATCTCTCTCTCTCTCTCACTATACTCAAGTTCTCCAAAGCTGGGAACAAACCTGTCTTGCTCGCCATTAAACTCCCTGCACGTTCACAGCACAGTACCTGGAACATAGTAGGTGCTCAATAAATATTGTTGGGGTTGGGACTGTAGTTCAGCATTCTATGCACAAAACCCTGAGTTCCATCCCGTGTGTGTGTGTGTGTGTGTGTGTGTGTGTGTGTAAGAACAAACTCAAGCTGCTTTCAGTTCAAAGAGAGTTGTGATAAAGCCAGGACAAGACCCAGGACCTTTGCTAGCCCCCTTCCCATCTGCGGAGACCAGAGCCCAGCTGATTCAGAAAGAGCCAGAGTTTCAAGGGCTGGTTGATTTCAGCAAACCCCTGTTCTTTGAAGAAAAAGCACCCCCCCTCCCTCTCTTGGCCTGCATTGTCACAGCTTGAAATATTCTTTTGATTATGAGAACATTTCCCATTAAGTGTGCGATTCCAGCTCCTTCCCGCCCCCACCCCTCAGTATTTATGATCCCATAACTCCGGGGTCTGTCACAACCTGTGCTGCAAAAGAGTATCCGAGTGCAAAGAAATAATTCCCTGAGTGTCCTGGTGAGACAGAGGCTGTCAGGCTGCCCCCGCCTCACCAGCCTTCCTCAGGGGATGGGGGTGTATAAATCAGAGCCTCCCTTAATTAAGTAAAACATTTTAAGGAAAAAAAGAAACAAATTAATTACCACTTCATGGCACCACCCAGCTGATTACCCAAATGGTTCACATTCCATAAACCTCACCTGAGTTTGGAACTAATTGTTGCTCTTTGGGTTGGTTTATGTTTTCCTACACGCCACAGATCTTCCCCTGGAGTGAGCAGAGCAGGAAGCTCCTCCATCCAAAATAATGTTAGTTGCCATAAAATTAAGAATTTCTTTTTTTTTTTTAATTGTGGTTGTCTTGTTTTTCAAGCAGAAGACACAGGCTATGTGAGATTGGAATTGAAGTAGCAACAGCATTGGTGTGGGGCCTCGGCTTGACCAAGCTCCTAGTTTGCTGTGTGACTTTGAACAGGAGCAGATGTCTCTGTTCTCTTCTGGTCACTGGTAGTACAGCAGCCATCCAGCAGGCTCTAGGCTGATCCCACACCCCCAGCCTATAGCACCAATGGGAGGTGAGCTTCCTACTCCCAAGCCTCAGGACCACATTTTTTTTTTTTTTTTTTTTTAATTTGGTGCTAGGGATTGAACTCAGGGCTTCCTGTGTTTTATAACCGAGTTTCATGCCCAGTCCTGTCACAGTAATTCTAAAACTTTTTTTTTTCAGAGTAAAATTTTAAAAATAGATGACTCTTAGCGACTCCTGGTTGTTGGTATCTAGTTTAGCAGTGTGGGATTCTGAGAAACAGCCAAATGTCAATATATCTGTGAGTCTGATATTGTCATTAGAATTTGTTTTTTTTTTAAAGGATAATTTAGCTCTCAAGTAGAACTCTTGAATTCCAACCAGAGCAGGGATGAGTCCCAATAGGAAGGGGCTGACCACATCCCTCCCTCCTGAGGACCCTCCAGGACTTCCACCCTGCTTAATCCTCATCCCTTAATCCCTCACAGGGTTCCTGGAGTGCTCTGAGGATCAGCAGCCATTTGTTAACCTTAGCTTTTGCCTAGACTTCCCCAGGAGGCCAGGGATGAGACAAGCGCTCATGGGCTGCCAATCGAGCAGGTTGGGGGTGGGGGATGGTGGCTATTATTGATTATCAACTTTGCTACATCTGGAATTAACTAAAACCCAAGGTGCAGGGCACACCTGTGAGGGATTTTTGTTGTTGTTGCTCTTAATTAAATCACCAGAAATGGGAGGACACACTTTTAATCCAGATGTTTTGAGGTGGGAAGATCCACTTTCAATCTGGGTCACACCTTCTGCTGGCAGCCCGTGTAAAAGACATGGAAGAAGGAAGCTTGCTCTCTTTCCCTGCTTGCCCTTGCTCTTCCTCACATTAGAGTGGACTTCTTTGGAATTCTGCTGTATACTGAAGACTGAGACATCCAGCCTCATGGACTAAACAACCACTGGGTGCTTGGACCTTCTGTTGGAAGACAGCCATTGTTAGACTAACTGGACATGCCTGTAACATGCTACTCAAATATATACAATATATAGAATGAATATGTATACATATACAACACATATGATATATTCATTGTTATATGTTAATATATACACACATATATCCATTCCATAAGCTTTGTTCCTCTGGAGAGCCCTCACTGATACATGAGGAGATCTGGTTGCCCTCTTTGGGATGTCAGTTGGTAAAGTGAGAACCTAGCCCTGGGCTCCATCCTCAGAACTGCATAAATCAAGTGAGGTGCACACCTCAAATTCTTGCACTTGGGAGGTGGATGCAGGAATTTGACATCCAACATCATTCACCCTAAACCCAGAGAAAATCAGCGCAGGTAAGAAGAGAGCCAGGCCGGAGTGGACACTGGCTGTCCCCTCAGACATGCCTGGTTATGGTGCCAAAAGTCTCACAGTCATTGATGCTAGGGTCCTGTGGTGGCCCAAGCCATCAGGTGTGGCTCACAGTCATTGATGCTAGGGTCCTGTGGTGGCCCAAGCCATCAGGTGTGGCTCACAGTCATTGATGCTTGGGTCTTGTGGTGAACCAAGCCATCAGGTGTGGCTCACAGTCATTGATGCTAGGGTCCTGTGGTGGCCCAAGCCATCAGGTGTGGCTCACAGTCATTGATGCTTGGGTCCTGTGGTGAACCAAGCCATCAGGTGTGGGGCCCTGGAACCCAGAATGTTAAAGGTCTGTAGTCACTTGAAGACCATTAGTTGTTGATATCTAGGGGTATACTTGTAGGCAGGGCTATCTCTCTTCCAGGGAGGACTGAGCAGGCCGATGGCCTGAACTTCAACTGTAACTCTCTGTATCACTCTAACCTCAGGCCAACCATATCCTTTTCTTGCCTTAATTTTTCCTCTGTACAGCGGGGAACAGCAGTTTTGGAGACAGAGATGAATCCATGAACTGATGCTCATAAACAAGAAGACTATGTGCCACTGTTGTAGCCCCCACATTAATACTAGAGAGACTTCAGTGTTGCACAGTTTGCCTCTGCATTCCCAGCCAGAGGATCCCATCTCCAAACCCCCTACCCACACCCCGGCAAGCATGATATGCAGACAGCTGGTGACAGCTGGTTTCTGTGCTGCATCCTCCTGCAGCTGCCCGGGCCTCTCTCCCACTCCCCTAGTGTGAGACATTCTCCCTGCCTCTGGGTCTCCAAAAACCAATACCCAACACTTCTCCTAATAACTCTCCAGGTGCTTGTCCTCGAGACCTTAGAGAAATAACAAGCTCAAGGGAGGCCATGGAAAAAGTAAAAGGTAAACAGAGGTCAGGTCACAGACAGTTATGACTGACCATAAAATTAGTCCTTGAACAGGCGCCCATTAATCCACCCTCACGCTTCAGTACTATTCCACCCTCTATTCCCCTTCTCTGTAAATATTCACACTATACCTGTACTGTATATAAACCAATGTTTTCTGGACTCAGGGTTGCTTGCCAACATTCACGCAGTGAGTGCTAGGTGGGTGAACCGGGTTCGAACTTGAAACAATAAAAAGACTCATGGCGAGTTGCAGCGGGCTTTGCAATTCTTGGGCTCGTCTGTTTCCCATGGACTCAGGGCACAACAGCACAGGGTGAGAACCTTAGGGGCAGTTTAATGGGAGTTCACTA
Source organism: Mus caroli (assembly GCF_978045245.1). Classification (NCBI taxonomy): domain Eukaryota; kingdom Metazoa; phylum Chordata; class Mammalia; order Rodentia; family Muridae; genus Mus; species Mus caroli. Next base: position 24,897,504 of record NW_028227257.1, on the reverse strand, counting down.
TGTGCAGATTACTGTGCTAAACAAACTCCAAGCAGCAACAAATTCCATTCATGATGGTCTTGAACCATCTGCACTTCACGGATATGGAACTGAGGCTCAGGGCAAATACACCAGGTAGCTGGTAAGCTGCATCCCTGGGACTTAAACCTTGGGAATTCTAGAGAAAAGTTTTGACTGCTTGTGACTGTCAGCATTCTGCGACAGTGAGAAATGCCTTGGATAAATCAACCTACAAGAAAGAAAGGTTTGTTTTGGCTTATGGTTTTACAGGTTTCAGTCCGTGATAAACTGGCCCCATTGTTTGGGGCTGTAGCAGTAAATTCCATCACAACAGGAACCTGTGTCACTCACCTGTCTCAGCAGGACACAAAGAGAGGAAAAAGCTGGTGTTCTCTAAGTGCATGCCCTCATGTCCCCAAGGACTTCAAATCTCCCACTAGGACTACCTCCTAAAGATTTTAGCACTTCCAGTAGTGACACCTCGGAGTCCAAGCCTTTAACAAATGAATGTATATATGTCCTTTAAAGGATATATACTCAAACCAGAGGACCATTTGGTTCTGCTCCCCCAACACCCCCCAAACATTACACTGTCTATTTAAGTGTTTCTTCCCTTTCCTCCAACCCCAGGGAGGGGAGGGCTGTGGCTTAGTCATCCTGGGGCTTGGCAAGGGCAGCTTCTCATTCTGTTGAAATTTTCTTGGATCCCACACTTGAGCTTCTAATTCTGCTTCCGCCACTACTTCCCCTCCAGGAATTGGCAGGTTGGCAATTGCCAAAGAAACATCTCCAGCCAATCAATAAATAATAATGTTGGAGAATTTAAAATAAGAATCTGGATTATTAAAGTTACAAATCTTTGGTCTTTATGCCTTCAATAAAACATGCATCTATTAATAATGGATACTGGCTCAGGCCTGCTTAGGCTGAAAAGGGGGGAAAAAAATGACCAGTCGAAAGATGCTAATATTTTTTCTCTTTACCCAGCTTGGTTGCCAAACTACTGCTTCCCTGACAAACTGTTTGTCATTTTTAAAAAGTTTTAAAAATTTTAACAGCACAAAAGGGAATTGGAGAGCGAATGCTCAGCCTGCTAACGCTTGTGACCCTTCCTAAGGTGTTCCTCTCCGTGGATCTGCCTTCCCTGGCTCCTCTCTAAGGCTCTCTTCTGTTGTTTACTTTTTCCCCCTCCCAATTTCCTCTCTCTCCTCCTCCCTTCCTACTTCTAATACATGAAAAGCCCTGGTTCCACGCCCAGCACTTCATAAGCCAGGTGTTGTGGCACAAACCTGTAAGCCCAGCACTGGGGGTGGGGGAGGCAGGGCATCAGAACTTTAATATCATCTTCAATTAAACAGTGAGTTCTGAGCCAGCCTGGGCTACATGATCAATCTCCCCTCCCCTCCCCTCCCCTCCTCTCTCTCTCTCTCTCCTTCTTCCTCTCTCTCTCTCTCTCTCTCTCTCTCTCTCTCTCTCTCTCTCTCTCTCTCTCTCTCTCTGTGTGTGTGTGTGTGTTTTGAGAAACCAGACAGTCTCTGTTTTGTTCCTAGGGGCCATTTTGAGTCTATAGCCAAGTTAAGTTTCTGTTTATAATAAAACTTGAGTTTCTGTTTCTCAGAGCTGAGCTGAGCCCTACCCCATTAATGAACCGCAAACCAACCCCCAGGAGCCACCTGTTCTCTGGAATGTTGCATACCCTTTGTTCTGTGACCCACTTTCCTTAATTGCCTGGTCTTGCTTCTGTAACCATGCTTATGTGAAAAGTCCCCTACCCTAGGTTTTTTGCCTTATCAAAAGGACTTGAGAAATTAGGTCGGGGCCTCATGAACTTGGCCCCAGGGGGAGACAGCTGCCAGATTCAGCTTCGATGTGTACACAGAAAAACCTTGCTTTAAATTTGGTCATAATTTGGGTTGGTGGTCTTTCTCCTCGACTCTGTGGGATTAACAGTGTGTGTGTGGGATTAACAGTGTGCTGAGAGATAGCTCAGTTGGTGACGTGCCTGTGGTACAGGCATAGTTCAGATACCCAGGCTTGTCCATGTGCTGGCATGGTCACATACATTTACAGTCCTAGGGCTGAGCAGTAGAGACAAGCAGATTTCCAGAATCAATGTAGTCAATCTGAGAGTGCTTGGCTGAGTGAGAGATCTTGTCTCTAAAGATATGGTGGAAAGGGATAATGACAGGGGAAGATATCTGATATTGACCTCTGACCTCCACATGCATATGTGTACACGTGCATGCATGTATATACACAGTCACACAAACACACACTCATACAGTATCCCCCAAAACTGGGGGGGGGGGAAGACTTGAAGGTAAAAAGCTCAAATATTTTGGACTTTAAATGTCCCTGAAGGCATGTGTATGAAAGAGTCTCCTCTGTTCACTAGCAAGCAGGACCTTTCTGTTGCCGATAGCTCAAGTCTCTTGGTAACTCACACATGACTGTGTGCCTTCTGGTCTGTTGATGCTTTGGTCAGACAGTACTAAACCACAGCCATGAAGCTGCAACACTGTGACTCATCGGAAGGGACTGTCAGTGAAGATGGGCAAGCTGTCTGTTTCCCCTCACTTTACAATAGTTCAGTACAGAGACCCAGCCTTCTTTTCTTTCATGCCTGACCTTTAGAGGGTAATCATATTCCTTCCTTAGCACCACCACCAAGTCAATGTGAGATGAAGGGGTTTCCTTTTGGTTGTCATAATCAAAGTATGTCACCTTCTAGTCATTTGCCAGAGACAGTTTTTGCAGCCAGGAGGAATTTCCTCCTCATCCTGGGCTTCCTTCACCTTTACAACTTGTCTTTTCTTTTTAAAAATCTCTCTGCATACGTATGTATGTGTGAGTTCAGGCTTGTATGGTCCACAATGTGAGTGCAGGGCATCCTGGGGAATTCCTGCCCTCCCCCTTATTAGAGACAGTTCCTGTGGCTATCACTGTGCCTTGTGCTAGACTTGCTGACCTGCCTGCTCCAGGGGGTTCTTCACGTCCCACATCCCAGGAGGAGTGCTGGAGACTCAAATGGAGGTCCTCACACACATAGGGCAAGGGCTTCACCCACTTGAGCCACTTCCACACGGTCTATAGAGTCTGAAGTCTCAGTCCACATCTCGACGATAGTCTTTTCTTCTTCTTCCTGTAAAAGGTTTTAGAATTTTGAAAGGCCTTTAATCCTTTGTTGAAATAGGATCTTGCATTGTAACTCAAGTCTACCTCAAACTCACTATGCAACATGGGCTAGCTTTAAGTAACTAATCCTCCTGCCTCAGCTTCTTGAGTTCTGGGATTATAGTTGTATAGAAACAGTCAAAATGTGTTGGGACGCCGGACATGGTGGCACACGCCTTTAATCCCAGCACTCAGGAGGCAGAGGCACGAGGATTTCTGAGTTTGAGGCCAGCCTGGCCTACAAAGTGAGTTCCAGGACAGCCAGGGTGACACAGAGAAACCCTGTCTCGAAAAACCAAAATAAATACATAAATAAAAAAATAAATAATAAAAAAAATGTGTTGGGACATGGAACCCGGTGAGCCACCTCAGGATATGTGTGTGTATATATATATATGTGTGTGTGTGTGTGTGTGTGTGTGTGTGTGTGTGTGTGTATATATTATGTATATATATATATATGTATATATATATATATATATATATATATATGTATGTGTGTGTGTGTGTGTGTGTATGAAGGAAACAGTAAAATCCCTGTCAGGTTCTCCCACCTGTAGCAGATTCTCTTACTTGTAGTTCTCCACTGATACAAGTGCCATAGTCCTGAAGAGAGACCCTGACAGTAAAGAGCTGACCCTGCTGCAAACAAGGAAAGACAGGGGGCCGTGGAGCAGATGGGGATTGTTACAGGGAAAGGAGAGCAAACGCCGGTTTCCACGCAGGAAGTGGCAAGTACTCGTTCGAGCATATATTTTCACTTTTAAAATTGTCTTTTACTCTGTTTTTCTTCTTCCTCTTACACCTCTGCATTCACAGACACACCACATAAGTGTCAGGATTCTTGTTTACAGGTGACAGAAAACTCACCTCCACTCACTGAAAAGAGCTAAGTGCCGGGGTTCATGTCATCGAAATGTTCAAAGACAGACTGAAGACACTGCCAGACTCAGCGACCCAAACAGCGGTGCTATAACTTAAGCTTTCTCCCAGACTAAGGTCTTCACTGGGGCTCACTCCTTGGAATGGACAAGGCTGCCCACAGCTCAGGTCTTAGTCATCTCAACGACAATTAATGGAGAGCCTCTCTCTTTTGGTGAAGCCTGATTGGCTCTGATAAGGTCCTTGAAATGCTCTGGTTGGCTGCAGCTGAGACACATGCACTTTTTCATAGAGGCAGAGTTGCACTCTTTGCAAAGCATCAAGTCCAAGGACTGCAGGTTAGTGATGTCCTGAAGTAAGTAGCACAGATGAATGGGGCGTTACCCATGGAAACTGTACATGTCTGTTTCCATGGAGTAGATGCCAGGAAGATGTAAGCTTTGACGACTGAAGAGCGCCCGAGGAAGGACAGAACCTGAGCCTAAGACACAGGAAAGGAAAGGACTGAGAGACACAGCTGGTCCAGGGCTCAGAAGTCACCTAGCCCCTTTACATGGTTACTAGAGGAAGGCCCTGTACCGAGGTCACAGCCGGCTAAAGCACAAACACAGGTGAGGTGAAGGCCAGAGCCAAGCTGTGTGTGCCTGGCAGCTGCCCCATTCATTAGCTCCTGCATATCTGCTTGTTTCCTTGTATATTTTTACAAGGTTGTTAATTACCAGCCGTAAAGCTCGGCAAACATTTTGATAGGCTTTAAAAGCTCATGAAAGCCGCATTACATTTTAAGGCATGGTTCCCTAATTAACCTAATTAACTGTCAGACTCATATCCTGCTGGTTTCCAGACGAGGAGAACCCTCCTATCTAGTCCCATTGGACAGGGCTCGGGGTGTTCTGTCATGATCTCTCTGCAGCACAAGGACTCCAGCTTAGAGATGCCCACGCAAGCTCAGGCTAGCTGAGCTTAGGACCAGCCATGGAAGGCCCGTGAGGGCTTTCTCAGAGATGCTGCTGTCTCAGATGTTCTCATTCAAGAGCTTCGGCCATGTGACTGTGCTTCTCCTCCACAGCCGACAGACACGGATGGACACCTGACCCCAAACGGCTCGGTTCTGATCAGTGGTCCAGGCAAACACAGGATGAGGAAAATGGAAACTGGCACGGTGTGTTAATTTACTAGGACTACCATCACAACAGACTGGAGGACTTCAAGACAGGGATTTATTGCTTATAGCTCCGGAAACTAGAAGTCTAAGGTCAGTGTGCTGGCAGGGTGTCTCCTGAGGCTTCTGTCTGGGGCTTGTTGATGGCTGCCTGTTCATGTATCCTCACTCTCATTCCTGGTTCCCTCTTCTCAATACCTGGTGTCTGTTTGTGTGTTCAAATTTCTGCTATACACACACACACACACATATACCAGACTAGGTTAGTCCTCATGTTGTCTCATTTTAACTTTGTAATCTCCAAGAAGAGTCAACATTCTGAGGTCAGAGCTTTGCTATGCAGAGCATGGAAGGACACACTCCCCCAGATAACCAAGGGTTCTGATAAAAACCTACATGGCATCTGGTCTAGGTAACCTACCCATATCTATACTGGTGGGTTAGATCAGCTCCATACCCTGGCACCTCCACCTTTTACCTGTTTGTTGACCATTGTTTGCTTGTTTATCTTGGTGACTCATCCACCAGCATGCAGGGGAGCCTGAGGATGGGTGCTCAGGGGGCAGCCTCCAACCATAGCTGACTTGTCCATTCCCAAGCTCCTTTGCTCCTGGGGTGAGGTGGCTGATTCATGTGCCACACTCTCTCCAGAGTCTGCAGGTAGGAGTGAAGTTCCTTTGCCCACACTGTCACTGCCTTCAGCAGCCACTTCCTGTTCCCTGTCTCATTTTCCCATGCCCTGACCAATGTTCCTGTGATCACTTCCCAAGTGCACATGGAACTTTGTCTCAAGGTCTACTTCTTGGGGAACCTGAAGGGTTCCTCAGGGAGCCTGGTGACAGTATGAAGATGGTGACAGTATGACAGTATGAGCTGAGGAATCTGGTACAGAGGAGGAAGATGCAGGCTTGGGAAAAGGACAGAGTTCAAGTCTTGAGACAAGGGCTCTGGTCCCTGTGAACGGTGCCAGGCCAAGTGTGGGCACATGGCAGGGGATGACGTTGCCTCCCCCCACCTCACCTCTTCAAGCAGTCCTACGAAATAGGAAGTTAAGTGTGCTGGAACATACAGTAATTTAGCCACTTCCATATATATATATATATATATATATATATATATATATTTTTTTTTTTTTTTTACAACAATTTCTCTTTGAGCCTTCCAGGATCTTCCCTCAGAAAAAGCTGATTATAAGCTAAGAAGATGCCTGGACTTTGAGAGGAATTGGGCAAATCTGAAAACAAGCCAGTTGTTATTTAAGGCTGGAAGTAAGGCCTTATGCTCTCTCTTTTGAAAACTAAAGCATAATCAAAATTTTTCATTTTGGTTGAACTGAGCCCCCCCCCCAAAAAAAAAAGGAGGAAAGATGTCTGGGGAGATGACATCACTGCACAGGTGTAATTGGCCTCCAGGCCTTAGCACAGTCAACACCATATTATAGGCGCCATTCTGACCCTCAAACCCAACACCTGTCAAAACGGAAGCAAAATCCTAATCCATCAAAGACATTGTCCATAGTTCCAGGAAAGTCCCTAAATGTACTAACTTTGCTTTTTGGCTTCTGTAGTTCTGCTTCTTGTTAACTGAAGTGTGACAACTAGGATGAAGGGTTTGTGCATAAAAGACAAAGGTTTGGGGCTGCATGATTTGGGCAAGCACTCCATGTAGTTTCTGGCTGGTGATAAAGACTTTCTCTTTGGCTTTAAGAGTGTCTGTGTGGTGGTCTCTGGTGGCCTTACCTCACAATACAGGGAGTCTGCAGCAATGACCAGTGCATTTTTTTTTTGGTGCCTTTCCCCAGCTTTTGTCTTGGCCATGTATTTTACTGCTCTCAGCAGAGCTGAATGTCAAGTCTAAAAGATTAAGGTTAGACTCCTAAAAACAGGACCTAAAAGTTGGAAGTCTTTCAGGAGACTTGGATCATAAATTGTATTCTTAAATCTAAATGCCTGCTTCTTGAGTTCTTCCTATAGAATTTCTTAGATTTTTGCCCTGGTGAGAGCAGAATGTTCCTGGTAGAGTCTGGGGTTAGAGAGGAGTAGATGAGGCATAGAGGTGCCAGTTACAGAGGAGCATATGCCAAGTGATGGGGGACATCTTAAAACCAGCATCCAGGGCTGGAGAGCTCTGTGTTAGGGTTTCATTGCTGTGAAGAAACACCACGACCAAGGCAACTTTTTATAAAGTCAAACACTAATTAGGATTGGCTTACAGTTTTAGAGGTTTAGCCAAGAAGCATGGTAGCTTACAGGCAGACATTGCGCTGGAGGAGCCAAAAGTTCTGCATCTTGATCTGAAGGCAGCTGGGAGGAGGCTCTCTTCTATACTGGGCAGAGCTTGAGCACTAGGAGACCTCAAAGGTCATTGACACAGTGATTCACATCCTCCAACAAAGCCACACCTCCCAATAGTACCACTTTCCACGAGCCAAGCATATTCAAACCACCACAAAGTAGCTTGGCGGTTAAGGGCTCCCTAGGACCCAGGTTCTATTCCCAGCACACACATGGCAGCTCACAACATCTGTAACTTCAGCTCTAGGGTACCCTCTTCCAGCCTCCCCACTCATGGTGCAGACATACATGCAGGCAGAGCACTTACACACATTAAGTCAAAACAAAACAAAACCAACAACACCCAGGGTCCTGCCTTGGGGTCCAGGATAAAGGATAACATGATTTTTGTAATAAAGATGGTATATTAATTACTTTTCTCATTGCTATGACAGCATACCTGTCAAAGGCAAGTTTAGGATGGAAGGGCATGTCTTGGCTTACAGCTGCAGAGGGCAGAGTTCAACAGGAAGTCAAGGCAGCTGTCCTCAGTGCACCCATGGCTGGGAAGCAGAGGAGATGGGGCTCAGCTTGCTCTCTCCTTTTTATTCAGTCCCAGGCCTCCTTTAAGCAGGTCTTCCCACCTCAGTTAATGTAATCTAGATAATCCCTCACAGAGGAGCTTTGTCTCCTAACTGATCCTAGATCTTGTCAACGTGACCGATGCTGACCATTGCAGATGCTGAATATGACCACAGTCACACCATCTCCTATACAGAAAAGACGACTTCGCTCTCAACTGGGCTGAATGTCAAGTCCAAGAATAAAATGAGACTCTGGTCAGAGGGTAACATGACCTGGAGCAGCTGGGAAATGGAGTCCTTTTTGGGTCAGGACAGGCTGTTTGGCAGTGTGGTTGAGAAGGCTGTAAAGAGGTCAGAGCCATCTGGGAATTAGGGCTGTTCTGGGAAAGCTAGCTCTGGTAGCCAGAGGCCCAGCAGGACTGAGCTGGACCATCCTTCCACTGGCTTCTGTTGTCTAGTATGTCCCTGGCCCAACCTGTTTGACATACCTGATGTATTTCAGTGGATGCCACGGCACTGCAAAACTTGAGCCGGCTCTGTCTCCTATCTGTCCACTCACCTTCAAGAACATAATGAGTTTGTCTCCGTTAAAATGTTTTATGGAAGCCCAGTGATGGTGGTATCACTGAGGGAATAAATCCTCAACTAATAGAAGTTGAGTGCAATGTAAAATAGCAATTAATCTCTGCTGTGGAGAATAAGAAAAATGAACAAGCCATTGATGAAATATTTATTAGCAAGAGAGACTGGACAGATGCCCTGTTCTAAATGGTGCCTGCTTGGGTTTTCTTGGTTGTGGTTTTGTTGTTGTTGTTTTGTTGTTTTTGCATTTTGCCCCCTACTGTGTGTGAATGTGTATGTTGTGTGTATGTGTATGTTGTGTGTGTGTGTCTATTAATGTGTGTCTATTTGGGTATTATTCCTCAGAAGCCATCCTGCTTATTTGTTTGAGACAGGATCTAGACCAGATGTGCTACATCAAATGTGGGTGTTCATGGGCAGGAAATCTGTCAGGATATATGCTTGCGCCTGATTGGGCCTGATGGGAAATGAGGTGAATTTGGGTTATGCCTTTTTAAGCCCCTGCAAAATATTACTCATGTCCATTTTCTGGGAACCTATGGGACCATGAGAGGCAGCCTGTTTTCTGGTCGAGCTAGGTTCAAACCCCAGAGACCCAACAGATTAATCTGTAAGGGACAGAAGGCCCATTTGCTATGCTCCCAGATATAGGCTCCTGAAAGGAGGACCCAGCTCCTTAATTCTGTGGCCATCAGTGTCATAAGCTGTCCAGACCAGACTCCACCCCTACAGTTACCTGGTAACACCAGGTAGGCCTGGCCCACTATAAAGGGAACTGCTTGGCCCCTCCTCATGCGCTTGCCTCTCTTGCTTTCTCTCTAGCCCTCTTGCTCCCTCTTCCCTCCCTTTCTCCTTCTCTCCACATGGCCATGGTCGCCCTCTGTTTCTCTATTCTTCTCTTTCTCTCTGCCTTTCTACAATAAACACCTTTAAACCATGGACTGTCTCTTCTCATCAATATCCACAGGGCTGGAGCAATGAAACAGGTTTCCCTCTAATGAACTGCACGTCTAACCTTCGCCAGGAGGCCTTCCTGAGCTCTAGCCATGGCCGCCAAACCAAGCCGCCTGTTGAGCTAGCAGTCTGAGCTAGCCAGATTCTCACCCTCCCAGAAACCATCCAGCGCTTTCCCTCTTGCCCCTTTTCCCTTCCGCACGGGCAGACCGAGCTGCCCCCCCCCCCCCCCCGTCTTCCCCGGGCACCATTCTCAGCTCTTCCAAGGTGTCCAGCGACTTCCTTAGATGCCCAAGAACTAGAACCTATCATCCCTGGCTTCCGTGAGGCCCAGGAACCCCGGACTTCTCTCTCTCCACCCCCATGGACTGGGGTTCTGAGTCTTCCAATAGCCAGACCCACCCAGGCATTGTGGAGAGCGTGGTCCCCCGCAGTCCCCCGCTTCCACCCACCCAGAGCCCTGGAGCTCTGGTGAGACAGGGGTCATCTCTCCCACCCCCTTTTATTCCCCAACAGGAACCCAGAGATGGACCTGACCAGAGTCCATCCAAGCTACCATGGAGTGAAACCAATAAAACTGTGAGTCAAAATAGACCTTTCTTTTTTAAAAGTTGATTGTCTTATATATTTTGTTATAGTAATGGAAAGCTGGCTAACACAGGGAGACAGAATAAGGGTTGTTTCTTAGACCACACAGCAGACACTAACTAGAATATAAAGTTACAAATTTCCCTTATCAGCAACACCCACCACCGCCACCACACAGTCTTGAAGGTCTGGATGATAATATGGGGTTTAGGGCATCTCCATGCTATCAGTGTCATGCACAGAGAGACTTATTAGTCATCTATATTCACTGTAGCATGGTCTTGTTGAAGTGATTTTGGTCAGTTCCATGCACACTTGGCTGTTGCTATGGGGTGTCCTTACTGAGTTTCCCTGCTATTGTGTGATGCCCTGCAGAGCATACATTCCATGGATAGAGCTCACATGTCTGTTTCATGGTACACTGTTCTATCTGCATATAGGCCAATCAAGCCGATGCATGCACACATGACTAAGTAAATGAAATGAGGTCTCTAAGGCAATGGAGATAGGAGTTTCAGAAACTGAATCTAACTCCACCTCACCCTCTTCCCCAGAGAGCAGGAGATGGCAAACACTTGTCTTTTTTTTTTTTTCTTTTAAGATTTATTATTATATGTAAGCACACTGTAGCTGTCTTCAGACACACCAGAAAAGGGCATCAGATCTCATTACGGATGGTTGTGAGCCACCATGTGGTTGCTGGGATTTGAACTTAGGACCTTCGGAAGAGCAGTCAGTGCTCTTACCTGCTAGGCCATCTCTTCAGCTCCCAAATACTTGTCTTGAGGAAGCTTCTGATCCCTACTCACTTCCGAGTGATGAACGGAGTCTCCACTGTCTTAGTCCAGCAGTCCAGTCATCTCTTACAATAAAGTGCAGGAAGCCAAGCAAATGGGACTTCTTGGTGGCATCAGGATTGAGGAGGTTCAGAAAGTTCTCACAATGGCTGTTGTAAAATACAGTTCTGTCTAGAATGGTGGTACACGTCTTTAATCCCAGTAGTAGGGAGGCAGAGACAGAAGGATCTCTGTGAGTCTGAGGCCAGCCTGGTCTACATAGTGACTTCCAGGCCATCCAACACTATATTTTGAGATGCTGTCTCAACCCATGCTCTGCCCTCCGGAATTAAAATACAACTCTGAAATTCTTTGCCATCCTTCCTACAGAACTGTGGAATCTACGACCCTTCCTCTTGAATCCACACACTGCAACAGGAGAATATGGCAAAAATGGTGCTGTGTGGCTTTCCAGGAATGGACCTTCAAAATCTGCTGAACCTGGATATGGTGATGCACACCTTAATCCCAACATTTGGGAAGCAGAGACAAGTGGATCCCTGAGTTCAAGCCCTGTCTGGTCTACATAATGAGTTCCAGGTAGCCAGGGCTGCACAGAGAAACCCCTGTCTAACAAGGGGTAGGGGATGCAGCTGGACTGTTGGCTCCTCCGTGAAGAGCACTTGTTCTTGCAGAGGACGTGGGTTTGCTTACCACTGACCACACACAGCTGTCTAACTCCAGTCATAGGCACTGGATACCCTCTTCTGATCTCCAGGAAAAATGCAGGCAGAACACTTGGGTTTTGTTTGTCTGTTTTGTTTTTTGGATTTTTCAAGACAGGGTTTCTCTGTGTAGCCCTGGCTGTCCTGGAACTCACTCTGTAGACCAGGCTGGCCTCGAACTCAGAAATCCACCTGCCTCTGCCTCCCAAGTGCTGGGATTAAAGGCGTGCTCCACCACTGCCCGACCAAAACAGCCATTCTTGAAACCCAGCCACCAGGCTGTGAAGAGAGACCCACATGGAGAGGAGGCAGCAGCCCTTGGTGGGGTTGGCTCCTCCAGTCTTGGTCCTTGTACCTGCCATGGCGTAAGCAAAAATGAGTCATCTCTCCTGAACCCTGCCCAAACTGCAGGATCCTGAGAAAAGCACGTTTTTCTGTCCTCACTCACTAAGTTGAGACCCTCATTGATCTTGACTCTCAACTCTTCTGCCGTGCTTAGTCTCCACAGTCAAGTTATGTCTCCCTTCTCTGCCTTCAGGCCTCCTATTGGGTACTCAGTCTGAAGAGACAGCTCATAGCATCCCTGTAAGGGGCCTTAGAGTTGGCACAGAACACACTTAGACCCCAAAGTCTCAGCAAAAAGGAGATGTATTATCCTGGAGGAATGAGCAAGGGTAGGGAGTGGGTCTCTGGTTTAGAAACACACAGACAGCAGGCATTTTTTATTGTTTTTTTTTTTTATTTTTTTTTTATTTTCCAGGAGTAGGGTTTTAAAGGGCAAAAGGGGGGAGTCCGTGCTAGGGTGAATTGGCAAATCCTGATTGGACAGGTTAGCCAGGGCAGCCAAATAATTAATTTTGATTGATAGCTGGACCTTGGAGGTTTGTCTCAGGAATGAATCAGTGACCAAATAAGGGAATGGACCTTGGGGGCTAGCTTTAGGAATGCAATCTAATGATTTAGCATGGAAGAGGGAAAGGGAAAGGGCAAAACCTGCTGCCAACATGTTCGCCGAGCTTGCGCCTCTTAGAGAGCCCTTCCATAATTCCATCAGTGGAATGGAATGAGGGATTTTTCCTGTGCTCTGGGATACAGGAGGCTTGTTTAGCCTAAGGACCATCACCCCTCACCTCTCCGGCACCCATGCTGGAATCTCTACCAACAGCTTCACAGCCCATGATGCCTTCTGGACCTGGGAGTTAAGTGTGGGGCTTGTTTGAAACCAGCTCCCATCACTTTTGTCCCCATGTCTCTGTTTATTGACCTTACAGCATGCCATGTCTGGTTCATGGCTTCCCGGTCACACCCTGTTGCTCCTTCTGAATGTATGCTCTGTGGACTCTGGGGAACCATCTCCAAAGCCTCTGCTAAGAGGCTCTGAAACATGTTTAGATACCATTTAGCTGCCTGAATGACCCAGTGGCTGCCTCATTAACCTGACAAACTGCTGGAAGCCACTTGCCTGCTCTCCTCTTCCTGGCGCTGGGCAGTGGGTCAAATGGACCCTCACCTCGAGGACACTTTGAACTTCAGAGGCCAAGAGGGCCTGCTAGGCAGAGACAGATGTGATCTCAATGTCTATTTCTGTGACATGAATCTTTCCTATTCCTGTGACTGAGGGTAGCAATTGACAGCTGCCTGGTTGAGGGGTTTCACGTGTGCTAATTGGGCAGGGTGATAACCTCAGGAAGTTATGTCAGTTTTTAAAACCTTTGTTTATTTTTTATTTGTGTGTATGCTTGTCTGTGTGTGTACAACATGCATGTAGGTGCCCTTGGAAGCTAGGAAAGGACACTGGATCACCTGCAACTGGAGTGACAGAAGATTGAGAGCTGCCATGTAGATGTGGGAACTGAATACAGGTCCCCTGCAAGAGCATCCAGTGCTTTTAACGCCTGAGCCAGCTCTCTGGCCCCGAGGGTCGTTTGAGGGTTCTGAGTTGAGATACATGATCCACATGGTAACTACAGCTTTGGCCTCTTGAGATCAACACAAGATGAGTTCTGACAGCAAATTAATGGTTGTTAAGGGGTCAGGACAGAAACATACAAACCCCTGAGGCCCTCAGGGCTCATTTCTCTATGAGTCTGTACTGGCTGGGTTTGTGTGTCAACTTGACACAGGCTGGAGTTATCACAGAGAAAGGAGCTTCAGTTGGAGAAGTGCCTCCATGAGACCCAGCTGTGGGGCATTTTTTCAGTTAGTGATCAAGGGGGAAAGGCCCCTTGTGGGTGGTGCCATCTCTGGGCTGGTAGTCTTGGGTTCTATAAGAGAGCAGGCTGAGCAAGCCAGGTGAAGCAAGCCAATAAAGAACATCCCTCCATGGCCTCTGCATCAGCTCCTGCTTCCTGACCTGCTTGAGTTCCAGTCCTGACTTCCTTTAGTGATAAACAGCAGTTTGGAGGTATAAGCTGAATAAACCCTTTCCTCCCCAACTTGCTTCTTGGTCATGATGTTTTGTCCAGGAATAGAAACCCTGACTAAGACAGAGTCTGACTGGATGCTACTGGAATGTGTGTTGAGAAGCTGTGAGATTCACTGGTTGGAAGTGTAACCTCTGATACTTTGTGTGTGATTTTGGTCAACTTATCCTCTCTGGGCCCCGGTTTTCTCATTCGCAAGTGGGGATACAATAACACCTCTCCAGGCTCCTATGAAAATGCAGGATGTAAATAAGTATGTAGAAAACACCGAGAACAGTCAGTGTCACACTCAGCGGTAGCTGTTACCATCCTTCACTTTGTTAACCCAGATGCGAGCACTCAACTGCCTCTTAATTTCCACATATCAATCCTGCTCCCTCCCCATATCTGAACTGTCCTGATGGTATCCCATGGATCCATACTGTGGTCTCCCTTCCCCCAGCCTGGAACCTGCTTGCTCAAGGGTGGAGTTTCCTGCTCATTCGTTCGTTCTGCCACGCCTACTGCTGGACCCTGTCGCTTTGCTGCTTAGAGCCACACACGTGTTCATCCTGCTACTGGACCCCGAGTTACTTGGCGGGAAATCGGGTTCCCTCCCCCTTCCTTTATAACTGAGTGTCTGAAAAAGTAAAATTGAGCTTTGATCAGAATGCTGTCTTAGCTACATTCCTTTCTCTCGCCGCCTAGCCCCTCTTCTCTTCCAGGTTTCCAAAATGCCTTTCCAGGCTAGAACCCAGGCTGTGATCTGCTGGCCGGACACAACACCATACATCTCTTATAATTGTACAAGCTAGGCAAAAATAAGTTTAGAAGAAGAAATATAACAAGTAAAAGAACAAATCAAAGTAAAAAAAAAAAAAAAGAAAAAGGAATAGTAAGGTTTACAAAAGGCATTTGACCACAATGAGGGAGAGAGGATTTACCGCTTGCTATATGAGCTGCTTGAGATTGACTGTAGCTTGGCAACTCTTCTTTATCTGTAGCAGATGTATGATGTATGTGTGCACATTCCCATGTGGGCGGGTGTGGATATACGTGCATGCATGCAGAGCCCGAGGTTGACATCAGACATCTTCCTCAGTTGCTGTCCAGCATACAGAGCGAGACACGGCCTTTCCTTGAACTGGACCTCACTGGTTTACTCTGAGGAGCCAGCCTGCTCCAGAGATTCCTTGTTTCTACCTCCTGAGAGCCAGGACCACAGGCAAGCCACTCTGCCCGCTGGCTTTTCTCGTGGGCTTTGGGGACCCTTCTGTAAGTGCCCTGCAGCCTTTACACCGGTGCTGCTCATCTCTCTTCCCCAGCCCGTTTTTAATTTAGATTTTTGAAGGAAAGGTCTCATGTAGCCCCGGCTGGCCTCCAATTTCACTATTTAGTTGAAGGTAATCTTGAACTTCTGGTCCTCCCACTTCTACCTCTTGAGTACTAGAATTATAGGTAAGGGTCATTCTGCTGAATTTTAAAAAATATAATGTTGAAAATAGAGTCCAGGGCTGCAGAGATGGCTTAGTGGTTAAGAGAACTGACTGGTCTTCTGAAGGTCCTGAGTTCAAATCCCAGCAACCACATGGTGGCTCACAACCATCTGTAATGAGATCTGATGCCCTCTTCTGGTGTGTCTGAAGACAGCTACAGTGTACTTACATATAATAAATAAATAAACCTAAAAAAAAAAAAAAAGAAAATAAGAGTCCAGGGTCTTCTTCACACCAACCCTCCAGCTGATCTAGAGCTCTAATCTATAACAAGAGTTATATACTAATTTTATTTTATTAAAGACAGAATATAATATTATATTATTGTACTATGACAGTCTATGATAGTTCTGAACTTCCTGTCCTCATGCCTCAGGCTCCCGAGTGATGTATCGCTCATCCTCAGGCTTATATAGGCCTTTGCTTTAGCCACAAATGTAGGAAAATTCTGAATATTAAAAAAATATATATTTAACACACAGCCGAGTTTAGAAGGAGAAAAGGAGACTCATAAGTTTCTGAAGGTAGGAGTGATCTAGAAGCAAGAACAGTAAACTCTAAGATAGCGAGTGCTGCTGCAGCCCTGGGGAGACCCATGGGCTTCAGGGATGTTGTTAGCTTTCTGCCCCTGCAGCACACCAGAGGCCATCAACTTAGAAAGAAGAGAGGTTTACTTAGCCCACAGTTTTGGAGGGTTTGGTTCATGGCTGATTGGCTTTGCTGCTTTGGGTTCCATAGTGGGGCAGGCAACCATGGTGGGGAGCATGTATCATAGCAAACCCATTCATTTCATTACTGGGAGATTGGACAGGAAGGGGGAAGAGGAGGAAGAAGAAGAGGAAGAGGAACTGAATTCCTGCCAGGCCCATGGAAGGCCTGGATCCAATGACCTAAGACACCCCCACTCCCCACTATCTCCCCATCTGTGGAAAATTTCACTTCCTCCCAATGGATGCAAACTAAAAGCTAAACCTTGAACACAAGTGCCTCTGAGGGATAGTTTACACCCAAAGAGTAACAGAAATGGGCTGCAAACAGGGCTCTGATATCCTTGTAGTCTGGAGCTGCTGCCCAGGGCCCATGAGAAAATGACTAGAACCAACACCGATTTAAACTAGAGCTGGAGTCTGGGAAGACAGCCTTTCTTCTGAAAGGTGTCTAGAACCCAAAGGCCTGACACTGACGGTAACTGAAGGAGGAATCCAGGTACAGGGGTCAGAACATGAGCTATTCATCAGTGTGTGAGAAGATGGAGGCAGAAAATCATAATAGCAGTGGCCACTCATCGTGTGCCTACTGTGTGCCACACAGTATGCCTAGCACTTCCCGTTTAAGTCTCACAGCATTACAGGGTGGATGCCACTGCCCTCAATGTGTGGCTGTGTTTACAGACTTGGGCATTTAACAGAAGAAAATGAAATCGTTCCCTACTCAGATAGCTAGTGAGAAAGGCGTTCTACAGCTTTGTTGTTTGGGTCCGGGTGGGTATGGATGTGCGCAAGTCACAGCACAAGGGTAGAGGTCACAGAACAACTCCCACCATGTTTGTTCCAGGGATTGAACTCAGATCTTGTCTGGTTTGACAGCAAGCCCCTTTGCTCCTTGAGCCATCTTACCAGCCCTATTTAGTTTTGAGACAGGATCTTGTGTATTCCGTGTTGGCCTCCAGCCCTCTATGTAGCTGAGAAGAATTACCTTAAACGGATTCTCCTACCTCCCTTTCTCATGCTGCTGGGTAGGGTGTCTGTAATTCCAGAACTGAAGAAGGGTAGAGACAGGTTCCGGAAGCTTGCTGGAAAGCCACTCTACCTGAATCAGCAAGCTCCAGGGTAAGTGAGAGACCCCATGTCAACAACCGAGGTGGAGGGCAACTGAAGAAAACACTTGTTGTTAACCTCTGACCTACATACCCATGAGCACCTGCCTACACATATGCACACATGCATATGAGGATTTATACACTCTCTCACACACACTCTCTCTCTTGCACACACCTTCACATATACACACACACTCACAGGCAAAAGAACAATAGGAAGAGTGTCCTCAGAGGCATCTAAGTCTTTCCCACTTAGCTGGAAATCTGCCTCCCTGAGATCTCACTCAATATATTTGAAAAAAAAAAGTCTTGATTTATCATTTTTCTCTGTGCTATTCCTATAAAAACTTGATGTAACTATTACTGTGCTGGAATATGGCTTTCGGCTGATCTGACCCTGTGTCCCTGGGTCATGCCCACTCATACGTGGCATCACAATAAATGATCTTTTACTCCCTTTGAAGAGAGACCTGTGCTTTCACATAGACAGAAGGTTGCTCTGAACAGCCAGGACAGCTGTGTCCTATCTGTTTCAACCAGAGCTGGCCTGGTTTTGTCTGGTTTAATTTTTTTCTTCAAGATTTATTTTCATTTTTGCTGGGTGGTGGTGGGTGGCACACATCTTTAATCCCAGCATTTGGGAGGCAGAGGCAGGTGGATCTCTATGAGTTTGAGTTCAAGGCCAGCCTGGTCTATTTAGTGAGTTCCAGGTCAGTGAGGGTTACACAAAGAAAACCTATCTCAGAAAAAAAGAGTCGTATTTTAATTTATTTGTAGTTATGTGGTGTTGTATGGCTGTGTGTGGGATACACGCATGTGAGTGCAGTTGCATATGGCAGCCAGAAGGGGGCAGAAGTTGCAAGTCATCAGACACGGATGCTCGAACTGAATTTGGGTCCTCTGCAAACGCAGTTCTTGTTCTTAACTCCGGAGCCATCTCTCTTGCCCCCTTGAAAGGTTTTTCTGTTTTGGCTGGTTTGGTTTTTGAGACAGAGAATCACTGTGTAGCCCTGGCTGGTCTGGAGCTTGCTGTGTAGACCAGGCTGGCCTTAAAACTCACATAGCTCTGCCTGCCTCTGCCTTTTGTGTGCTGGGATTAAAGGCGTGACACCACACCCAGATTCCTGTCTACCCTGTTCCCTTTCTGCAGTGTATGTCACTGACCGTGGAGCTTGTCCTTTGGCTATTTTGGGGTCCTCCTGCCTCTGCCCTCCACCGTTTCCATATTTTATACATTGAGCTTCTCCTTCAGGAGACTCATTTCACGGTAAAACAAGTAATAATCAAATGACAACACAATACAGTAAAATAGAATTAAACAAGAATCCACAGACACCACAATTAGACAGAATGTCTATATCCCGTCACACGGGTGATCGCTTTCCCTCGCAGCTGCCCTCAATGCTAATTATGCCATTAGGCCTTGTCTCCAACTTTTGGTTGGGCACTGAAGAGAATCTCTGTTTAGGACCATGCCAGCATCTGGCTCTGAGGAAATCCTTTGACCTGGAGGAAGAAATTGTACTAACCGCGTACAATTTCCTGGCTCACCTAGGAGGTTAAGGCGTGGACAGACCTGGGGGCGGGGCCACACTGGCGTAAGCTGCTTCCTGGGTCTTGACGCCTCTTCAACGGTAAGAATAAGAACCGATTTCCTGTTCATTATATTTACCTGTAAGGTAACACAGGTTTTGCTTTTGGAAGCCTCCTAATTGCAGCTTTATAAAGAGGCTCTGCGGGCAGAGTAGGGGGAAATTAATTGGTCTTCCAGGGAGCAGCTGAACGAAGCCTGGTAATTGAATTTCACAATGAATGCCTCCCTTTGGGTGGCCCGGAGTGTGATCGGGAATGGATATCTGAGGTTTCCTCTGTTGAAATGGCTCAGGCTCCTCCACGTTGATATTTTTTTTGGTGGGCATCACTCATTCACACTTTCATCAAGAAAAGAGAATTTTACATTTCCTTACAAACTCTAAAATGACAAAAAGGAAAGAAAAGGGGTATGGGGCTGGCCTCATCTGGAGATGCAATTTGGCAGGCCCTTTGCAGAGACTGGGGAAGAGCCAGCTCGGAGAATAAATTACTGCTTGAAAACAGGCTGTGGCGGAGTGGAGCTGCAGACCCAGCTGCTAGGTATCAGGGCCTCAGGGCTCCGTGCCAAATTGAGTTATGTTTGGTGAGGTTGGGAGGAGGTAGGAATGCAGGGGGTCATGACGTCAATCAATACGTTGAACTGGTGGGTACAGACTTAACCATCCTCCTTGAGATTTAACTTGCCCAGCAAACCAGCAACCTGAGAGTTTCCGTCTTTATAGAATAGTTACTAATAAATACCCTCCCCTTGGGATGGGCATCTGAGACATACAGCCATCAACCCTGTGTAGCACCAGGGCAGGCACCAGACCTTTTCAGCTCCTGAAGACCACGTTAAGACCAGCAATACAAAACACAGTCAGCTGCCTGGATCTGTGGGTTCAGTAGCTATGGATTCAACCAACTAGGAATATAAAATATTTCATTAGCCTCACCATGTTTATATTGAACATGTATAGACTTTTTTTCTTCTCATGATTCCCTAAACAATAGTCTCGAAAATATTTACATAGCATTTACACAGTATGAGGTAGTGGAAGCCACCTAATGTTCTTAAGCTGCGTGAGTGTATGAGAGGATGTGTGTGGGTAATATACGAAGCCTGCAGCAGTTTTTCATTTCTTATGCTGAGCATAGATCCCAGGGCCTTGCACATACCAGGCAAGCTGGAAACTCCTGAGCTACATCCCTAGCCTGTTGTTTTATGTATAGGACTTGAAAATCTTTTGATTTTAGAATCTGACAGGTGTACACATATATGTGTGCATGTCCTGGAACCAAGCCTCTGCATATACTAATGGCTAATTACATATTACTAGCAATATATCGAATAAATAGGAATATGAAATGAACTACAAATTCAAGTCACATATATAACTTAAAATTCTCTAGGGGCTGAAGAGGTGGCTCAGTGGCTAAGAGCAGTTACTGCTCTTCCAGAGGGCCAACACTCATGCCATGACAACATGATCACTGGGGTTTGTTGGCCTCCAATCTAGTAGTGAGAGACCTTGTCTCAAAGGGGTAGTTAGGTCCAAAGCCCCACATAGCACTGCTGATGACATTGTCCTGAATAGAAGGACCTTGGTCCAGAAAGCAGAAGGATTGTTACAAGGTTCCTGTTTACCAGAAAGGCAGGTTTGTTAGAGTGGGTTCCTGATTTCTAGGAGCCTCTGTCAACCTTCCCCCAAAGATCACCTCCTTCCAGCTCAGTCCCAACAGCCTGCGTCCACTGTGTCCCCTGAAGAATGTCATATGAAATCTACGTGCTTTTCTGCCATTTTGTTCTTCTCTCTGTCCTCCACGCCCCCGCCCCCCAGAGATGGCCTTGGCAGTTTGATCCCCAATAACCCTTTCCTTCTACCCACAGGTAGTCTAGTTTGATAGTTTCTCTGCACTGTCACCAAGTACAATGTAGAGTAATAGAATAGGATGCCCTTCATCCTGGCTGCTGTACATCTGCCTGAGTGTGCACATCTTCATGAGTGTGCACATCTTCATGAGTGTGCACATCTGCATGAGTGTGCACATCTGTACATCTGCCTGAGTGTGCACATCTGCATGAGTGTGCACATCTGCATGAGTGTGCACATCTGCATGAATGTGCACATCTGCATGAGTGTGCACATCTGCATGAGTGTGCACATCTGCATGAGTGTGCACATCTGTACATCTGCCTGAGTGTGCACATCTTCATGAGTGTGCACATTTCATGAGTGTGCACATCTGCATGAGTGTGCACATCTGCATGAGTGTGCATATCTGTACATCTGCCTGAGTGTGCACATCTTCATGTGTGTGCACATCTGCATGAGTGTATACATCTGCATGAGTGTGCACATCTGTACATCTGCCTGAGTGTGCACATCTGCATGAGTGTGCACATCTTCATGAGTATACACATCTCCATGAGTGTGCACAGCCTCTGGCCTTTGTCTATAACAATAACAAACAAAGTACAGATAAAATAAATGTGGAGGGCCAGTGCGATGGCTGAGTAGGTAAAGTTACCTGACTTACAAGCCTGAAGATGTGAGTTTGATCCCCAGAGCCATGTGAAGCCGATCCTAAGTCTGTGCTGGGCACAGTAACTAACACTTTTAATATTAGCACTATAGAGGCAGAGGCAGATGGATCTCTGTGAGTTCCAGGTCAGCTTGGTCTAAATAGTGAGTTTCAGACCAGCCAAAGCTAGAGTGAGATTCTGTCTCAATAACCAAAAGGCAAGCACATAATAATAATAATAATAATAATAAATAATAGTATTAGTAGTAAAGTTCGAGGCTACAGATGCCTAGGCTAGATGATGAGACTCTGTTCCCAAAAGAAAAGCAAGAAGGAACTCATTCCTGAGGTGAATCCATGAAAGAAAGTGAACAATATTGTTGTGCCTCGCTGATGGAACTGAAAGTTCCAGGAAAACAAACATGAAATCATTCAAAGACCAAAGCTGTCCACCCCACAGAAATAAAACACACACCTGCCTGGGGAGGAAACCTTGGACCAGAACACTGAGCAGAGCCAAGGAGAGAGAGCAGAGGCTGGGTTCACTGAGAAAGCCAGGACTCGGCTGCCACGGAGCTCGGCCCTGCCCACATAATGTCCTTGAATTGACAAAGGGAAGAAAAGACACCCAAGGCAACTCCTCACTTCTGTTCCAAAGGGGCAAGCAAACTGATCTTAATACCGAGGGATAGGGATTCCGGGTGATGCAGAGAAAACGGAATATATAAAGTCATGAACATGTGAGCAAGGGACAAAAAGTTAGCACACTCTCTTGTTCCTTCAGTGTGTGTGCCGACGTGTGTGCAAATGTGGCTGTTGCTCTGGTCTCATTCAGTTGCTGGGACAAATGTTATGGAAAGCAACTTAGGTCACAAAAGGCTTACTTCAGCTCACAGGCTACAGTTCATCATTGATGAAAGTCAGGGCAGGGCCTTGAAGCAGAAACCACAGAGGAACATTGCTTGTCGACTCACAGGTTCATGCTCAGCTAGCTTTCTTCTAGGACCATCTTCCCAGGGAAGGGAGATGCCTGCAGTGGGCTGGGTACTCCAAGATAATCCCCGACTGACAAGTCCATAGGCCAATCTTATGTAGGTAGTTCTTCAATTGAGATTCCCTTCTCAGGTGACTCTAGGCTGTGTCAAGTTTGCTAGAACACCCAATCCCTTGCACTCACTCAATCAGAAGTGGTACAACCACAGACCTTATGTGGGAAGAAAACATAATTAATTAAAAAGACAGATGGAAATTGCTTTTACATTTCAAAAACATGATAAAAGTATAATGAAGTCTAATTAAGTAATTTTTTTTCAGGGTTAGGCATTAAACCAAGGACAGCACACATTCAAGGCACCACTACCAGGCTGTCTCTCCAGTCCCTTCATTTTATTTTTTAAAAAAACCCCATATGGTAAGATGACAAAATCAGTTAGATAGGACCCTAGGAGGCCAATTGAAAGCCCAAATTGCTAATTATGCCTGTTATGACTAATAAATTAAGACCACAGAGAACACACTTCTGAAAAACAGAAATACTAACACAAAGGAAGGACTCTAGATAACTGTGGTGAGCTCAGAGGGAAGGAAAATGAGCTAAGAACCAGAGAGGCTGTCAGAAGGCTCAGTCCTGAAGGTGCCTGCTACCAAGCCTGCCTCCACCCAAGTGTGATGCTGTGGTCCATGACAGAAGAGAAAACTGACTCCTGTAAATTGTTCACACACACACATGATACATTTGGTTGGGGGGGAAAGCATAGCTGATCATGGTGATGGTGGCACATGCCTTTAATCCTAGCACTCAGGAGGCAGAGGCAGGCAGATCTCTGTAAGTTCAAGGCCAGCCTGGTCTACATGGTGAGTTCCAGGACACCCAGGGCTACACAGAGAGACCCTGACTCAAAACAGCAACAACAACAGCATCAGCCTAACAAGCAGGGGAAGCAAAGATTCAATGTAAAGACAATTGACACCAGGGAATCAGAGACTACAACAAGGGAAGACATATCAAAATTATAAAGCAAGGAGAGTTCTCTGAATAAAACAAAGTACAAACCCAAATATAGATAAACATGGTATTCCTGGAGACTTTAACTAAAAATATCTCACACTGAGACATAATCTACCATGAGAATGCCAGAACATTCCATGAGAAAAGAACAATTTCAGCAGTGTCTAGAGAGCGGGCAAAGAAATGGAGTTGTATCCCACCATGCCTATTAAAATCAACTTAAGGTGGAGCAAACTCTTAGAGATAAGACTTAAAACTGTTACATTCTTAGAAGAAAAAAAAAAAAAAAAACAGGTGAAAAATCTCTGTGTTAGGCAAGTCTTGTAAGTGTAACATTAACAATAGTCTCCAGGAACAGGACCTCACTAAAGTTAAAATGTATATGCTGCCACAGGAAGAGCCTGCAAAAGGGGAGACAGGTGTGTAAATATATACCTGTAAGAATCTATTTCAACGTGGTAGTGCATGCCTTTAATCCCAGCACTCAGGAGGCAGAGGCAGGTGGATTTCTGAGTTCCAGGCCAGCCTGGTCTACAAAGTGAGTTCTAGGACAGCCAAGGCTATACAGAGAAACCCTGTCTCAGAAAACAAAAACAACAAACAAACAAACAAACAAACAAAAAGAATCTGTTTCAAGATTGTATAAAAGACACAACTCACAGGAAAGAACAAAACAAACACAAACAACAACAACAACAACAACAAAACGCCTTTAACTAGCTAGCACTCTGAAAGCTGAGGCAGGAGGATTGTGAATTTGAGGCTAGTTTGTGCTATTTAGTGAGATCCTGTCTCAAAGAAACAAAGAAAACAAATAGTATATAATCAAACTTAAAAATGGGCAAAGCACCTGGGATGACATATGCCTGTAATTTCATCTATTTGGAAGGCTGAAGCAGGGGATCTTGAGTTTGGGGATAGCCTGCCAGGGCAACATAGTGCCTCAAAAATCAGTTAGAAGGTGAGGGGTGGATACTAAATATATTGTATGCATAAATGACATTACAAAGAGTAAATAGAAAATAACTAACTCTTGGGGGCTGGAGAGATGGCTCAGTGGTTAAGAGCACTGACTGTTCTTTCAGAGGTCCTGAGTTCAATTCCCAGCCACCACATGGTGGCTCACAACCATTGGTAAGGGGATCTGATGCCCTCTGAAGACAACAACAGTGTACTTACATATATAAAATAAATAAATCTTTTTTGAGTACACTGCAGCTGTCAGACACACCAGAAGAGGGCATCAGATCCCATTACAGATGGTTGAGAGCCACCATGTGGTTGCTGGGAATTGAACTCAGGACCTCTGGAAGAGCAGTCAGTGCTCTTAATCACTGAGCCACCTCTCCATCCCCCAAATAAATAAATCTTAAAAAAAAAGAAAAAAGAAAAAGAAAAGAAAAGAGAAAAAAAATAACTAACTCTTAAAGTTAATAGTCTCAACTTCCCAATAAAGAAAAAAATTAATAAATAAAATAAAATGAAAATCGGTGAAGGATTTAAATGGACATTTCTCTAAAGAGATACCAGTTGCCAAGACGCACAGGGGCAGATGTTCATCATCATTCGTCACCAGGGAAATTGCAAATTAAAAACAACAAACAGTCAACGGTAGTGGGGAGAAATTGGACCCTTATTAAATTGCTGCTGGTGTGAGACCCCGACTTAGAGCGTTTCTCCCTAGAAGGTAAAGCCCCTGGACGTTCCCCAAGCTTGTTTTCCCTGATCTCTAAAAATACAGCCAGAAAGAAGCTCTTTGTTCTCTATAGCCAGCAAAAAGCCTTTTTGTTTCTGTGCCTTACAGCCAGAGATGAGATAATTGTAGGAAGACCTACAAGGACATGAATATAGTCGCCAGAGAGGAGGCTGCAGCTCACTGCCCCCCACCCCCTCACCAGAAAGGAGCTGTAGCCAACTCTCCTCCCAACTCCTCCCAAGTCCTCCCAAGTCCTCCCACCTTCTCCCAACTCCTCCCAATTCCTCAGTTAGCTGTTAAAAGCCCCCTACTGTCACCACTCAGGGTCGAACTCCCCTGCCCTGAGGGACTGCGTCCTCAGCTAGCTGATAATAAAACCTCTTGCAGTTTGCATCAGGTGTGGTTTTCTCTTGGGTCACTGAGGTGCTGGCCAGCTCATCCCGGGACTTGAGCAGAGGCCCAGCTTCGGAGGTCTTACACCGGAAACCTAAACTAGTAAAGTCCCCTGGAAAATAGCTTCACAATTCCTTGAAAGAGACTCGGGGACCCCTTCTACAGATGCACCCAGAAAAACCAAAAGCATGTTTATGGTGAAATCCACATGGGTGTTGGGACAACATTATTTATTCCAGTCTCAAACTGAAAACAACCCAATTGCTAAGCATCAATGGTTTATTGATAGCTGCACTGTAGCAGCTAATCTTGTTAATCACCCTGACTCACAAACTAGGGTCCTGAATAAAAAGGAGAAGTCTGGTGGAGGGGCAGCGTTTATCTGTCTCAACTTCCTGAGGAAACAATGTAACCAGCGGCTTCACTTTCCTGTTGCTGGGCTTTCTACGCCATGATAGACTGAACCCTCAAAGTAGGACCGAAGACGAGCCTTTGCTTCCTTGAGTTACTTTTGCCAGGGTTTTGTTGTTGTTGTTGTTACAGCAATGAGAAAAATAGTACACATACGGTGGAGTATTATTTACCATCACAAGGAGATGGGATTCTGAAACATGCTATAACATGAGTTAACTTTTTAATTAATTAATTAATCAATCAATCAATCAATCAATTTTGCTAAGTGAAAGAGGCTATAACCCCAAACAATGCGCTGTTTGATTCCATTTATGTGAACTGTTCAGAATGGGATAAATCTTGAGGGTCAAAGTAGATGAAGGGTAGATAGAGGCTGGGTGTCCAGGCCGACAGAGGGGGAGGGGATGGAAAGTGGCCAATAGAGGGTGTAGTTTTTCCTTTTGGATGGTGAAAAAATGTTCTGGAGTTATATAGTTAGCAGTGGTGGGTGCACAGTTTTGTGAATGTATTAAACCTACTGAATTTTACACTTTATAGTGGTGAATTCTTGGGGCTGGAGAGATGACTCTGCAGCTAAGAGTACTGTTTTCTCTTCCAGAGGACCTGGGTTCAATTCCCAGCACTGACATGGTGGTTACTGTTTGTAATTCCAGTTCCTGGGGATCCAACACCCGCACATCTACATGCAAACAAAACGCCAATGCACATAAAGTAACCGTAAAGAAATTATTTAAAAACTAACCACAAGGTTTTTTAAAATGATGAATCCTTTCTTGTGGATTAAATTTCAATAAAACATATACAAAGACTGGGCAGTGGCACCAAAAACCAAGCTAAACCAACTAGCCAACCAACCAACCAAAATAGCCCAAACCATCAGACTCTTCATTGGGAAGCAAAAAGCCTTTCCAAAAACAAAAAGAGACAAAGCAGGGCAGTGGTGACAGATGCACTATCTGGGAGGCAGAGGCGGCAGATCTCTAAGCTCAAGACCAGCCTGGTCTACAGAGAGAGTTCCAGGACAGCTGGGGCTACACAGAGAAACTCTCGCAGAAAACCAAAGAGAGAGCGCAAGAGAATACATGAACAGAAAATTGGGTGATAAAAGGAGAGGGAAGTGTGCTGTTGTGGTTTCTAAATGAGCAGACCAAGGTGTAACATAAAAACTAACCACAAGGTCAATGGCACTGCCACCTCAATTCACAAATGTAAGATAGCTACTATAAAAAACCGTCTTTTGAAGTATGCAACTATTTATTTGAATTTCAATAATTCTTTTAGCTTCCTCAGTTCCCTTTTTTTTTTCCTAGAAAATGATAACAAAATATGCAAGCCCCAAACTTTCCATTAAGACGCACGGCCTTGATCAAGTGTTCTGCTAGCTTTCTATTGGCATAGAGCCATGCTCACCGTGCTGGTTCTTTGCTATGAGGTCTTGATCCTAATGTCTGGTGTGATCTCTTCCCCCACCCTCCTCTTCTCTGCATTACAGGATCCTTCATAAAAGGGTGCCATCTCTTTCCCCAAATAATAGCATTCATTTTCTAAATACCTGAAGAAAACATGCCAAGATTTGACAGGATAAAATATAGTTTGTTGTTTCATACTTTATATTTTTCTTTAATTCTAAAACATCTATCCCTGTCTCTTGCCATGACCTACATAGCTGGGTCCTTGCAACCTGACTGGGGTGGTTAGGGTGTGAAGGACAGACACACAGATAGAGAAAAGCTGGGATTGAGTGGGCCATGCACTTAAAAAAAATATTTATTTATTTATTTATTTATTTATCATGTATATAGTATTCTGTCTGCAGGTATGCCTGCACATCAGAACAGGGCATCAGATCTCATAGATGGGTGTGAGTTGCCATGTGGGTGGTGGGAATTGAACTCAGGACCTCTAGAAAAGCAGCTTGTGCTTCTAACCTCTGGAACCATCTCTCCACCCTGGGCCACGCACTCTGATGGAGATACATCAGCAGCTGGGAAACTCAGCACATATTATTATATGCCGCTGAGAGTAGGTGGGTTTATTGTATACAGCTGCACACGGAAGCAGATTTAGCTGATCTGTGTAGGTAGTTTCTGTAAGGGAGCTGTCTCAGGCTGTAATCATCCAAGGAGGAACCTGCCAGGTAGGCAGACGCTTTCTGTCAACATCCCCACACTGACCATGGGAAGACTTTACCATTCTCATGATCTGAGGCGCTGAGCCCCCTGACGTGTGTATGCCCATGTCAATCAGACATTGTCACTCAGGACTTCATCCATTCCCACAATCCCTTCTGAAGGAAACCC
Organism: Mus caroli; assembly: GCF_978045245.1. Taxonomy (NCBI): domain Eukaryota; kingdom Metazoa; phylum Chordata; class Mammalia; order Rodentia; family Muridae; genus Mus; species Mus caroli. Next base: position 24,869,178 of record NW_028227257.1, on the reverse strand, counting down.
ACCTGACTTTTAGTCTAGAAAGGGGTTAAAAAGAACTGGGCACTGGGGGGGAGGGGCGGGAGAAGGGCAGAGAGCCGATGCAAAGTGAATAAATACAGAGCAAGCAAACAAACAAAAGCACTGTGGTGTATAGGTGGCCCTGGGAACACACGTCTATCATCCAGAGGTTAAGACTTGAGGGTCACTGTGAGTTCGAAGCCAGCCTGGGTTGGTTGATGAATCCCAGGTTGTAGGTAGATTGTGAGGCCTTGTCTCAGAACAGCAAACAAATACCCCATCACCTAAACAAGAAGAAAGAAAAGAAATAAAGGATGGTAGATTCTTTTGTTTTTGTTTCTTTTAGTAGATAAAAGATGTTATACTACTAGTGATGAAGGCAAGGCACAAGTGTCACGACAAGGGTGTGGTGGAAACGTGGCCCCAGAACTTCAAAAGAGACTCCCTTCAAAGATTCTCACAGTGCAAGCTGAAACCCGGGACTAAAAAGATGTGGCCACAGCCTAGACCAGCTCCACTCAAAGACCTTTGGAGCTACAAAATGATTGCGCCCTCTCCTGGAGGAGAAGAGCAACAACAAGAGTCGCCATCTTGGCACTTTTGGATTTATATAAATAAAAGAGCTGAGTGTAGTGGCGCACACCTTTAATCCCAGCTCTTGGGAGATGGAGGCAGGTGGATCTCTGAGTTTGAGCCAGCCTTGTCTACAGAATGAGATCCGGGACAGCCAGGGCTACTCAGAGAAAAAACAATGAAAAATAAAGAGAGAAAGAAAAAGAAGTAAATAAAAAAGTGTCTAACAGTTATGCCTGAGAGCTGCAGGATAGCTCAGCACTGTTCCTATAGAGCCTTACGTGCTGCAAGTTGGCTGTCTGTGTTTTATGTTAGTGTGTATGTGTGTGTGTCTGTGTGTGTGTGTGTGTGGGGGGGTGCATAGGGAGTCCAGAGGACAACCTGGTGTCATTCCTCAGGAGCTGTCCACTTGGTTTTTGGAGGCTCTGGTTGCTGAGGCTCACTGACTAGGCTAGATAGACTGGCTGGCCAGAGGATCTGTTTGTCAATACCTCTCCAGCACTGGTGATTGTGATCATGATTACAAGTACACCACACCATGCCTGGCCTTTTATGTGGGTGCTGGGGATCAAACTCAGGTTCTTGTGCTTAACTCTAGTAGGGACTTTACCGTGATGGCTTTAATGGTCAACTTCACATAATCTAGAATCACTTGAACAGTGTGTCCCAGTGAGGAATGGCCTACACCAGGCTGGCCGGTGGTGTATCCATCAGGGGTTGTCTTGATTACCTTAAGTTAATTAATGTGAGAAGACCCAGACCAGTGTGGGTGGCATCATTCCCTACGCTGGAGGCTTTTGGAGAGAAACTCAACAAGAGAGACCCCAGGGGATTTCGAATCAGGTGCACAGAGTGGAACCTGTTGAGAACAATGATCTTGCTTGGTGTGAATTTTCTCCATTCCTAACATACCCCAAACTTCTTTTCTTAGTGCTGTTTTTTAAATTTGTTTTTGTTTGATTGGTTTTTTTTCTTTGTTTTAGTTGTCTTTAAAAAAAAAAAATAGGGTCTTGCTATATAGCCCAGGCTAGCCTGGAACTCACCATTCTTCTGCCTCAGTCTACCCTGCACTAGAATTATAGGTATCACAACAGACTTAAGGCTGATTTAAAAATTTTCTCTTTCTTGTGCTCTTTCACTCCCTCTGTATGCCTGTATTTTGAGACAGTGTCTAATGCCAATTAGGCTGGCTTTAAAATGGCTACATAGCTAAAGATGACCTTGAACTTCTGATCCTCTGGCCTTCACCTCTCAAATGCTGAGGCCTATACCACTAAGCCAGGTTTGTGCATTGTGCACGCCAGGCAAGCGCCTTATCCACAGAGCTACATCCTCAGCCCGCTAAATCTGCCTCTTACCAACAAATGTTCATTTCCAGACAGGTTCTTTGAAATATGTGGGATTAAGGCCCATTCAGAGAAAACCATCCACGTCGAGCCTGATCATGCACCCAGGAAACTCAGCAAGTAGAACGGCAGTTGATTTTTTTTTCTCCACCAGTCACTTTATGAGACCAGCTCAGTGCAGTGTTGTTGCCTGATGCAATTACACATGTAACCCAAATGTCCCCCATCTGGTGGCTCTTGTCAGATGGGCTCAGGTTGAGTGACTTGGCCTATAGTTCCACAGGTCCTTCCTCAGGTGCTGGGAGCCCCCAGGGGACTCCTGCTCGGTAAAATGTGCCTCCCAGGGCCCTGGCTCTGTTATGAATGTCAGTGACACAGATGTGAAACTCAGCCACACACAGAGACAGTTTCGAATCACAGAACGCGCTCATGGGTATAATTAGATTTTTTTTCTCAGTTGGTAAAAGTTTTAAATACAGACGAGAACAGAGAATAATCTAATAAATGTCTGTGCCCTCTACCCTTAATGTTACCATTTTACAATGTTTCCTTCTGATTAAAAACAATATCTGATAGGATATAAAGTGAAATCTCTTGTGCATACCCACCTCCATAGAGAAACCCACAGGAATTTGGTATGTACCCTTCCTTTCAAACATCTACTATATGTAATGTATCATAAATGCCTATCTTGCATGGCTTTAAGATGCACATAATAGAATCGTATTTTATTTTCTACAACAGGCTTTTAATGCAATAATGTGTACTTGAGAGCTATTTTTGATGATATATGTAGACACAGATATATACAGTTCATTCATATTAACTGTTATGTAGCAGTTCATCACATGAATATTTATAAATTTGTCTATGCAAAGCTTGTCTGTAGACAGTTAATGTTTTTTACAAATTTTCCTCTGTGACAGACAATGCAGCAAAAAGCAAATATTCTTGTATGTATTTTCTGGACACACATGCAAGAGTTTCCTTTCTAAATTTCTAGAAGTGGAATTACTGGGACTTTCATGCTCTGCAGACTAGCCTGGGCTTGCTTTCTAGTTAGCAGCAGGGCTCCAAGATCAGAAGCATGCAGAGCTTCTGGTGGCTCAGGCACAGACTGGCAGAGTAGTGGCTTCTGCCTCCTTCTGGTGGCCAGATCAAGTCTTGAGGCCAGTTTAGACTCAAGGAATAGTATGGTGAGCTGGAGAGATGGCTCAGCAGTTAAGAGCACTGCTATTCTTCCAGAAGACTGGGGTTCAAACCTACATGGTGACTCACAAGCATTCATAACTCCAGTTCTAGAGGATCTTCCAATCTCTATGGGCACTGGACATACATGTTGTGCGCACACACACACACACACACACAAGCCAGCAAAATGCTCATTCACACAAAATAGCAAATACACATAAGATAAAACAAATATTCTTAAAAAAAAAAAGAGCTTGTTGCTTTTTCAGAAGACCCAAGTTCTGTTCCCAGTGCCCATGTCTATTGCTTCACAGCTCCAGGGTATCTGGTCCCCTCCTCCGACCTCCTTACACCTCTTCTCACATGGGCATATGATCCTCCCCAGCCGTACAGCATAATTTAAAGCAACAGAGCTAGGCAACAGAGTGACACACGCCTTTAATCTCAGCACTTGGGAGCAGAAGCTCCCAAATGGATGGATCTCTGTGAGTTCGAGGCCAGCCTGGTCTACATAGAAAGTTCCAGGACATCAGAAGCTACACAGAGAGACCCATAATTCTGACCTTAACTTAAACATTAAATTCACTTCAGGGCCCTGAAAATGAATTTTTGGGGGATCACTGGATCTCTTTGTCCCTCTTCCTCTTGTGGCTCCATGAAATACATCCCTCTTCCCACCCCCAAGCTTTACTGTTAATGTGATATTGTTTGTTTTGTTGAGGATGGGTTGTAGGCCTTGGTTTGCTGGGACACAGTCTGTGGTGCTCTGAACTCTGTCATCACGATTCCATTGCTCTTTTTTTTTTTTTCCCAGAATCACTTAGAACTTTAAAGGATGGGGAACAACTCTGCTTCTCCCATGTGGGACCTAGAAAACAAGAGGCAAGAATAGTTTCAAGCCAGGTTAAGAAGTCGTAGGGAGGGGCTGGTGAGATGGCTCAGTGGTTAAGAGCACTGACTGCTCTTCCGAAGGTCCTGAGTTCAAATCCCAGCAACCACATGGTGGCTCACAACCATCTGTAACGAGATCTGACACCCTCTTCTGGAGTGTCTGAAGACAGCTACAGTGTA